>NC_137455.1:61116486-61725874 GCF_964235325.1 Thermobia domestica | reverse complement strand
AACTCCAAATACTTACAAGTTGGTTCTGGGGTACCACAGGGATCTGTTCTGGGTCCCATTTTATTCCTTATTTATATCAACGACCTTCCCAAAGTACCTACTATTCCCGCTAAAGGCTATCTTTTCGCTGATGACTTTGGAGTCTGTGTAAGTTCTAAATCAATTATCGAAAGAGAACAATGAACCCAAAATATAACAACCGTAGTTGAGGATTGGTATACTGCAAACCTTTTGTGTTTAAACCTGAGGAAAATACAAGATCTTAATGTTACATATAACAATCTAGATTACACAGAAAAATATTCTACAGTTAAATTTTTGGGATTTGAAATTGATTCAAAATTAAACTGGTATAATCACATTGAAATCACGGCAGCTAGTGTAACAAAGGGTATATACATGTTGAGAAAATTAAGAAGTTGCGTTAGTTTGAAAATCTTAAGAATTGTTTACTTTGCCCAAATCCACAGCTTTCTATCATATGGTACTATTCTTTGGGGTGGATCTAGTAACATTTATAAGCTTTTAAAGCTGCAAAAGAAAGCTGTCAGATTGTTATGTAGTCTTCCTTCTCGTAGTCACTGCAAATCTAGTTTCAAGCTACTCAAAATAATGACTCTTCCTGCTATTTTTGGTTTTCAATGTTTAATGTACGTAAAAGAGAATAGAGATAACTTCCCTGAACATTCCAGGTATCATTCATATAACACAAGATACAAAGATAATATAATGGCAGTGTATTACAATTATACCAAAACACAAAAGTGTTTTATTGGCACGTCCGCAAAATTATTCAACTCTCTCCCAAAAGCACTGAGAGATACCGAAGTGGGTACTTTTAAAAGTAAACTCAAATCGCTCTTATTAGATAATCCAATATATGATATAGAAGAGTTTTACGAAATTACAAAGCAATTAAAGTGAAAAATTGAAGAACTATGGGAGAAATAAATAGACATGTATAGTACGAGTAGTTATCTATTGTATTGTGTTGTGATCGTTATTCCTTGTATTGGAATTACAATTGATATGTATTACAGTTATGTTTTTATATATTTTTTCTTTCTTTCTTTTGTGTCCATATTTGTAAATATTATATATCCAATTTTTTCCTTTTGTAAATATTTTGTATGCATTTTAATCTGTAACTTTAAGATCTGACGATTGTAATGCTTTAGATGTCCTCTGAAGTTTCTGCAATAAAGATGATATGAATATGAATATTGCGATCTTGACAAAAATCTCAATGGACACAGCTACAAATCACAGACACTTTGGTCACTACAGGGTCACTTGTTTGAAAGCAGCCGAAGATAGTGATATTCAGCATTTTGATGAAAATGACTGAAACTGTGATAAGGTGTAGATATTGCGATCTTGAGAAAAACCTCAATGTACACAGTTACAA
This sequence comes from Thermobia domestica, assembly GCF_964235325.1. Lineage (NCBI taxonomy): Eukaryota > Metazoa > Arthropoda > Insecta > Zygentoma > Lepismatidae > Thermobia > Thermobia domestica. The sequence goes on along the minus strand of NC_137455.1, from coordinate 61,724,466 downwards.
ATCACAGACAGCTTGGTCACTACAGGGCCACTTGTTTGAAAGCAGCCGAAGATAGTGATATTCTGGATTTCGAAGAAAATGACTGAAACTGTGATAAGTTGTAGATATTGCGATCTTGAGAAAAAGTCTCAATGGACACAGCCACCAATCACAGACAGTTTGGTCACTACAGGGTCAGTTGTTTGAAAGCAGCCGAAGATATTGATATTCATGATTTTGATGAAAATGACTGAAACTGTGATAAGTTGTAGATATTGCGATCTTGAGAAAAATCTCAATGGACACAGCTACAAATCACAGACAGTTTGGTTACTACAGGGTCACTTGTTTGAAAGCAGCCGAAGATAGTGATATTCAGGATTTTGATGAAAGTGACTGAAACTGTGATAAGTTGTAGATATTGCGATCTTGAAAAAATCTCAATGGACACAGCTACAAATCACAGACAGTTTGGTCACTTGTTTGAAAGCAACCGAAGATAGTGATATTCAGGATTCTGATGAAAATGACTGAAACTGTGATAAGTTGTAGATATTGCGATCTTGAGAAAAATCTCAATGGACACAGTTACAAATCACAGACAGTTTGGTCACTTGTTTGAAAGCAGCCGAAGATAGTGATATTCAGGATTCTGATGAAAATGACTGAAACTGTGATAAGTTGTAGATATTGCGATCTTGAGAAAAATCTCAATGGACACAGCTACAAATCACAGACACTTTGGTCACTACAGGGTCACTTGTTTGAAAGCAGCCGAAGATAGTGATATTCAGGATTTTGATGAAAATGACTGAAACTGTGATAAGGTGTAGATATTGCGATCTTGAGAAAAATCTCAATGGACACAGTTACAAATCACAGACAGTTTGGTCACTTGTTTGAAAGCAGCCGAAGATAGTGATATTCAGGATTCTGATGAAAATGACTGAAACTGTGATAAGTTGTAGATATTGCGATCTTGAGAAAAATCTCAATGGACACAGCTACAAATCACAGACAGTTTGGTCACTTGTTTGAAAGTAGCCGAAGATAGTGATATTCAGGATTCTGATGAAAATGACTGAAACTGTGATAAGTTGTAGATATTGCGATCTTGAGAAAAATCTCAATGGACACAGCTACAAATCACAGACAGTTTGGTCACTACAGGGTCACTTGTTTGAAAGTAGCCGAAGATAGTGATATTCAGGATTTTGATGAAAATGACTGAAACTGTGATAAGTTGTAGATATTGCGATCTTGAGAAAAATCTCAATGGACACAGCTACAAATCACAGACAGCTTGGTCACTACAGGGTCACTTGTTTGAAAGCAGCCGAAGATAGTGATATTCAGGATTCTGATGAAAATGACTGAAACTGTGATAAGTTTTAGATATTGCGATCTTGAGAAAAATCTTAATGGACACAGCTACAAATCACAGACAGTTTGGTCACTTGTTTGAAAGCAGCCGAAGATAGTGATATTCAGGATTCTGATGAAAATGACTGAAACTGTGATAAGTTGTAGATATTGCGATCTTGAGAAAAATCTCAATGGACACAGCTACAAATCACAGACAGTTTGGTCACTTGTTTGAAAGTAGCCGAAGATAGTGATATTCAGGATTCTGATGAAAATGACTGAAACTGTGATAAGTTGTAGATATTGCGATCTTGAGAAAAATCTCAATGGACACAGCTACAAATCACAGACAGCTTGGTCACTACAGGGTCACTTGTTTGAAAGCAGCCGAAGATAGTGATATTCAGAATTTTGATGAAAATGACTGAAACTGTGATAAGTTGTAGATATTGCGATCTTGAGAAAAATCTCAATGGACACAGCTACAAATCACAGACAGTTTGGTCACTACAGGGTCACTTGTTTGAAAGTAGCCGAAGATAGTGATATTCAGGATTTTGATGAAAATGACTGAAACTGTGATAAGTTGTAGATATTGCGATCTTGAGAAAAATCTCAATGGACACAGCTACAAATCACAGACAGCTTGGTCACTACAGGGTCACTTGTTTGAAAGCAGCCGAAGATAGTGATATTCAGGATTCTGATGAAAATGACTGAAACTGTGATAAGTTGTAGATATTGCGATCTTGAGAAAAATCTTAATGGACACAGCTACAAATCACAGACAGTTTGGTCACTTGTTTGAAAGCAGCCGAAGATAGTGATATTCAGGATTCTGATGAAAATGACTGAAACTGTGATAAGTTGTAGATATTGCGATCTTGAGAAAAATCTCAATGGACACAGCTACAAATCACAGACAGTTTGGTCACTTGTTTGAAAGTAGCCGAAGATAGTGATATTCAGGATTCTGATGAAAATGACTGAAACTGTGATAAGTTGTAGATATTGCGATCTTGAGAAAAATCTCAATGGACACAGCTACAAATCACAGACAGCTTGGTCACTACAGGGTCACTTGTTTGAAAGCAGCCGAAGATAGTGATATTCAGGATTTTGATGAAAATGACTGAAACTGTGATAAGTTGTAGATATTGCGATCTTAAGAAAAATCTCAATGGACACAGCTACAAATCACAGACAGTTTGGTCACTACAGGGTCACTTGTTTGAAAGTAGCCGAAGATAGTGATATTCAGGATTTTGATGAAAATGACTGAAACTGTGATAAGTTGTAGATATTGCGATCTTGAGAAAAATCTCAATGGACACAGCTACAAATCACAGACAGTTTGGTCACTACAGGGTCACTTGTTTGAAAGTAGCCGAAGATAGTGATATTCAGGATTTTGATGAAAATGACTGAAACTGTGATAAGTTGTAGATATTGCGATCTTGAGAAAAATCTCAATGGACACAGCTACAAATCACAGACAGTTTGGTCACTACAGGGTCACTTGTTTGAAAGTAGCCGAAGATAGTGATATTCAGGATTTTGATGAAAATGACTGAAACAGTGATAAGTTGTAGATATTGCGATCTTGAGAAAAATGTCAATGGACACAGCTACAAATCACAGACAGCTTGGTCACTACAGGGTCACTTGTTTGAAAGCAGCCGAAGATAGTGATATTCAGGATTTTGATGAAAATGACTGAAACTGTGATAAGTTGTAGATATTGCGATCTTGAGAAAAATCTCAATGGACACAGCTACAAATCACAGACAGTTTGGTCACTACAGGGTCACTTGTTTGAAAGTAGCTGAAGATAGTGATATTCAGGATTTTGATGAAAATGACTGAAACTGTGATAAGTTGTAGATATTGCGATCTTGAGAAAAATCTCAATGGACACAGCTACAAATCACAGACAGCTTGGTCACTACAGGGTCACTTGTTTGAAAGCAGCCGAAGATAGTGATATTCAGGATTTTGATGAAAATGACTGAAACTGTGATAAGTTGTAGATATTGCGATCTTGAGAAAACTCTCAATGGACACAGCTACAAATCACAGACAGTTTGGTCACTACAGGGTCACTTGTTTGAAAGTAGCCGAAGATAGTGATATTCAGGATTTTGATGAAAATGACTGAAACTGTGATAAGTTGTAGATATTGCGATCTTGAGAAAAATCTCAATGGACACAGCTACAAATCACAGACAGCTTGGTCACTACAGGGTCACTTGTTTGAAAGTAGCCGAAGATAGTGATATTCAGGATTTTGATGAAAATGACTGAAACTGTGATAAGTTGTAGATATTGCGATCTTGAGAAAAATCTCAATGGACACAGCTACAAATCACAGACAGTTTGGTCACTACAGGGTCACTTGTTTGAAAGCAGCCGAAGATAGTGATATTCAGGATTTTGATGAAAATGACTGAAACTGTGATAAGGTGTAGATATTGCGATCTTGAGAAAAATCTCAATGGACACAGCTACAAATCACAGACAGTTTGGTCACTACAGGGTCACTTGTTTGAAAGTAGCCGAAGATAGTGATATTCAGGATTTTGATGAAAATGACTGAAACTGTGATAAGTTGTAGATATTGCGATCTTGAGAAAAATCTCAATGGACACAGCTACAAATCACAGACAGCTTGGTCACTACAGGGTCACTTGTTTGAAAGTAGCCGAAGATAGTGATATTCAGGATTTTGATGAAAATGACTGAAACTGTGATAAGTTGTAGATATTGCGATCTTGAGAAAAATCTCAATGGACACAGCTACAAATCACAGACAGTTTGGTCACTACAGGGTCACTTGTTTGAAAGCAGCCGAAGATAGTGATATTCAGGATTTTGATGAAAATGACTGAAACTGTGATAAGTTGTAAGACATAAATAATGTCATATCCTCTTTCGGCCTAAGCATATCAACAACACAAGTGACTAGATCTAACCAACCTAATGGAGGGAGTTGCATAGACAATATTGTTACTAACAGTAGTAGTAGTATGGGTTGTTATGTGATAAAAACTTGGATTTCAGACCATTGGCCAGTAATAGGTAGCTTAGATTTAATTGTTATGAAAAATGACAGGTACAGAAAATCTAGTTCTATTCCTTAAGTTCACACTTAGCAACTGGTACGCAACATCACTGACGATAGTAAAGTTACTTTCAGACATCTTTTAAGTAACGTTAATTGGACCAATATGTATTTAGAACCTTCAATTGATTTTAAAATTACGTTTTTGTTAAATTCATTGATTTACGCAGCTGAGACTGCATTTCCCTTAAAGCCATTAAAAGACAAATCGACGATGCCTAAAGCAAACAGAGTTAAAAGCATAGGACTAGATCGAGTTAAAGATCTATGTAACATGTATTATGATTTCTACATAAGCACTGGTGATAAGTCATTTAAAGAACTTCATATAAAATATAAAAAGCAATTTAGGAAGTTATTGAAAGAGACCAGGATAAAAAATAATGACTCACTAATAAATAATGCTGGAAACAAAAGTAAGGCCATGTGGAATATTGTAAGAAGGGAATGCAATGTAACTAGGAAAAATGAAAATGAACCTACTTCAATTACTGCTACAGATTTGAACGATGTTTTCATTAATAAAATAAATGAAATAGTAAAGAAGATTAAGGCAAAAACTCCTAGTAGAAATTTTTATAATTATCTGAATTCTATTCCTCAACCATCTTGTACTTTTAGCTTCAAATTAGTAACTGTTAAGGACGTTGAAAAAGCAATTTTGAAGATGAAAAATAGTAGTTCCTGTGATGTATATGGTGTTAATTCTATTATACTTAAAAGTGACATACATTTTATTGCTGAACCTTTAACACACATTGTCAACAGTTGCATATTAGAGTCGATATTTCCTGATATGTTAAAATATGTTAAAGTAATTTCAGTACACAAAGAGGGCAATAATTCAGAATGTGACAATTATAGACCTATATCTATAATCCCTGTAGTAGCCAAGCTTGTTGAAATATTACTCAATGATCAAATAGTTAAATATTTTGAGAGTAATTCATTGTTTAGTAGCTCCCAATTTGGGTATAGAGAAGGATTAGGTACAATTAAAGCAACAACTTCTTTAGTTAAAGATCTTTTAGACAGTTTAGAAAGTAAATACTTTACTAAAGTTAGATTTTATGACTTGTCAAAAGCGTTCGACACGGTATCTCATACGATTATTTTAAGTAAATTAAAATACTACGGTTTTCAACATGATGCGTTAAACCTTATAAAATCATATTTATCAAACAGATATCAAAAAGTAGAATTCCATAATTCGAACTCCAAATACTTACAAGTTGGTTCTGGGGTACCACAGGGATCTGTTCTGGGTCCCATTTTATTCCTTATTTATATCAACGACCTTCCCAAAGTACCTACTATTCCCGCTAAAGGCTATCTTTTCGCTGATGACTTTGGAGTCTGTGTAAGTTCTAAATCAATTATCGAAAGAGAACAATGAACCCAAAATATAACAACCGTAGTTGAGGATTGGTATACTGCAAACCTTTTGTGTTTAAACCTGAGGAAAATACAAGATCTTAATGTTACATGTAACAATCTAGATTACACAGAAAAATATTCTACAGTTAAATTTTTGGGATTTGAACTTGATTCAAAATTAAACTGGTATAATCACATTGAAATCACGGCAGCTAGTGTAACAAAGGGTATATACATGTTGAGAAAATTAAGAAGTTGCGTTAGTTTGAAAATCTTAAGAATTGTTTACTTTGCCCAAATCCACAGCTTTCTATCATATGGTACTATTCTTTGGGGTGGATCTAGTAACATTTATAAGCTTTTAAAGCTGCAAAAGAAAGCTGTCAGATTGTTATGTAGTCTTCCTTCTCGTAGTCACTGCAAACCTAGTTTCAAGCTACTCAAAATAATGACTCTTCCTGCTATTTTTGTTTTTCAATGTTTAATGTACGTAAAAGAGAATAGAGATAACTTCCCTGAACATTCCAGGTATCATTCATATAACACAAGATACAAAGATAATATAATGGCAGTGTATTACAATTATACCAAAACACAAAAGTGTTTTATTGGCACGTCCGCAAAATTATTCAACTCTCTCCCAAAAGCACTGAGAGATACCGAAGTGGGTACTTTTAAAAGTAAACTCAAATCGCTCTTATTAGATAATCCAATATATGATATAGAAGAGTTTTACGAAATTACAAAGCAATTAAAGTGAAAAATTGAAGAACTATGGGAGAAATAAATAGACATGTATAGTACGAGTAGTTATCTATTGTATTGTGTTGTGACCGTTATTCCTTGTATTGGAATTACAATTGATATGTATTACAGTTATGTTTTTATATATTTTTTCTTTCTTTCTTTTGTGTCCATATTTGTAAATATTATATATCCAATTTTTTCCTTTTGTAAATATTTTGTATGCATTTTAATCTGTAACTTTAAGATCTGACGATTGTAATGCTTTAGATGTCCTCTGAAGTTTCTGCAATAAAGATGATATGAATATGAATATTGCGATCTTGACAAAAATCTCAATGGACACAGCTACAAATCACAGACACTTTGGTCACTACAGGGTCACTTGTTTGAAAGCAGCCGAAGATAGTGATATTCAGGATTTTGATGAAAATGACTGAAACTGTGATAAGGTGTAGATATTGCGATCTTGAGAAAAATCTCAATGGACACAGCTACAAATCACAGACAGTTTGGTCACTACAGGGTCACTTGTTTGAAAGTAGCCGAAGATAGTGATATTCAGGATTTTGATGAAAATGACTGAAACTGTGATAAGTTGTAGATATTGCGATCTTGAGAAAAATCTCAATGGACACAGCTACAAATCACAGACAGTTTGGTCACTTGTTTGAAAGCAGCCGAGGATAGTGATATTCAGGATTCTGATGAAAATGACTGAAACTGTGATAAGTTCTAGATATTGCGATCTTGAGAAAATCTCAACGGACACAGCTACAAATCACAGACAGTTTGGTCACTTGTTTGAAAGCAGCCGAAGATAGTGATATTCAGGATTCTGATGAAAATGACTGAAACTGTGATAAGTTGTAGATATTGCGATCTTGAGAAAAATCTCAATGGACACAGCTACAAATCACAGACAGTTTGGTCACTTGTTTGAAAGCAGCCGAAGATAGTGATATTCAGGATTCTGATGAAAATGACTGAAACTGTGATAAGTTGTAGATATTGCGATCTTGAGAAAAATCTCAATGGACACAGCTACAAATCACAGACAGCTTGGTCACTACAGGGTCACTTGTTTGAAAGCAGCCGAAGATAGTGATATTCAGAATTTTGATGAAAATGACTGAAACTGTGATAAGTTGTAGATATTGCGATCTTGAGAAAAATCTCAATGGACACAGCTACAAATCACAGACAGTTTGGTCACTACAGGGTCACTTGTTTGAAAGTAGCCGAAGATAGTGATATTCAGGATTTTGATGAAAATGACTGAAACTGTGATAAGTTTTAGATATTGCGATCTTGAGAAAAATCTCAATGGACACAGCTACAAATCACAGACAGTTTGGTCACTACAGGGTCACTTGTTTGAAAGTAGCCGAAGATAGTGATATTCAGGATTTTGATGAAAATGACTGAAACTGTGATAAGTTGTAGATATTGCGATCTTGAGAAAAATCTCAATGGACACAGCTACAAATCACAGACAGCTTGGTCACTACAGGGTCACTTGTTTGAAAGCAGCCGAAGATAGTGATATTCAGGATTCTGATGAAAATGACTGAAACTGTGATAAGTTGTAGATATTGCGATCTTGAGAAAAATCTTAATGGACACAGCTACAAATCACAGACAGTTTGGTCACTTGTTTGAAAGCAGCCGAAGATAGTGATATTCAGGATTCTGATGAAAATGACTGAAACTGTGATAAGTTGTAGATATTGCGATCTTGAGAAAAATCTCAATGGACACAGCTACAAATCACAGACAGTTTGGTCACTTGTTTGAAAGTAGCCGAAGATAGTGATATTCAGGATTCTGATGAAAATGACTGAAACTGTGATAAGTTGTAGATATTGCGATCTTGAGAAAAATCTCAATGGACACAGCTACAAATCACAGACAGCTTGGTCACTACAGGGTCACTTGTTTGAAAGCAGCCGAAGATAGTGATATTCAGGATTTTGATGAAAATGACTGAAACTGTGATAAGTTGTAGATATTGCGATCTTGAGAAAAATCTCAATGGACACAGCTACAAATCACAGACAGTTTGGTCACTTGTTTGAAAGCAGCCGAGGATAGTGATATTCAGGATTCTGATGAAAATGACTGAAACTGTGATAAGTTCTAGATATTGCGATCTTGAGAAAATCTCAACGGACACAGCTACAAATCACAGATAGTTTGGTCACTTGTTTGAAAGCAGCCGAAGATAGTGATATTCAGGATTCTGATGAAAATGACTGAAACTGTGATAAGTTGTAGATATTGCGATCTTGAGAAAAATCTCAATGGACACAGCTACAAATCACAGACAGTTTGGTCACTTGTTTGAAAGCAGCCGAAGATAGTGATATTCAGGATTCTGATGAAAATGACTGAAACTGTGATAAGTTGTAGATATTGCGATCTTGAGAAAAATCTCAATGGACACAGCTACAAATCACAGACAGCTTGGTCACTACAGGGTCACTTGTTTGAAAGCAGCCGAAGATAGTGATATTCAGAATTTTGATGAAAATGACTGAAACTGTGATAAGTTGTAGATATTGCGATCTTGAGAAAAATCTCAATGGACACAGCTACAAATCACAGACAGTTTGGTCACTACAGGGTCACTTGTTTGAAAGTAGCCGAAGATAGTGATATTCAGGATTTTGATGAAAATGACTGAAACTGTGATAAGTTGTAGATATTGCGATCTTGAGAAAAATCTCAATGGACACAGCTACAAATCACAGACAGCTTGGTCACTACAGGGTCACTTGTTTGAAAGCAGCCGAAGATAGTGATATTCAGGATTTTGATGAAAATAACTGAAACTGTGATAAGTTGTAGATATTGCGATCTTGAGAAAAATCTCAATGGACACAGCTACAAATCACAGACAGTTTGGTCACTACAGGGTCACTTGTTTGAAAGTAGCCGAAGATAGTGATATTCAGGATTTTGATGAAAATGACTGAAACTGTGATAAGTTGTAGATATTGCGATTTTGAGAAAAATCTCAATGGACACAGCTACAAATCACAGACAGCTTGGTCACTACAGGGTCACTTGTTTGAAAGCAGCCGAAGATAGTGATATTCAGGATTTTGATGAAAATGACTGAAACTGTGATAAGTTGTAGATATTGCGATCTTGAGAAAAATCTCAATGGACACAGCTACAAATCACAGACAGTTTGGTCACTACAGGGTCACTTGTTTGAAAGTAGCCGAAGATAGTGATATTCAGGATTTTGATGAAAATGACTGAAACTGTGATAAGTTGTAGATATTGCGATCTTGAGAAAAATCTCAATGGACACAGCTACAAATCACAGACAGCTTGGTCACTACAGGGTCACTTGTTTGAAAGTAGCCGAAGATAGTGATATTCAGGATTTTGATGAAAATGACTGAAACTGTGATAAGTTGTAGATATTGCGATCTTGAGAAAAATCTCAATGGACACAGCTACAAATCACAGACAGTTTGGTCACTACAGGGTCACTTGTTTGAAAGCAGCCGAAGATAGTGATATTCAGGATTTTGATGAAAATGACTGAAACTGTGATAAGTTGTAAGACATAAATAATGTCATATCCTCTTTCGGCCTAAGCATATCAACAACACAAGTGACTAGATCTAACCAACCTAATGGAGGGAGTTGCATAGACAATATTGTTACTAACAGTAGTAGTAGTATGGGTTGTTATGTGATAAAAACTTGGATTTCAGACCATTGGCCAGTAATAGGTAGCTTAGATTTAATTGTTATGAAAAATGACAGGTACAGAAAATCTAGTTCTATTCCTTAAGTTCACACTTAGCAACTGGTACGCAACATCACTGACGATAGTAAAGTTACTTTCAGACATCTTTTAAGTAACGTTAATTGGACCAATATGTATTTAGAACCTTCAATTGATTTTAAAATTACGTTTTTGTTAAATTCATTGATTTACGCAGCTGAGACTGCATTTCCCTTAAAGCCATTAAAAGACAAATCGACGATGCCTAAAGCAAACAGAGTTAAAAGCATAGGACTAGATCGAGTTAAAGATCTATGTAACATGTATTATGATTTCTACATAAGCACTGGTGATAAGTCATTTAAAGAACTTCATATAAAATATAAAAAGCAATTTAGGAAGTTATTGAAAGAGACCAGGATAAAAAATAATGACTCACTAATAAATAATGCTGGAAACAAAAGTAAGGCCATGTGGAATATTGTAAGAAGGGAATGCAATGTAACTAGGAAAAATGAAAATGAACCTACTTCAATTACTGCTACAGATTTGAACGATGTTTTCATTAATAAAATAAATGAAATAGTAAAGAAGATTAAGGCAAAAACTCCTAGTAGAAATTTTTATAATTATCTGAATTCTATTCCTCAACCATCTTGTACTTTTAGCTTCAAATTAGTAACTGTTAAGGACGTTGAAAAAGCAATTTTGAAGATGAAAAATAGTAGTTCCTGTGATGTATATGGTGTTAATTCTATTATACTTAAAAGTGACATACATTTTATTGCTGAACCTTTAACACACATTGTCAACAGTTGCATATTAGAGTCGATATTTCCTGATATGTTAAAATATGTTAAAGTAATTTCAGTACACAAAGAGGGCAATAATTCAGAATGTGACAATTATAGACCTATATCTATAATCCCTGTAGTAGCCAAGCTTGTTGAAATATTACTCAATGATCAAATAGTTAAATATTTTGAGAGTAATTCATTGTTTAGTAGCTCCCAATTTGGGTATAGAGAAGGATTAGGTACAATTAAAGCAACAACTTCTTTAGTTAAAGATCTTTTAGACAGTTTAGAAAGTAAATACTTTACTAAAGTTAGATTTTATGACTTGTCAAAAGCGTTCGACACGGTATCTCATACGATTATTTTAAGTAAATTAAAATACTACGGTTTTCAACATGATGCGTTAAACCTTATAAAATCATATTTATCAAACAGATATCAAAAAGTAGAATTCCATAATTCGAACTCCAAATACTTACAAGTTGGTTCTGGGGTACCACAGGGATCTGTTCTGGGTCCCATTTTATTCCTTATTTATATCAACGACCTTCCCAAAGTACCTACTATTCCCGCTAAAGGCTATCTTTTCGCTGATGACTTTGGAGTCTGTGTAAGTTCTAAATCAATTATCGAAAGAGAACAATGAACCCAAAATATAACAACCGTAGTTGAGGATTGGTATACTGCAAACCTTTTGTGTTTAAACCTGAGGAAAATACAAGATCTTAATGTTACATATAACAATCTAGATTACACAGAAAATATTCTACAGTTAAATTTTTGGGATTTGAACTTGATTCAAAATTAAACTGGTATAATCACATTGAAATCACGGCAGCTAGTGTAACAAAGGGTATATACATGTTGAGAAAATTAAGAAGTTGCGTTAGTTTGAAAATCTTAAGAATTGTTTACTTTGCCCAAATCCACAGCTTTCTATCATATGGTACTTTGGGGTGGATCTAGTAACATTTATAAGCTTTTAAAGCTGCAAAAGAAAGCTGTCAGATTGTTATGTAGTCTTCCTTCTCGTAGTCACTGCAAACCTAGTTTCAAGCTACTCAAAATAATGACTCTTCCTGCTATTTTTGTTTTTCAATGTTTAATGTACGTAAAAGAGAATAGAGATAACTTCCCTGAACATTCCAGGTATCATTCATATAACACAAGATACAAAGATAATATAATGGCAGTGTATTACAATTATACCAAAACACAAAAGTGTTTTATTGGCACGTCCGCAAAATTATTCAACTCTCTCCCAAAAGCACTGAGAGATACCGAAGTGGGTACTTTTAAAAGTAAACTCAAATCGCTCTTATTAGATAATCCAATATATGATATAGAAGAGTTTTACGAAATTACAAAGCAATTAAAGTGAAAAATTGAAGAACTATGGGAGAAATAAATAGACATGTATAGTACGAGTAGTTATCTATTGTATTGTGTTGTGATCGTTATTCCTTGTATTGGAATTACAATTGATATGTATTATTATATTCCCAAAAAACATTAAACAATGAAACATTTAAAGGGATTCTATGTCACTGGTTCTCATGAACAGTTGACCATTGTACTTTATTAAAAGGGGGATTATTATATTCCCAAAAAACATTAAACAATGAAAAGTTCAAAAATTATTAAACGTGCATACAATATGTGACGTCTCCTTCATGAAGAAAAAATAACAATTTAATCTATCTATAGAAAATCAAAACAGCACTTTCAAGGTGACTATTCTGGAAGAAAGTAAAAACACATATTTTCTCATTATCAAAAAAATCACACAAAGTGCCTTTCTAAATTCCAAAACAGTTTTGTGGCAATATAAAAACTAGTGTTTTAAGCAAAAAGATCATTCTACCTACGTCCGACAATTGTGAGTTAGGTGTATCGAATTCACGTCACGCAGGAACTGAGAACACAGAAAATTCCAAGATGTGGCTACCAGGACTGGCATCCACTACAGAACGTTTGTGAGTATGCTTTGTGTTATCGAATATTACATGACTTTATTTGAGTGAAGGAAGGACCACAAAACATTAAAGGACACACACGAGAGAACCAAGGACTTCCCCTTGGTGCTTTTCTTTCCACTATATTACTTTGTTATATATCATTATCCTGTATATATCATTTGTTTTTATATCAATATCTTCTTAGGTGATGGTTCTAATAAATATTACAAAATGGAAGACATTTTCCTTCTAATTGCCCTTTTAATATAACTAGTAGCATAGCGTGACAATTTACAAGCAGCTTTAAGCTCTTGAAGCTGCAGCAACATATTATGGCTCCCCCAGAGGAATCTCTCTCGTGTGGTTCTTAGTGTTTGTGTTCCTCTTTTCACACATATAAGGCACTTTTTTGCTTTGTTAACTCCATTGTGGTCATTTCATTACTCACATTCTCTTGTCATGCCCACGACTCGCAGTCAGGCTTCTTTCATTCCCTTAAACACACCTCAAGTTCAAAATTCAAACAATATGGCAGGCATTTCCTCCATCATTCCCGATATATACAGTGCGTCCAAGGAACAAAGCGCGGATTTATTTTTACAAAATTTCTTGAAGATCGCACTGGTCAATAACTGAGATGACTCAAAATGCATAAAGATTTTCGAAAAGTCCCTTTCTGGACCCGCTCAACATTGGTTCTCCACCCAAAATCTCTCTACCCTTCCCTGGTCAACCGTCCAACAAAAATTCCTAAAACAATTTGGCGACGAGCAGGTTCCACGATCTCGCATTCATCGGTATAGGGCTCGAGTTCAACTCCCCAATGAACCACTTTCTCATTACGTTTTCGCAAAGAAATTTCTGGCAGATCAGGCATACACGCAATTAGATTTTCAGGAGTTTCTTTTAGAATGCGTGTCGAGCATGACACCCGAGAACATACGTTGGTTTGGCACTCGCACCATATCTGACTATCCCACATTTATTGATGAGGTTATAACCTTAGAACGCACTCAGCTCATGGCCCAAAAGCGAGAAACGGACTCTTCCTTTTCACGCCAAACTTCAGATGTCCCAACTTCTAGCGCCATTCAAGAACTGACTCATCAAGTCTCACAGTTACAGCTTCACCTCAACACCCTTTCAAATTCTCAACCTACCTCTGTTCATTTCGCTCCTACCCGTTCTCGTTCTCCTAGTCCACACAATCACAACACCCTCTCTCCTAACCATAAATCCCTTCCCTTTCCACAGTCCTTCTCACCCCATCCGCCGTCCTCCTGTCTCCAACATTCTCATTCCACCAATCCAACCTCTTCTTCTTCTAACTCGTGTACTCATTGCTCCACACACCCGTCTCATTGTTGTCAATGTACCGCCTCCTCTCATTATCAAACTGTCCCTCAGTCTCCCCAAAACCGTAACACTCCACGAAATGATCACAATAACGGCTCTCGTAAAGGCAAGAACAATAAGCGTTTTAACACTAAGCATTCTTCCCAACCCCAAAACGTCTATACTACACAACAGCCAACCATACCCATTCCTCCATATCCATTCTATCATCCCTTTTTTCAATATCCTACCCCTACCCACCTACCCTCCCTCCCCTCCCCTTCCCCTGTCTCCACAAATTCTCGTACCAATAAACCTAAAAACGCCAAAAATTAGCGCGAGAGCGCACCAATCTCCTCGCGCTTAATTCTTCCTCATCCCCTTCTTCCCCTCCCTCTTCCTCAGATTACCTCCAATTACCGTTGCACTTCAAAGGCAAATTACCTTACGTAAAAGCCCGTTGCATGACCAAGGATGTTTTCTTTTGCCTCGACTCTGGTGCTGAAGTCAGTCTCTTTCCAGCCGACCAGCTCGACCCTTCGGTTCGTACTTTTAAGCTTCACACGGTTCTAAATGGTCTTTCATCATCTCCGGTACATCTTTCCCGTGCTACCATTCTTAACTTGAATTTTAATGGTCATCAATACTCTGTACTTTTTCGTTTGGTTCCTTTCAAAAACTTTCCTGCTATCCTTTCCAGTAAATTTCTTCAAGACCATCAAGCAACCCTTGATTTTGACAAAGGCATCCTATCATTACGTCATCTAGCTCCCATGCCTCCAGCCGATAATGCAATACACAGCGTTAATACAAACACATTTCACTTCTTCAAAAAACATCCCACTCCTCACATTGTTTTTCAAGCACGTAGAAGACTTGTCATACCACCCCGTTCAGCTAAAGCAGTTCCTCTCAAGGTTAACGGTCACTTTCCAAATACATCCTTCCGGCTACATACTCCTATCTTACGAAACTTCAGTAACTGCTATATGACGCATGCTCTTGTCTCCATAGATAACCTTGTTTTGCCACTTGCAAACGTCTCGTCTCGTCCCCAGATTATAAAGGCCAATGCTCCCATTGTTATTGGTTCCATATTTTCACCACCGGAACAAAACACTAACGCTTACACCATCAGACAGGTTCATTTTCCCACGGACGAGGACGCTTCACGACACAAAGCACAACGCCTTAAAGAAATCGGTCATCTCATTGACATTAACAAATTTCACTTTTCCCCTGACATGAACGAACATCAAACTGCTCAAATGAAGGCGCTACTTTCTGAATATGCTTTTCTTTTTCAATGGCACGACAATGATTTTACAAAAATACCCACCTTTTCGGCCACGTTAGACTTAGAATCAGACGTTCCCTTTCAGTCCCCCCAATTCGTCATTCCACATAGACTTAGACCGCGAGCAAGAGAACTCGTCCTGCGCCTCATTAATCAAGGAGTGTTTGAACAATCAGATTCTCAGTATAGAAATAACATATTATTTGTTTTAAAACCAAATTCCAAAACTGAGCTAAGGGCCGTTTTTGATCTCAGGGGCCTTAACTCCCGTTCCAGAACAATAGCTTCTCCTTTGGAAGATATACAGGACGTTCTAGAGTCTCTTTCTGACTCAGTCTGGTTCAACTCCTTTGATTTACACTCCAGTTTCTATCAATTAGACTTAGATCCCAAGGACAGACCGGCCACTGCGTTCTCCATTAAGGGTCTTTCTCTCCCTTTCAATCATCTTCAATTGACATCTGTTCCTCAGGGTTTCAAAAATGCCTCCATTTTACTTCAACAAGCTCTTCAAACCATTTATAGGGACATCTTCCCCAACAACATTACATCATTCGTTGACGACATGTATGTCCACGCAGATTCGTTCGATCAGATGATGATTGTGCTTCGTGCCTTCTTTCAGCAAGCCGCCAAACATTCTCTGCTCTTTAACATTAAAAAATCAGTTTTCGGATCAAAAAGAATTAAATGTTTAGGCCATATTATTGACAATCACACTCTACAACCTGACCCTGATAAGATTTCAGCTTTAGCTCAGGCACCCAGACCGGCCAATCTCAAAAACCTCAAAAGCTGGTTAGCCAGTGCAAATTTTTTCCGACGTTTTTTCAAAAATTTTTCCATCATTCTTGCACCCCTTTATCAGGCTCTGTCAAACAATCCTAAAAAGCTCATCTGGACTCCTGAGCGCATTCAAGCGTTTGAAACAATGCAGAAACTTCTAACCTCACCCCCCGTACTTGCTCTATATTCCACCCGCAATACACACCACATTCTCATGACAGACGCCGCATCAGTAGGCGTCGGGGCGGTGTTATTACAGAAAGATCTCACTACTAACATTGTGCAACCTGTTTGCTATGTTTCTTCTAGACATCCCAAAACCGTTTCCCCCCTTCCGATCTTCCATCAAGAATTATATGCAGTGTACTTTTCTCTCCGGAAATTAGAAAAATATTTGTTAGGCCACCATTTCACCCTAGTTACTGACAATATTTCTCTTCTTGCTGTTCGGAAAACAATTGTTCCATCCCCAAAAATTTTGAGATGGTTAAACTACATTAATACATTTGACTTTACAATCAAACATGCAAAAAGCCATCAGAACCCCATAGCTGATTATCTTAGTAGAAATCCAGCTCCTCTTACGCAAGACACGATAGACATGGACAATGAAGTTGTGCCTGATTCTGTACTTCTAACTATCGATAACAACTTGGACCTATCTCGCCTACAGGGTGAAGATAAATTCTTCTCCAAAATTATCGAGACTCTTAACAAACGAGACGAGACAGATCCTTCATTCCAACGTCTCAACAAACAATACGTTATTCAGAAAAGCATACTTTACAAAAAACTGTACCGAGTACCTAACTCTCGATTACTGCTCTGCGTACCCGACAGTCTTAAACCAGCTTTATTCGATGAGTATCATGACTCAATGACTCACATAGGTTTTACCAAGATGTATTGGATGTTGCGATACAAGTATTTCTTTCCGCGCCTAAAATCATGGCTAGCTCAGAAACTTAAATCATGTAAAGGATGCGCCATCTTTAAACGCAATTACATGCCTAATAACCCCACAATTCAGCGTTTTCCTCAGTCAGGCCTATTTGAAACATTTTCTTTGGACCTAGCAGGCAAACTAATACCCAGCGATCCCGAAGGTTTTCAATACTTTTATGCAGCTACGGATCACTGTACTGGATTCACCATTACTCATCCCATTACAACTCCAAACAGCGACAACTTCATCAATTTCATCACAAACCATATCATTCTTCCATATAATACTCCTCGCACAATCTACTTAGATCTTCAGAGTTCACACCGGTCTACAGTATCGTTAAACTTCCTCAAGTCTCTTAACATAACAGTTAAGTACGGCCTACCCTATCAACATCGTTCTCTAGGCACAGTCGAACAAAGATTAGGCTCTTTGCAAACGAGTCTCAAATTTCTGTGCCAAGACAACCAGAAATTTTGGCCTCGCTTCCTTGCGCATGCCACTGCGGCTCTGAATAAATCACCCTTAACTTCCATTGGTCTATCTCCTCATTTTCTGCTCTATGGCGTTCATCCCACTTTACCATTAGACAATTTGCTACATGTTCAACATGAAACTTTGAATACTAATGATCGCCTACTTGCACTCAAAGAAATGAGGGACCTCGTTGAATTTCGAAAACACCAAGTTTTCACTGATCTGAAGAAGCACATTGAGAAGGTCAAAAATCCAACACAGTTCTTCCCTGACAGTTTAGTTATGGTCTTAGATACCTCAACAAAACCTAACACTTGTAAGCCATTATCCCGTCTTTATAAGGGACCCTACAAAGTGATTTCGAATGTCTCGGCTGATGAGTATCTTCTAGATATTGATGGGAAGCCAACGGTCATTGCTAAGACCCGTTTGAAACTGTACATCCCACCTACAAACCCAGACCCCGAATTTGAGTATAAGTACAAGCGCTTTCTCAGTACCTCTAAATAGGATCCGACCACGCATTACTTCAAAACCCAACTACCAATTACATTCACGTTATGTTTTGATTATCTACTTTAACTTTCCTAGTGAAACATGATCCCTTTCTGTAGTACCACACTGGCAAAACTTCCGACTTTGTCTCTCGTTATGCCATAATTACAGATACAGGTAGGCAACACACATTACAGGCAATATTTCTCCCGTGCGGCATTTTTTTTCTTCCGGTAGATCATTATTATTGCATATGCTTCGTCTCCTGTTTTTAGGCAACCTGCTGTGCATGCACTATTTCTCCCGTGCAACGTCTCCTAGTTACGCTCATAACAAACTCTACGCTTTTCCTTCTCCCCATAAGCAATATACCGGCATTATTCATTATTCACGTCATTTTTCTTTCCTAGACGCGTAAGGAAAGACTCCATCTCATTTCCTTCTTGCGTCCTTTTTTGGGAACGGCTGGTCCGACCCCACTTGATATCACTAAGGTCGCTAGGACGAAATGCTTTCTCTCATCCCAAACCCATACATTATAGTCAATATATCACCATTTTTGTGACATTTTTTTTCTCTCTCTTCTTTCAGGTTTATTCTCTCCATCCTATTTGTATCAGCTTCAGGCACGTTCATGCCCCAAGGCGTACAGTTTGTTAATGGCATTGACTATATTCCCCTTCCCCAAGCGATCCCCTATTCCCAAACCTTTCCTTTAATCTATAACATTTCAACACCTACCTTTCAGTCTATCAATTCAACCATAGAATGCAAAGCTAATACTTCCCGGTTGTGTACCCATTTTCAAGATTTTCTATCCTCAATAAATTCTCTGTCTAATGACATTCAAACTTCTACATACTTGGTTAAGTTTCTTTCTAACGAAACCTCTTCTTCACAGACTCCGAGACCCCAAAGAGGTCTTTTTAACTTCATCGGATCAGCATTAAACTTTCTCACAGGAGTTGCTACTGAAGACCAAATACATTCAACTAAAATTAATTCCGAACAACTAAAGACACACGTACAAGAGCTTGAAAACCATAAATCTGTTCTCAGTTCTAAATTTTCTGATATTTCTTATCATCTTCTTCCTTCAAAGATGTGCAAACAACGGTTTCTGCTCTCATTGCCGATGAGACACGCCTACTTGAAGCCATGCGCACGGATCACTCCTCTTTTGTTACTTTCTCTAAAATGTATTTAAAATTTGACAACGCGATCCTCCTTATGCTTCGTCAGTTACTTTGCTTAATTAATTTTAACGACATTTTTGACCAATGTAAAGAAAACCGGTTATCTCCTTAAATCATACCAGTTCATCAGTTACATTCTGACTTACATGATTTTAATCTCAAATTGGTTTCAAAAAATTTACGCGTCAATCCCGTTTTGACAGCACCGATCATTTACACCCTACCCCTTACCACTTGCTATTTCTTTCCCGATCATATCATTTTACACGTAAAACTCCCTGCTATTCCCCTCCATACGCTACCACGTTTATTTAAATTAGTTCCCTATCCGGTTGCGTCAGCTCAACAAAATTGCTATTTACAGCTTCCTTCGAATTTTGTTGTCTTCATGGATAAGCAAGCTATCCCTTTTTCTCCGGCTGATCTTACATCTTGTTCCTTCTCATCTAAACATTTCTTGTGCAAAATTCCTACTATTTATCATCATACAATAGCTTCTTGTTTACACACTTTGAAATATCAACATATATCGGGCTTACTAAAAAACGCCTGTTCTTACAGCTGCACCCTCACACAACAGTTCACCATCACCCAAGTATACGATCATCAATTTATTTTAACCAGACCACCCAACAACCTTCATTATCTTTTCCTTAATGGCACTGCCACGCCATTATACATTAATAATTCTTTAAATCTCCGTGTTACTTTACCCTGTGACACAAGCCTCCATTCAGGAACTATCGAACTCATACCCCGCTCTCATTTCTGTCTACCGACCACAATCATTCCTGTCCATTTAGTCCTTCATCATATCCATATCATTGATTCCGATTTACTGCTCTTACCCGCTGATAGGATTCTCCCTTATAACTCCCTTCAAAATCTTCCCCTTAATTTTAGCCACCGCATAACACCAATCACAGTTACCAATTCTTCCTTTCAACCGCCAACTTGGCTTTCCTGGCTTCCCACGGACGACTATCCCACCATCTCTATCTCCTTCTCTCTCATCCTGTTTTCCCTCTCTATGATGAATACCCTCTTCATCTATATTTTACATCGTCGTACACACCAGTTACCTTTAACACCTACCACAACTCAGCCACCCGAACTAATTCCCCTTAACTCACGTTAACTCTCCTTCCGCATCTCTTCCTAAAAAAAAAAGACAATCTAATTACTAAATCAAACAATTTTTTGGTACTTACCTCGTACCCTGTCCTCCGCCATTTTCATTCCTCGTTCTACATATCTTAACAAATCCTCTCATTATGATGTTAATAAAACACAAACCCACCACCACACATTCGCGGACGGCACACATTAATTGCCATTGCTACTCGCGTCTCCATTTTTTTTCTCAACACCCGTATACAAGCTCCTTTTGCTCACGACTGGCAACCTCATGCAGTTTCTCCCGAATCATTTGTCTTCCAGGTCAACTTACGGTACCTTGGCCAGGAATAAACTACGTCTCACTAATATATATATATATTTTCTTTCTGTCCTACTTAATGGCAAATTCACTCTTCATTTCTATACTTCTTCTACTATAACGGAATCTTTCGCTATCCACGACCATACTTCCGTACACACCACACACAGTAATAGTAAACATGATCATAATAAAAAAAATAAATAAATAAATAAAAATAAAATGAGGGGCTCATCTCTTACAATTTTTTTTTCTCTCTCTTTTCTTTTAGCATCCTCTTCCTTCTGGTTATACCCGGTGTTGCAGCTGGCGACTTTATTCCCATATCTTTATACATTGCAATCCCCCTCATCTTTTTCTTCTGTATCATTGGTGGCTTCTTTTATATCAAGTTTTTTTCAACTCATAAATTTCGTCGCTCCTTTACCCATCCAACGCCTACCCGCCACACTTACACCGTATCTTACACACCTCCCGCTGCTCCTAACCCAACCTATCTTCCTCTTTTTCATACCAATAATGTCACACACCCCGGAATCTCCGTATCTCCCTAAAGATTGATTAGGTGCCTTCTTCATTCCAGTACGCCATTATACGTATTTTTACGTTATCCCTTTTGTTCCTTGTACGTTCCTTTTGCAATAGCATTACTCTTCTTCCTAATTTTCTCTTCTCCCTTTTCTTCTTTCTTTTAGTCTTTTTTTTTTTAAAAAAAAAGTTTTCACAATGGTCTTTAACAAGTAATTCAGTGCCTCCTGTCATGTAATTTCTTTTCCACAAACGCACCTTGGCTACCCATCATCTTGCTACCCGTTTCCATGGATGATGCCTACCAAGTCGCAGTTTCCTTTTCTGGATGATGGACCTCACGACTTCCAGACCACAAGATGCTGTCCATTTTGGCTCAAGGATCACGACTTCCAGATAGCAGACTTCCAGGAGCTAGTCCTGACTCTCGACGTGCTGCACTACCACGATCAGGATTTCCCGAGTTCCAGCCTTCCCGGATACACCATTGCGATCACGCTCGACATCTACACGGACCCAGCAGTTTTAGTGATTTTTTTTTTCTCGTGTGTGTGTTTACTAGTGCCTCCTTCCTCTAGTGTTTTTTTTCTCTTTCTTTTGTGCACCAGCCCCATGGTTATAAAGGTCTTAAACAATGAAACATTTAAAGGGATTCTATGTCACTGGTTCTCATGAACAGTTGACCATTGTACTTTATTAAAAGGGGGATTATTATATTCCCAAAAAACATTAAACAATGAAAAGTTCAAAAATTATTAAACGTGCATACAATATGTGACGTCTCCTTCATGAAGAAAAAATAACAATTTAATCTATCTATAGAAAATCAAAACAGCACTTTCAAGGTGACTATTCTGGAAGAAAGTAAAAACACATATTTTCTCATTATCAAAAAAATCACACAAAGTGCCTTTCTAAATTCCAAAACAGTTTTGTGGCAATATAAAAACTAGTGTTTTAAGCAAAAAGATCATTCTACCTACGTCCGACAATTGTGAGTTAGGTGTATCGAATTCACGTCGCGCAGGAACTGAGAACACAGAAAATTCCAAGATGTGGCTACCAGGACTGGCATCCACTACAGAACGTTTGTGAGTATGCTTTGTGTTATCGAATATTACATGACTTTATTTGAGTGAAGGAAGGACCACAAAACATTAAAGGACACACACGAGAGAACCAAGGACTTCCCCTTGGTGCTTTTCTTTCCACTATATTACTTTGTTATATATCATTATCCTGTATATATCATTTGTTTTTATATCAATATCTTCTTAGGTGATGGTTCTAATAAATATTACAAAATGGAAGACATTTTCCTTCTAATTGCCCTTTTAATATAACTAGTAGCATAGCGTGACAATTTACAAGCAGCTTTAAGCTCTTGAAGCTGCAGCAACATATTAGTATTACAGTTATATTTTTATATATTTTTTCTTTCTTTCTTTTCTGTATCCATATTTGTAAATATTATATATCCAATTTTTTCCTTTTGTAAATATTTTGTATGCATTTTAATCTGTAACTTTAAGATCTGACGATTGTAATGCTTTAGATGTCCTCTGAAGTTTCTGCAATAAAGATGATATGAATATGAATATTGCGATCTTGAGAAAAATCTCAATGGACACAGCTACAAATCACAGACACTTTGATCACTACAGGGTCACTTATTTGAAAGCAGCCGAAGATAGTGATATTCAGGATTTTGATGAAAATGACTGAAACTGTGATATGTCGTAGATATTATGATGCTGAGATAAAGTCTTAATACGCACTACCACCAATCACTGACCGTTTGGGTATTACAGGGCCATATTTGTGAAAACCGAGAAGGTAACAGTATTCTGGATTTCGGTAAAAGTGAATGAAACCGTGATGTGTTATAGATATTGTGATTCTGAGAAAAAGTCTTAATTTGTACAATCATCCAATACTGACCGTTTGGCCACTGCAGAGCTTTTTTTTTTTTTTTTTTTTTTTTTTAACAAAGAGCAGAAAGTAACCGTGTTCTGAATTTCGGTGGAATTGCTTGAAAGTGCGATATGTTGTAGATATTGTGATCTGGAGAAAACGTCTTAATTAACAGAACCACCAATTACTGACCGTTCGGTCAGTAAGAGCCACTTTTTTGAAAGCAACCGATCCGAAAATAGTGATATGCTGGATTTCGGTTGGAATGACAGCAACTTTGATATGTTGTAGATATTGTCATTATGAGAAAAAGTATTAATGGACACAGCCACAAGTCACTAATTGGTTGGGATCCACAGGGTTGCTTTCTTGGAAACAGCCAAGTATAACGACGTTCAGGATTTCTGTAAGAATGAGTAAATTTATATGTTTAGATCTTCTCATCGTGAAAGTTTTAATGGACACAAGCATCAATTGTTCACAGTATGGCCACAAGAGGTCCAGATTTTTGAAAACAGCCGGGTATAACGATATTTTTGATGTAAATGAATGAAACTGTGATGATAGATGTCATGATCCTGAGAAAAATTGTCTAGTGCATTCTAGGGTTTTCTTTTGTCCCTCAAGATGAACATCAGAATTTTGTCTATGCTTAGGTGATGTTAGACGCTACTCTTCCCATCCCTCTTCCAGGTTGTTGGATAGGACTTTTCGTGGCTACATACAATTCCACCAAAATTCCAGAATATCTTTCTGCTGTTTTAAGAAATGTGTTCCTGTAGTTGCCAAAGGAAAGCGATTGAAGGTTGTGTTCACTGAGACATTTCCTCAGGATCACAATATCTAATACAATATGTCACGGTTTCAACCAATTCCACCAAAATCCAGACCTATCTTCTGCTGTTGTCAAACAAAAAGTTATCCTTAAGTGGTCAAACGGTCAGTGATGGATGGTTGTGCCCATTGAAACTTTTTCTCAGGAACATATCTCAGTTTTAAGCAATTACACCGAAATCCAGAATACCGTTACCTTCTGCTCATTTAACCGTTACAGGACGAACGGCTCAAGGCTTGAGCCAGCAGTTTAAACCTCCATCACTCCGCTCCTAATTAACCTAAGGATATGATTTAGGTGTCTATCTCTTTAGGAAGCATTAAAAGTTCCAACGGTGTGCATTTCGTCTACATCGGGAAGCCAGCAGTGGAAGGGTAGGGGGAGAAGTTGGATGTACTAGTTCCCCGTCCCCCTCAGCATTTGAGGAATGAGGCTCTCCAAACCAAAGGAGCTACAAGCATAAAAAGTGGTATCAATAAAGGTAAGTAATCATCCTAACTAATGATACTCTGTGTATTTCCATTCCTGTGCACAACAAATAACAGTGTTGCCAAATTTGAGAAAATGTATTTCTTATTTTAATTTGTTTTTGAATTTCTTCTTCTTCTTCTTTTACGGGTTGGGAACGAGTGGCACAAAAGTTACCTCCTTGAAATCTGTTTCTCATAAGATTTCAAATGAGGTATAGCTTATGTCTCTGTGCCAATTAGGGACGTCAGGGTAGACCAAAATATTTCGAAAAATATGTACATTGTGATTCTCGTAGGAAACACATTCGGAATTTTTTCTCACTTGGTATTGAACTTTCGCCCTTCACTTTTTACATGATTGTACCCAATGTCTGCCGTACATGTGAAAATATTTTTGCTGCGTACGAAAAGTAACATTGTTGCCAGCTGTTGACAAATCTCCAAAAACAAAAAATCTCATTTTCTTCAAATTTCCGTCTTTGTTTATTCTACGAGTTTGACACGAATAGTACAAAAGTTAGTTCGTTGGAATCTGGTTTCATAGCCTTTACAAAGAGACATAATTCATGTAGCTGTGAGAATTAGAAGGGTACAAGGGCCGCCAACATAAAGGTCTGCGATTTTCATGAAATCCCTTTCCGTCCTGCAAAAAAGTGGCCCTATAGTGGCCAAATGGTCAGTGATTGATGGTTCTACAAATTGAGACTTTTTCACAGCATCACAACATCTACAACACATCACAGTTTCAGTCATTTTAATCAAAATCCAGAATATCACTATCTTCGGCTGCTTTCCGAAAACTGGCCCTGTAGTGGCCAAACGATCAGTGATTGGTGGTTATGTCCTTTAAGACATTTTCTCAGGATGAAAATATCTACAACATGTAACGGTTTCAGTCATCTTTACTGATATCCAGAATATCGTTATCTTCGGCTGTTTTTTAAAAAAATGGATATGTAGTGGCCAAACGGTCAGTGATTTTTGGTTGAGCCTATTGAGACTTTTTCTCAGGTACACAATATCTACAACATATCACGATTTCAAGTAATTCCACCAAAATCTAATTTCCGTAAGGATTGTGCGGGGTCTTTTGTCATTTCGAAGAGAGACATTGCCCCCTAAAACTCTTTTTTCGTAAAAACGACAAAACCCGTATTTCCTACATTGAAGTCATCTTTGCATCGGGAGACTTTCGTTTCTTTAATGTTGCCCTTTTAGTCAAGGGGACCCTTTTTTAAAAAGGGACCCTTTGACCCCCTTAACTTATATTGCAAGAGAAACAAGTCGATTTATTTTCGGTCTAGTATATAAGTGTAAAGTTTGAAGAAAACTCCGCGACGAGAAACCCTTGCGAAGCTACCTCCTTTACATTTTCAGTTTTTGGACTTAACGAGTTTTTGCCCCAAAGTCTTCAATGATATCTATCGATTGACATTTTTTAACATTTTTAATTTATGTTGTAGAATTTACATTCTTACCCTTATGAAGAATAACGTGCATAGCATGCAGTAAATAACTATAACAGCATTTACCCTTACTAAGAATGGCTTGCATAGTATATAGTAAACAAATACAATCGCATTTACCCATACGAAGATTTGCTTGCAAAGCATATAGTAAACACAAACAATCGCATTTACTCTTACGAAGATTTGCTTCCATAGCATATAGTAAATAGATACAATCACATTTACTCTAACGCAGAATAGCTTCCATTACAATTGCATATTGACTGAATCACTGTTCTGTAGTAACTTCTTCAAGATCACTTTCTAATTTGGATTTCGTTCATGTGATACTTTCAACTAGAAATTTAAGAGGCAAAAGCCACACGATACCTAGTTTCGCAAGAAATACGAAAATGTAATTCAAAGCTATAATCAGAAATGGCAGCATTTGATACTCGAACAAAGTGCGAGAGCTTTCATTTTTCATTGAAAATGAGGAAAGTAATGGTGAATATAACATAACATTTTGTACTCATGTCCAAAATGATTGTCGCATATTTATAACTGTCTTCTTATAAGAATATAATTTGATAATAAATTTTGCAGGGTACTTTTAACACTGATACTATGTGTATAATCGGGAAATGTATATTTGTGGTAAATATCATAGGAAAAGTATTGTAAATACGAAAATTAGAAGGAATAAAACAAGATGTTGTTAAATGGACAAGAAAGTATTATTTTCGTTTTATTGTTCTTATTTACTGCTATTTTAACATGAAATTCGCCACAAGCATGTCTTTGTCGATTATACATATACTAACATTATATGTAATACCGGGCGAATTCGTTATCAAATTATATTCCTATAACAACATATTTATAGGCATGCGACAATAATTTTGGACATGAGTGTTCATATAGATCAATATAACAGCCAATATTCTGTTGAAGATAATCAAATAAACTTATATTTTCATCCTCAAATATAATTGTGCACATGGTATTCTCCATATTATGCTTATGTTGGAATTGCTTTTTCTATATAGAAAACTGTGTTCCCACTTCTTTGATTATGATTGCATCCCAACATTGAGCTATACAAACGTCTTCAGTTTCGTTTAATAAGAGACTATTAAATAGATGCCAGTAATTCTGGATCAGTCTGAAAATATCTTCAGAATAACGATTTAGGATTATGCTTTACATCGGGAATCAACATTCTGTGGACGTAAGAATCACAAATCTGAACACACAAAAGTATTTAGTGAACGATTCGGCTCTACCATGACCTAACAACTGCAGTTGTGTTAGCTACATTTATTCGTTTATCCTTTTCATGACGAATTATATGACACGAATGATATATCTCACATATCTCTCATATATTCTGTTGGATTTTGCTTTAAGATATGTCCTCCCAAAGTTATACTAAGCAGCCCAGTATTTGACTGTAGTGTGTAAAGAGGCACTGTAGTTCTAGATATGCGGTACGTGTTCGTTGATCTGTATTGAACCAATCTTCTCTAAAACAAAATTAAAAAAGAAATGAAATTTTACATAGTACGTAAATTTCAAATTATCTCCAACCATTGTTAGTTCTCAAGAAACAAATACAAATAAATAATGGACACAAATAGCCTAATCTGAAGATTTGGAATAATAGATTGACTTCCGAAGGTTAAAATATCTTGGATCAGTTACAATATAACATAGGAATAGATAGTTCCAAAAATTCGGGAATCCTCGCACACACTGTTCAGTGTTATATTAATATTTGGTCAAAGTCAGAGTTCCAGTGTAATGCAAGTAAAAGAAGTAATACTCATTTCCATTTAATTTTAACGTCCTACGTTTCGAGGCTGTGAGGCAGTGGTGCTGATGGTAAACGAAGTAGTGAAGTAAAGAAAGTGGGGTAAAGAAGACGGACTCAGAAAAAAATGACAAAGAATAGGAACCACACTCGCGATATTTGTCCTCGAAGAAGCGAAGAAGAACCAGTCAGAGTACTTATCATGATAACTCTACCACTGAGCCATCGCGACCCCCACGCACTAAAATTTATAATAATACTACGTAAGGGTACATATTTCGAAATTTCAGTGTCATATATCCAACAATCCCTGCTTTAAATATCACATTATGTCAACGTTGTGTATTTCGAAGAAAGGAAAACTAAGTAAATAAATTATATCACGGAAATAAGTAAAAAAAACAAAGAGTTTTTCTACTCTGTTATGAAATTGTATACCAATTTTGCAGATAGAAAGACATAATTGTCTCAAATGAATAAAACCACTAATATTTAATATTCCCCAATTCTGTGAAACCATAACTTTTCCCCCTCTTAAATTTATCTCAATATTTCAGGAGCATAGTAAGAATCCGAGGATAATTAAACTGTTATTTGTAATAGAATTAAATTTCTTGGAAAAGGCATTGAACATATTTCACCTTGAACTACATTATTTATAAGTAAAAGCTTACGATATTACGTGTTTGTTGGGAGCTTTACGGAATGAAAAGATGTATTCAACTTAATTAAGAAAAGAGTTGGTCGTTCATTAGAAAATTCTTTTCAGTTGTAATTAAGTTTGCAAACTCATAGTTGCTGGAAATGACAACACATATGTATGTTCGTCGCTAGTCACACCAAAGTTCGTTTTACTTAGTGTTTGCTCATTATTTGGATAGAATATATATAAAACATGTAAAGATAGAGGAGGCAAATGCAATAATTTAGGACTGTCACTTAGTTACCTATATTTCACATCATAATAAACAACCTTGTTGCGCTTCAATTAAGCATCCACAGCATCATGAATGATTACTCACTCTCTCACAGCTATAATGTTCGAAGGTGTCTATTCAAAATGTATGATTCAGCCTTCCAATCAAATGAATGTTGCTGGAGTTTGAATTACTTTTATAAGAATAACACGGTGGGTATGATCAGTACACGGCTTCCATGGTTATTTGGCTATTTCAAATCTGATATTTATATATTTATCTTCATAATTTGAGTTCCAAATTTTCTTTGTCCATTTAATTAGTAAATGGAAGCAAACGTTATCATCGATTCTTCTGCTATAGTGTACAAAATTGAGAAAAAATGTGTCTTGAAACATTATTTTCCGGACATATTCTCTTATCGAAATGTTTTACATAGGATACACCAGGATTCTAGCAAAACACTGTTTTCCATGTTGTTCTGCTGAGTCCTTTTAACAATTTTACCCTTTGGACTTTTTAGCTGATAATATTTCAAGGCATAATCTGCTCGTTCATCTCTTTTCCGGAAAACACATGAAACTGGCTAGTTAAAACTCACTCTCAATTCAATATTACACATAGCAATCAGCATATGAAAATTAGCACCTGAACCTCTACTAATCCAAGTCACATTTGAATTCTCTTGTGTGTTTCAATGACATAAAATAACACACATAATACATGATAAATTATGTACTGAGTTCAATGAAAAATATTTTTTTCTTCAGCATACTACAACATTACATAGCAATAGCATTATCACTTCTAATTTGAAATTTTACTATGAAATTTTCTAACGTTCTTCTTACATGGTTAGCAAATGTAAATAAAGTAATTACAATTGACGATCATTACCAGATAAGCGTGAAGTCAAACTTTCAATAAGTATTAAACGTACGACATTTTTGCAATAAAATCAAACTGCTTTATAGTTTTATAGCTATCTATAGCTCATTTGTTTAAAATTGGCACCGGGACGACCTGTTTCCTACTTTTTATTAGTGTCGACTTATGTAAATAGCACGTTGAGACGCTGCTTTCATTCTTACTGTTGCAATACCAAAATACAATGTAATTAATTGAACCTACCGAGCAGAAGAGAAGTGTGATAAGCAAGAACGGGAAGTAGTGTGTGCTCTAAGGATAGTAACGTAGGGACAACAATTCTAAAACAAATTCTGAACAAGAGAAATTACATAATATCAAACAATGGTTCCGAGCCAGGGCAGGTTACTGCTTAAAATTCGTGCCTCAAGGAAAACAAAGTTGATGTAGAGAAATGAAGTAACTATTCTGTACAAAATCTTCGTCACAAGTATACAAACTTAAAGATCTATTGAAACACAATTGCGTTGATACCTAAGTGTTGTCCATTAACTTGTACAGATGAGAAATGAAATTTAGGATTTTTTTCAAAAGCAACTTTTGCCAAGTACAGTTGATGCATAAGCAGACGAAAGCCCATAATGTACTCCGTCAAAGTTAACCATTATACTATCTTTACACTACTACGAAAAACTATATAAGATTGTAACTTTACAATCGGAATATACATGGTGTTTCAAAACAACACCGACCACATTTGGGAGATGATACATGACACCAAGATAAGACAAAAAAATAAAGACCAACCTGGGTGCACAAACTTCCTTTCGGAGAGCTCCTCCGTGGTTAAGCAGTTAGCGTACTCGCCTCTGGCGTGGGGGACCAGGGTTCAGATTCTACACTAATCAGTAGGTCCCGTCTCGTATAGCCTCGCTGATGAAAAGGGACGATAAACTCAAAATCAAATCAAATCTTCCTTTCGGATTATAGGCTGCCGGAAACATGCAAAAATGAATTTAAAGGTCCATTGCTCCAATACTATGGGACCCACCGTAATCGGGTCAAGACTTCACTTAAGAACCAATATGTTCCCTATAAAAAATATCCACGTTTGGGAATCCTGTCGCACTTCCCCAACATTTTTTTTATAGAGGTAGTTGGTGAGTACTTCAATTTATATGCTAGTAGCGAAACTCCTTCTATACAATTTGTTGCTTGACTACCACAGGATTTTGAAACATGAATTTTTGGATAGGGCACATACTAGTTCCTAAGTGAAGTTTTCACCCGACTACGCTAGGTATATAGTATTGAGCTCTGGAACTTTAAAATTCATTTTTTTTCGCCTATAACTCCAAAAAGAAGCATTTGTGCACCCACATCGGTCTATACTTTTTGTCTTATCTTGGTGTCAGGAATCACCCTCAAACGTTGTCGTTGTTGTTTTGAAATACCCTGTATATTACTACATATTACAAGAAATATCATCAGATGCACGCGGTTTACAAATCTTTGCTCTGTGAATGATTGTTCTTTCTACCAGGGAGTAGAGGTTTATTAAAAGAAAAAGAATATGATGCTTTCAACCTTTTTGACCAATACGAAATCAAGTCTTAACACTCCATGGCTACCCTTTTAAAATTTATCACTCGAATTTGAACCAGATGAACACTGACACAGTGATGCCGATTGTATAATCATATAAATTAATTCCATTTTGTTTGTGGCTGGACAGTAACCAAGTTGGAACAGAATTTCTAAGAACTTTTACTAGATTATAATAGTGTGCTGAAAATTGTAGAAAATAGTCTATCATTTTCATTGCAGTATTAAGGAGAATATTAGTGAAGATGGTAGTTAATATGGCCTCATAATATTTGCTGTATTATGAACATTTCTGGGGCAACATATCTTAAAGACAGTTACAGATAGCGAGAAAGTGGTGAGGACAATCACAATCAATAGCTGATCACCTTTGCTTTTAATAACAATAGTTAAATTTATAGTTGATTTCGTGATATTTGAGATAATGCAGTAAATTTAAAAGCGTTTTCACAATTTCCTTTCGACTTAATAGTGAACAAATTGTAACAATTTCTGAATACTATTTAATAACCACAAATGTGTCACTGTAAACATGAATCAGAGAAACGCTCCTTTATGTAGGAACGGTTACATATTTAATGCTTATATGAAAGTCGTTATAGAACAAAGGGCCCAGACGTAACTTAGTTTAACTCAGATAGCTTTTATGATAGCACCAAGTGATTTTGAAACTTGCGATAACTAACCCTTTGGGGATCCCATGGTACTTTTTGTACCATACGGGGTGTTTCATGGTACATTGCGTTATAACTCTCCTATTTGAGCTTTTTCTTCCGTTTTTTTTTTTTGTTTTTCAAGTCCAGAGGCATTGTAGAAGACCTTACGTATGGTTCCACACCTTCCTGCGTCCAGACATAGGAGGTGATGACGTCATAATTCTAAAATCTATATTTTCGTGTAATATTTTTTGGGGGGTTTATGTAAAGTATTTATTTCGGGCTTATTTTTGCACGTAGAAGATTGAAATTTTGCACAAACATTCAGTCCACCGAGTAGTATTTACCAGATTTCTTTTCAGATTACTGCGTTAAAACACGGGGGGATCCAGAGGGGCAAAAAGCTGAAAAAAGGGATATTTTTACCAAAAAATCTCTTTCTTCACGATCTTCCCGCCTTAGATACATGATGGAGACAAATGAATGGTACCACCTGAAGGGCAGTTCTATTCTGAAGAGAATGATGTTCGACACCTGGCCCTAGGATAATTAGGGAAGTGTCAGGGAATTTTTATCAAAATATACTTCTGTATACGGGAATTTTGGACATTTTCGGTATTATTTTTTGCGGGCTTATTTTTGCACCTAGATGATTGAAACTGCACACAAACATTCAGTTTACCGAGTAGTATTTACCAGAATTTTTCTCAGATCTCTGCGTTAAAACAGGGGGGTCCAGGGGGAGGAAAACTTGAAAAAAGAATATTTAGACCCAAAAAAGCCCTTTTTTCGGGATTTTCCCGCCTTAGATACACGATGGAGACACGTGAGTCATACCGCCTGAAAGGCAGTTTAATTCTAAAAATAATGATGGGCGAAACATGACCCTAGGGTAATTAGGAATGTCTCAGGAATTTTTTTTACCTGAGATCATGGTGTTTTACGGTGATTTGGGGCATGGTGGGAATTCTTGATAAAATTTTTCCCGCCCTTAGTATTCAACATAGAAACTTGAAATTTGGCACACACATTTAGTATACCAAGTACTATTTATCAGATATTTTTTAGATGCCTACGTTTGCACAGGGTCGCTCCAGAGGGGCCCAAAGTGCGAGAAAAAATTTCCCTCCAAAATTTTCCCTTTGACATCATATTTCCCTCTCCTGTTATATGGTGTGAGCATGCAAGTGGTACCATTTGAAAGCCATCTCTATTCTGAAGAGAACGAGGTATAAACCATGATCCTAGGATAAATAGTGACTATGCAGTAGCTGCTCGACTGAAAGTCTAAAAAATAGCCCAAAAAGTCGGGTACCGGAAAGGGCTAACCGTAATTACTATTAAATAATTCTTTGAGTGCAGTTGGGTTAACATACACCATAAAACACTCCGTCATACACGTTTTGACTAAGAAATAATTCTCAGAAGTTCGGTTGCAATTTGCTCACTGTTCACTAAAGAATAGAATATAAAAATGATGAATTTTGTCTCATGCTCTACAATGTTTCAGAAACTTCTGTAAATTTGACTATCACTATTACAACCAAAAAAGATCAAGAATTCACTGTTACCAAAATATATCCTCACCACATTCAAGCTATCTTGTAGAGTTTATATGTTACGCCTCCAAAAGGCACTCATAATACAGCAATAATACAAGCTGCTATATTAGCCACCATCTTGAGTAATGTTCTATCTCAATACTGCAATGAAAGTCTGTTTTCCATTGTTTTCAGCTCACTTTTATGAATCAGATATGATTCTCAAAATTCTGTTTCAATTTGCTCAAGAGGCTTTGATATTTTACCTACTAATAAACTATTAATGGTTGTGGTTTGAATCAATAACTCTCTATTTTGTAAAGGAAACCACAGTATAAAGTGCTTCACATCGTATAGGTTTTATACCACTAGGAACAGTTCTATACCACTAAGCATTGCTTAGAATTGAGACAAATGAAGCCAATTAAACAAAATAGAAAACATGAGTTTCCCAATATATCGTTCGAGAACACGTCTCGAAGACAAATAACTTGTAAATATAGATTAACACAAGATATGTACTCAAACTTGGTATAGTTTATTTAGGGAATAGCATATATTAAGTAATACACAATAGAGTGAAAGACATCAACAAATGGTTATGTCATGCTATTCTACCTAGTACCTTAATCCAACTTCATCTTAGAAACTGTATCTGACTGTTATCACTGTATTAATCCAGTAACATCACAAATATAGTACGTTTCGGTGATTTCAGACAGTCACTGAATCCGAACATCCTAAGCTTACGGTTATACTGTCTTTTCATGTGTAATGTGGAGACTTCTTGTGAAGCCCATTTAAAACACCGTACCTTCCTACAGTTCAGTGCTGAGTAGGAAGTGTAAAGAGTTATACGTAGGTTCGATGGTGGGGTAAAGAACTAGAAAAAGGTAGGTTCATGCATTTATTTTGACCTGATGTAACTTTTGAGTGGAATATGTTAAGGTTTCGCACAAAGTGGTTGTCAGTAAATGGTTAAGTAAGACATATATCAAAACAAAGACTCTACTTTCCTCGTTACATGTTGGAAGAATTCCATGACTGCGCCCGCCTGCGCAACTCGTGCACAAACTTATGGTGCTCAAAATGACTGATTCCGGACGTTGAGGGAAGGATTGAATCCGGACACGTTTACTAACTACGTTAAGCTGAATCCGGACAATGTGATTAATCAACTAAGATAATTCAGAACATGCTTTCCACGTTTATGAGTGTGAAATAGAAGCAGGAGTTCGAGCAAAGTGTGTCAAATCGCTCTAAAGTTCTCATGAGTAAAAATGGTCGGAGTAACGAAGATTGTTTCCTTACCTGGTTAGAACACTTTGCTTCATGCATTCCAACTTGCAACACTCTGCGGCCATATGTAGATTTTAGGCGGCCATATGCCAAATAGTTCACTGTCGACATGTCCGTTTTATGATGAACATAATATTAACCTATCTCTTTCCTTCACACTCGAGCCACCGGTTGCTTCCTTTGGATTCGACGTCTGTTAAAGTGCTAAAGATGGACATTTCAACAAATTCATGGACGAACACGGTATCTCCCAAAAATGATCTTTGGTGAACTGTTCCAGAAAGCCTGATATCGTGCTGCAAGTGTTGATGCTGCTGTGAATGGATTCTGTGCCACCAGTATATTCCCGTTTGAACCACAACAAGTTCGGGAATATTAATTTCTTTTGTCAAATGAATCTGATCCACTAGCAGCTGGAAACAATTCCTCTTCTGCGTCATCAGACTCATCTCCAAACACGCCTTAATCGCCTTCAGATTTCTCAATTAAACAGTTCCTACCTATTCCTGCTGTTGCTTCTCGCAAACCCACAGACCAAAGGTCAGGCGTTGTGAAAAGATAAAGTGTCACGTAATGCAGTTTGTTGCAAAATGCCTCCTCTAACTCAATCGAAGGTATGAATGAAAACAACTGTGAATTTTGTGGGAAGAATTATTTTGCAAAATCACGAAGCAAATATGGTTCCTGGGTGTCTTATAAGACGTGGTTTCATGAAAGATTTGTGGACGGTGGTAAAGAACCGTATTTTAGCTGTGGACAATATGTCTGAATTATGACTACTCTTCATGAAACTGGCAGACGTAATTAACGCAAGAAAAATAAATGCTAGTCTCAGTGCACATATACAATTTAGTAATAATCTAGTTGTTACTTGCAAAAAATAGTAGTACAATGTAACAGAAACGAGATTACTACGTATAATGACTAAATACTATAGTAATAGTTACACTACCGTGTATTTAGTTTCGAATTTCAACAGTAAATTAATTAAAATAGAAATTGCCATTAGTAATTTGTATGTATTCATAATGTATTTCTGTTTATATTCTGTACTTATCATATTAGAATGTTAGTGTAGCAAGATAGTAAGCTAAAATACACCTACCATGTATATATTCTCATTCAAAGTTCTGTGTCCGGAATCGCCAACCTACTGTCCGGATTTACCATTTCAAATTTGCAAATCCACTAGTTTGTCAACTTTTGGAAAATTATTTTTTATTTTATTTCTTAGATTGACAATCCAGGAAAACTATTTCAGTTGTACATGTATACCAACATATCTTTAAATAATATGACGATGTATTGAATTGTTTTGTTTAGTGGGGTAGTAGTAAAGGAAACAAACCCAAACTTACCTTACATCTCACTGCCATCTTTCCTTGTTGTCTAATCCGACCAAAACTTAAGTTGACAATGATTGACAATCCGGTGGTATCTACATATGTAGTGGCCATTATCAAAAAGTTGATATCGTCCTAGGATGTTTTCTTCCAAAAAATTCAGTTTCTTTTACTTTTGTTGACGCGATCGTTGGACTCTTGTTTACTCGAACTTTGCGTTTCGCGATAGACCTTGGTAAACTGGCCATAAGTAGCTGAAGAAGAAACTTGACATCACAATATTCATCTTTGTGTTGAGACCCTCTCTCGGGGGTAATGGTCTCACATGTGTGGTTATCTCTACCTATTTCTCCTGTTTTCAAATGTAAATTTTGACGTACAATGATGTACCGAGCTTTGCTTTACAGAAGTGTTTACAAATTGTGTTTTATTCAATATAACAAAGTATGCATGAATTATTAGTTTGAAGTGATTTCATGATGACATGATGGTCTCATGGCAGCAGAGACTGTTATAGAGGAGTCGGTTTCACTTAGGGAAATGACCGATAATGTGAATAACGGACGAGGGTTCTTGGAAACGTGAATACACATCCTACAGAGCTAGATTTCTCGCTCTGCAACAGCATCAAAGCCCAGGGCTGAAAAAGTGACCATCTTTTCCCTCACTAAAATGAAATGAAATGAAATCCTTAAGTTTTACGTCCCACGGTTATGCCGGTTAGGCTAAAGGAGACGGTGATGATGAGAGATGAGTGAAATGGTGGAATGAAGAAAGTGGGAGGAAACGGGAGAACCCCAAGAAAACCCACGAGCACGGTGTTTGTCCACCACAAAGTTCACTTGGCGGAGGCTGGGATCGGACCCGGGACCCCAAGCACCAGAGGTGAACGCTCTACCACTGAGCCACCGCGCCCCCTTTTCCCGCACTAACCCTTCATGAAATAACTTTCATTATTTTCATAAGTAAACAAAATTAAACTTATTTCTAGGTCAAGACAAGACATCTAGAAGCTGGAAATGTAAATGCAAAGTTCTCACTTTGAAAGAAGTGCTTTTAATCTTTGGAAAATCTTTGTCACCACAAATATATAAGAGGGAATAAGATTAACTACGCTGAATATATTGAATGCGTTCAAGTATTCGCATACAATAGTATAAAAGAAATTCTGAAATGTATGTAGAAATAAATGTGTCCCATCTAGTGCAATTGGGAACAGATCTCTAACATGACATTCACACATAAGTAATTCAAATTCAACCCTAATTGTACTGGGTAAAATATATTCTAATTCCCATCCGATCATAACATTATTCTAATCGTGGCTGAAATGGTAGAAAGTTTTCTCGTTTGAAACTGAATGACACTCTTGTTCCACGAATGCCATCTTGAATTCTAGCGTTCAATTTGAAGAAATAGGAATCATTTACTTGCTCAATTGACTTTTATTGAAGTCTAGCCTAAGTGTTATTCTTTCGCCTTCAATGAATGCTTTCAAGAGAACACATTCACTTAAATTAACTCACAGTATTATTCTGTTCTTTATTATATAATTTATAATTCTTCAGATAAATTACTGGCATCAATTACCAGCTCTGCTAGGCTAAATTAATTAAAAATAGTAATAAGTTCTATCAGTAAGTCACTTTTTGCCATTACTAAAGCCTTACCTGATATTGGTTATTTTTAATCTTTTTTATATTTCCACCTCGTCCTTCTTTCTCATGCTGCTTGGCTGAATTCGGATATTGAAGGAATCAGAAGTGTCACTCTTAATCTCAGCAACCCGAAAACTATAGGTTATTTTCTATCACTTTATATATCTCCCCTCCTCTCCTTCCCCTAAGTTGCAGTGCTAAAGTAATATGATAAAATCTATGCGAGGTCCGAACCTCATCTATGTTGAAAATATGATCGAGATTGGTCAGGTGATTCAAGAGTGATGAATTCAAAAAACAGCCAATTTCATTCTCATTTTTTGAAATATATTTTGCCCTAGTTGGACCGTCAAAGTGAAATGACGAAAACCGTCCTAGGCCCGAACCCCATCTATGTTGTAAGTTTGATCGAAATCGGTCGGGTGCTTCAAGAGTTATTAAGTTTTATTCATTTCTATATATGTATCTCCCCCTCTGTCTCCTCCTCTCCGAAGTTCAGTCTTCAAAGTAAAATGATAAAAATACTTCCCAGGCTCTCGAACTACAGGTATGTTGAGAATTTGGTTGAGATCTATTGGGTGGTTCAATAGTTATTAACTCACAAATATAGTAACTTTCATATATATATATATATATATATATATATATATATATATATATTGATTTTTGTATATCCCCCTCTCCTCCTCCTGCCCTACGTTGCTCCTTTAAAGTGAAAGGATAAAAAACATCTCAGGCCCGAACCGATTCAATGTTGAAAATTTGATCGAGATCGGTCGGGTGATTCAAGAGATTTAAGAGTCCCAGACATGGTCACTTTCAATTTTATAATATAGATTTCTTTTCCATAATTTAAACTGTCTATATGAAAGAAGTCCTGCGTGAACGACTGGTTAAGGTCCAGGACAAACCACCCAAGTTAGAAACTTGAAATTCTGATAATGCGTGAGATTTGTGACATAAGGTACCAATAAATAAGAATTTTTGATATTAGAAGAGGAAGGGAGGTAATGTAAGTGTGCAATTATTATAATAAAATGCTACTTTCTCCAAATCTCTGAAGGATAGACATGGAATTTGGCATATGGACTTTCCATTTAAAATGATTGTGCACGTGTTTCACCATGTTTTTGATATTTTGTTTAGAAGATAATCTAAAAGGTAGGAAGGTAAATGGGTTAAAGTTGTTATAACAGAATGAGCATATCTTGAATCCTTGAAGGTTAGAAACATGAAATTTTGATAT
The DNA here is from genome assembly GCF_964235325.1 of Thermobia domestica. Taxonomy (NCBI): domain Eukaryota; kingdom Metazoa; phylum Arthropoda; class Insecta; order Zygentoma; family Lepismatidae; genus Thermobia; species Thermobia domestica. Next base: position 61,685,267 of record NC_137455.1, on the reverse strand, counting down.
TTAGGTTTTTCATTCAAAGTAATTAAAGCTGTTTAAGAAGAAAGGAAAAGAGTGAGAGTTACAATTGTTAAAATAAAATACACGTATCTAGAAATCTTTTAAAAGTATAGATTAGTAATGCAAGGAAAACTGGCGAGGGAAGTTATTTCACAGGATAAAACGTATTCAGAATTGGGTTCCGAAACATATGAGGAAATAGAATTTACTGTTTCTCAAAATGACAATGTTTTTATAGATAATTATTATGTAGATGCAGTCAGTTTGAGTAGGAAAGAAACATGTGAGACTGGTGTTAACAAGGATAGGTGGTTTGATCATGACTATGCTTTAACTAAGACAAAATTAATTAAAGAACTTGAAATTTTGAGGTTGCAGATGATAACATTTCTTTACATAGTCTCCTGGTTAGCTTATTACAGCAGATTATGATTAATACTGAAAATGTGTTGAGGGGGAAACTGTAAACGATGTTAATAAACAACTAAGTGATCTTAAAAATGAGAAAGAGAATAAAATAGAAATATTAGAAAATGAAATTGAATTGTTACAAATTGAGATAGAAAATATGCAAAGGGAAATTATTAACAAGGATATGATGATTGACAAAGAGAAAGCATGGATTAATGAAATGTGTGCGGTAAATGAGTCTTCTCAAAAGGAGATAGAAAATAAAGATAAAGAAATTTCCATAATTAAAATTAGCAACCAAAAACTAAAAAGCAGGATTATCGGGCTTGAACAAGAAAGGGTTGGTATTGACAATAACTATCAGAAAAGAATTACAGAGATATTTAAAGAGAAAGAAAATGAAATAGAAAAGTGTACTAAATAGTTATTGGAATTGAAAGATCATATCATATTTTACGAAAAAAGGGTTAAAGAATTAGAAAATAAAATTAACGATCAAAAAATAGCTGAGGATTACAATAGTGTTGCAACACTGACAGAAGTAACTCTATTTTTAGATAAAGAAATTGTAGGAAATGATAATTTATGTGAAGGTGTTAGTAATGATAGCCTAATTTTAACACAACAGCTAGAACAGATTGTGGATGAAGTGTTATGTGCAGATGATAAGGAAAGACAAGTTGCTGTTATTAATGAGGTTGTAACATTGGATGACAAAGATTTATATAGTATTAGGGAGTATTGTGACTCATTGTATATTAATGCCTGTAGTAAGGAAATTCAGGAGATAGATAGAATTATTGCTAGTATTTGGGATAAGACAGGGATTGATTTTGTGGAGAAAATCGAAGAGGTTTTGAAACGGTTAAATGCATATATGGGAAAGGCAATGGTGAGAAATAAGGAAAATAAAAAGGAAAAAAGAAATACAGGTGAAACATATAGGTATAATGCTCAGCATACGTATGCCAATTTACAGAACATGTACAGTAAAGATCCCTGTAAATTGGCTAAATTTGTGTTTGACGATAGAGATATATTTGAACAGGAAAATGATACTTTAGAGACAGAGGAAGTTCGTAAACTATATCATGATTTATGGGGCAAATCAGGTAGGAGCAGGTTAACAATGGTTGAACAAGAGTTAACCGACGAGGAAAAGGACAAACTAAAACAGCCTATTACTTTCCAAGAAGTTAAGAAACGAATTAAAAGTGTTCCATCTGGATCATCACCTGGATTAGATAAAATTAGTAAAAAGGATATCGATAAAGAGGAGGTTATGTATGTGCAGTTAAAATTGTATAATTTAATTTTAACCTCAGGATATGTCCCAATGAGTTGGAAACAGAACAAAACTGTACTCATTCCTAAAACTAGTAAAGACTTAACTAAGGTAACTAATTGGCGTCCGTTGACAATTTCTTCAGTGTTATGTAGAATTCTAATTGGAATTATTGATACCAGGTTAAGATCGGTTATCCATATACATAATGCTCAAAAAGGATTTATACCAGGTAATTTAACTCTTGTTAACTGCTTCATGTTGGATACTATGTTGAAGCTGGGAAAAACTGTTACACCTGTTTATGGTTGTTTATTAGATATTTCCAAGGCTTTTGATACAATTCCACACCAAGCAATAATAGATACCTTGAGAAATAGAGCTATACCAGCAAATTATGTAAACACTGTTGCTAATTTATATGAAAATAATCAAACTGAATTTAGTAATTTGAATGTTAATATTCAGATTAAGAGCGGTGTTCGTCAGGGGGATCCACTTAGTCCATTGTTATTCAATTTGGTATTAGACAGTGTTATAAGGCAATTGGATATAAAGCAGATGGGGTTTAGTTTTCAAAATGTCCGTATTCCTCTACTCGCATATGCCGATGACGCATTGCTAGTTGCTAATTCGCAGCATAAACTTGCAGAGATGTTACAACTCGTATGTGAGTTTTTAGACAAACTTGATATGAAAATTGCTGTGGATAAATGTTTGTCATTTGGTATTAAGCCACATGGGAAATCGTGGATTATTGATGGTTGTAACCTTAAGTTGGGCAATAGTTATATAAGAAATTTAGAAGCAGACGAAGCTTTCGAATAACTTGGTTGCAAATACACTTTATGTAATGGTGTACAGAACAAATATCATTTAGACGAATTAAGTAGAATACTGAGTGTGGTAGATAAACTTTCTTTAAAGACACGCCAGAAAATTTATTTGATTCAAACATATTTGCTCCCAAAGTTTTTTTTAGTCTGGATTGCGAGTTTTAGCGAGCCTTCATTTTTGAACTCTGTTGATGATTTAATTAGAAAGTTTTTTAAAAAATGGTTGCATTTGGTAAACTCAACTGTAGGCAATGCATTTTATTCAAAGAAAAGAGACGGTGGACTAGGGTTCCCCAATATTCACAATATTATATTGCTCGCCCAGGTCAAGTTTATTTATACATTAAGATCCCTGGAAAATGATAACTTTTTGACTGAGATGGTAAAGGTATCGCATTTAAATAAAATTGAAGATAAGATTATAAAGAAACTAGATATCGAAATACCATATAATTTAGTAGTGTTAAATTAAATGAAGTCAAAGTTAAAAGATAAATAAATGTTTTGAAATATGGAAGGGGAAGCAAAATCAAGGGAAAGGTATTCAGTATTTTCATAATGACCCTATCTCTAATTGTTTCCGTTTTGACAATGGGGTTCTTCCGAATAACCGGTTTATAGACGCACTGAAGATGCGGACAAACACTTATGGCGTTAGGGTAGCTCTGGCTAGAGCTCAGCCAAATTTAAATGTTGAATGTAGAATTTGCAGGAACCGATTGAGTCTATGGCCCATGTTTTGGGAAAATGTATTCAACATGCTAATCGCCATATATTTAGACACAATCAAGTGGTTAATATTCTGGAGAAGCATTGTCAGATTAAGGGGTTTAGAACTGGCAAAGAGTTAGAATTCGATACCAGTAAGGGTAAACTGAAACCGGATCTCGTAGTTGAAAATTTCACCCATAGATATGCCCTTGATGTTACTATTCGATTTGAAAAAGGTAATATGGAAGAGACAGCTTTATTAGAGAAAATTAATAAATATGAAGTCTTAAAGGAAAAATTTAATGATAACAAGGAATTCAAGGTAATACCGGTGATTATTGGTTCCAAAGCAGCAAGTAGTAAAAGTGCTAAAAAAATTTTGAAAGAATTTAATGTGCATAATTTTATTGTCAAGCGTACTGCTGTACTAGCTCTGATGTGAAGTATTGAAATTCTTAATGCGCATTTAGATTATGCCAACTAGTTTTATTAGTTTACAAACAAGGATAATTTAGAAATTTTTAATGTAGTGTTGAGAAGATTGTTTATATATAACAGAATCAAAGGCTTTTAATGAGTTTAGGTATTTTAATAATTGGTTTCTTGTTCATTATATTTATTTATTGTCTTTTTATACTGGAAATGTTGGTTGGATAATTTTATTATGTTACTTGTTGTTATAATGGTGTCGTTGCTGTTGAAGGGTGTTAATTTGAATTTTCAATTGAAACAAATTGCAATGAGCTTTCCAATTTACTCGAAACAAAAACGTCAATGAACAGGAACATATAGTTTAACGCTGATGACCTTTAAACAGATTTTCGCGCAAAACACGATGATCCTTCATTTTTTGCAAAATTTAACATTGTAGACTACTCAATATGTAACGCACTACACCTGCAAACAAAGACATGCAATTATTTCTGGTGGTTCCGGAAAAAGAAAAAAATAGTAAATTTTTTGTCAGAATCTTGTAATGTTTCTAGAGTCCACAGGGGAAATTTAGCCTGTTATTTGACAAACCATGTTGAAATCACCGAATTTGGTTTTCGCAGCCTCAAATTCAGATATAATGAGCAAGAAAGGTGCCACAAATTTATTCATTGTGCGTTACTTAAGCAGCGAATCTGGAGCACGAGAATATCTTCCTTCTTAATTAGTAGAGTCCAACTGCAGACAATACTGGTAACTGAGCTGGTCGTAGCTGATAAAGGAGTCACTGTTGAGATCTATCATAGAGTACTACCAGACTAGTGTACCCTAGGGATGTTTCTGGATTAGGACTGAGACTGAATTACGTGATGACTCTTCAGCATCACCTCAAGCAAACAATGAAAGATTTTGGATACTACAAGGAGACAAGGAAGCTCAATTTCAATCACGAACAACAAATTTAGGTCGCCTAGGTATATTGTCTTGTTTTAGTACGCTTATTGCAGAGTTTGATATCAAACATGTGGCGTCGGCGTTTGATATATTCCGTTCGAAAAACCCGTGAAGTTTGGTTTCCGAAATGATACCCCAAACTGTGGATCATGTGCGTTGCTTGTTCTTAAACGATATCTCTGGTCAGAACTACCTGTTGTTTGAAGCACGTGCTAGTCGTATGTGATTTAGCTAATTTTAGTATACATATATCTTTATACTAAATTTGTGTCATTAAAGTACATAATAATTAATATAGCAAATCAACCTAAAACCCAAGTGTATATTAATGATTCGCCAAGTCTCACTGAACCTATCCGGTATGTAAGGGGCACGGTGGCTCAGTGCCAAAGAACGAACCTCTGGTGATTCGGTTCCATGTTCGATTCCCGCTCAAGTAAGTTTGTGGTGGACAACATTGTGTCGGTAAATTTCTCGGGTACTCCCACATCCCTCCACACTTCATTTAAAGAATTCTACGATTATCTTTCACTTGCCTTAATCATCCGTCTACCTTAGCCTTAGGGCATAATCGTGGGCTGTTAAAATGAAACATTTCCTAACAAATATGCAATCCAAGTGAATGTTTCGCTTCGTGGGTCGCATACAAGTTAAAATCAAATTTAAAGAAGATCTCGCGATAGCTTCATTATTTACTAGGACATGTTAGTAACTTCTCCTGATCAGCAATCACGAGATTGAGAAGAATACATAATAGAAAGAAAGAAATAAACACCACCACAATGAAGAACATAAATGAATAAATTGGAGGAAGTTGAAAGGCACATAAAAAATCATAAGAAATTACTTAGCGTCAAACAGGTCACAAAATTAAACATATAAGGCTCAAGCATATAGGAATTGGAAAGTGCTGAGAAGCACGGGAGTGTTTAAAGTTTTCACATTTTTAAAAATATTGCTTTTCTTATAGATGAATGTTTTAGTTTCGTGTCATAATTTTTTTGTCAAAAATTTTGGAAATTTTATTTTCTGTCGTTTAGTAGTTTATTTCCTTAAAAACCTTCCCAAAAAATTAATAAGTTTTCCTAGTGAATATAAAGTATTTCTCTTTTGGTGGGACTTGTCACCAGCATGTGCATCAAAATTATTTCTATCATAGTTCCGTAGAAGTTTTGTGAACAAAATGCACTTGCATTATGGAAGCAGGCAAGAATCATCATTCTGTTGTTCAAAGAGTGAGTGGATTAGAAATCTCACAATTTGTTTTCTGTTGAAAGCAAATAGTATCGCATATTAGTTACTTGAAAATTATACTGGGCAAGATCGAGTAACATATATAGCAAATTAGGTTACCTGCATGTGTATGGAATATAGATAATATAGAAAAATACCAAAACAACCTAAATCTTACGCTAAATCTTAAACAATAGGACACTCGCTAAGTTCTATACTTAAAAAAACTAGAAACACATAAATATGACTCATAAAATGGAATTATTGTTAATAAGAGTTCATAAAATTAGAAGTATTAATTACCGTTGAATTTTGAATATATTTTAGTAATACTGATTCTTACAATAAGTTATTATTGTATTTGAGAAAAGTATTCCTTTATGTTGGTCGCAAATAAACTTCATAAAGATATAGCAATAATCTTCGGAGATAGACCGTCATACATCTCAATTGATGAAAGTATTAAAACCAAAATACTGTGTATAATCAAGTATAACTTCAACACAATTCCATCGATTTTCGTAGTTCATATATTGATTGAAAGAGTATGAATTCATACTGGTTCCATATAAATTCCACCAGGATCTGATTATAGTTTTTGTAACTACACTACAAAATACTTCAATAGCATAAATGTTAACATCGTAATTAATAGACTTCGTTGTGCATGTTCACGCACAGCTAAAACATAAATGTACTGATGTCGATAATTTTTCTTCAGTTTCAGTCAGTATACTACAGCTTTCACATAAGTTTTATCAGGATCTAATAACAGTTGTTGTAATTAAAATGTGAAACTCCATAACAGATTATAGTGTTAATGTCATATGTACACTCACAAGCTCACATGTAATCCTGTAACGCGTACACAGATTATATTTATACGGTCAAGCATATTTCGTAGACTGGTTTATTTGATTGCATTTGATTTGTTTTGAATTTAGCGTTCCTATCGGCAGTGAGGGTATATGAGGCGTGCTTCACACCTTAACAAGGGGTCCGAATCATATGAGGTCCCATTGTGAATGGAATTCTGGTTTTCCACGCCAAAGAAGCGTATGCTAACCGCTTAGCCACGAGGGAGGTTGACGATCAATTTTATAGGGAGTTAGTGACTTATCATAAAATATATACCGTAAACTGGGTATACTTTGAGCCTTTTTTTAAAATTTTCCAAATTCTCATTCTAATATCTCCTAAGATTAGGGGGGAAATTTAATTACATTTCTCCTTGTTAAAATGCAATCCTTTGGTTTTCTTTTGAAAGCAGTAAATAATCAGTGTGATCAAGAATGATGATTATGTTTTCAATCTTTTGATGTCATGCTAGATTTTTCATGGATGGGTAATTTAGCTCACTTGTCAAAATCACTAATTAATACACGAAAGTATTATTGTAACACTGTATTTGAGAAACATAAGAGAAGAACGGGATATTATAAACACATTGGTGAAATTATCAATATTTTTATTCAATTTCAATCGAACGAGAAATATCGTTCAATCTAGATATTTGTATTCTATATTTGTATTCTACTTGGGTGAATACGAAACTCAAGAAATTTGTGAATACGTAACTTCAAATGCATGTATTACAAACATAGGTGTAAAATCACTTTACTCAATTTAGAGGCAAACAAAAATATCGTTCAATGAAAATCTCTCTAAATAAATGAATACTTAACATCCAAAAATAAGAGCAAAATATTGTTCAATGCGGTAGAGTACTTTACCGGTACATACTGCTCAGTTTTAGGAAGAAAATTCTTGCAATTCAGGCAATGTATAATATAATATTTTAGAAGCTAGTGTAGGATAATCTTCCTCATTACATCATACCACTTGCACACCATTTCATCTTTAACGTTGGGCCATTTTCAACACTTACAAAATATGTGTCAATGTTACCCCACGCAATTAAACGTTTAATAACTTCTGCATAATTGAGCAAACGTTTAAGGAATTAACTTATCAATATTCGCTAATGAACATGTTTTCATATTCTATTTGCTTGTGTATTCAGGATACGTCACTTTCATGCAATAAACAAAAGTTTTGGAACTTGAAATATAAGAAGTGTTTACTTGCTAACAGTTGCTAGTATTTTGTTTCCCACGTTCCGGAAATAAATCACTAGGGGCAATATTCATGTGTTCTTAATGTTGTAATATTTCGATCTACAACTTGTCTTACTCTTGAAAAAGATAATAACCATGTAAGGAAAAGTAAAATCTTTCTTTTTCTTTAGGCCAAAGTTGCCTTTAAAGGGACAAAGCGTACCCAGTTTACGGTAACTAAACTACTGGATTAAGGAAAGAATGGGAAAACTAAATAAAATTTTTAAAAATGGCTCACTTTAAAAACTCACTAGGAAGCAGAAAATAAAACTCTCATTTTAAAAAGTAATATTAAGCGACTTCAACAATAACCCTAAAAAGTGTGTAATAATACTAATACAAATATTACTATTTAGTAATAATAAAAATAAGAACAGAAAACAAATCATTACAATCATATATACAAATTTAAGGATGTGTTAAGCCAAACAAATTAATGGTTCATAAAATTTCCACCCAAACGAATTTTCTTTTTGGTGTGTTTGTATGTAATACCTAATTGAAGCATTTTTTTCTAAATAAAGCATTTAAAAATCAAATTTCCCATCATTTGTAACTTAGTAAGTATTTGAAATAATTTCTGTAATAACCGTAGTATTCTAAAGTAAGATGACCAGAATGTGAATGTCTATATCAGTTGAGCTATAACTGTTACAGAAGGCTCCAACATTTTGAAAATTGCGATACTGTAGTAGTTTCAATTTGTAACACTGAACAATAAATATAGAACTATAAGTTCTTGCAAGTCAATTGAACTATGCATGCAACATTCACAAATTAATGGACATTGTTACACGTCCGTTTGACTTGTGTCATTATTCATGTAGAGGTTTCCAAATTTGGATCTTTATAATATTTTATTGAATTTTGTTTCTAACATTGGATAATAACTGTGGTATTGTACTTTTTGTTTTATATACAGGGTGGAGCAAATAAAAGTGGCAAATAACAGAGTTGCAGGGTACAAACAAACACAGCAAAAGAAAGGAAATAGTTCGCTAACCTGATTCTAACAGATATTTAAAATGGCCACCATTCATCTCTCGGCACTTTTGGGCTCTGGCCAGCAGGTTGCAGAAGGCAGATCGAAGCATGGCTGCTGGAATTGCTGCAATGCCATCAGGAATGTTCTACTGCAGTTCTTGAGGACTATGAAGGTTGTTGCGATACACCCTAGATTTGAGGTTTTTCCAACAAAAAAAAAGTAATAGCACACGTACAGATCAGGTGACCGGGATGGCCAGATAGGTAAATTTCTACAACGATCACCCTCTTGCGCACTATGAGTATCATCTTCACCTAGGTACTACTCAACTCACACTGACACAGCCCACAGTAAGATCTGAACCGGGAGTGTGTGTGTACACGTGGTGTAATTCCATGCATACATTCACGTCTAATCCTATTCACTCGTCCGGGCCTTTTTAGTTGCCCCATCCTGTATATTCAACATGTTAAATAACTGGAATAGAGCCACATGAAAATCTGAGACTTTGTGTTAGGTTTTCAGAACAATTAATTTGGTGACATTTCATATTATATCGAACAATTTTCCACTTTCGACATTTTCATCGCACCGAATGCCAGTTTTCATTAACCTATTGGATAAAGAGTTATGGAAAAGTTTGAAGGTTGCACTCTTTTTGCACTCTTTTTGCTGCACTCTTTTTGCTAGTAGAGTTTAAAGCAATTGAATCCTAGACAATAAAATCTACACATTATAACGTGAAAAAAACGATGTTTTTAAGTTTTACGTCAAGAGGTTATGCCTTATAAGTAAAAGGAGACGAATAGTTAAGGAAGAGGAATGATTATGAAAATATTATTTTCTGAGAATGTGGGGGGAAACGGAAGAATTTGAAGCAAATCCATAGAAACGACGTTATCCACGAAATCTACGAAGTTAGTTTTTATTATTACAAACTTCTTTGTAATGTTTATATAATTCAACGTACAAGGAAGATTGCGTGAAGTGGCATGGAAAACGAGGAAGAGGCATATTTTCGTTCTTAATACCTTAATGTCTATTTTCAGGAAGACATCAATAAATGACATTGAGGACATCTATACATTTTCAAGTCTTTTTCCCCTTTATTGGCCTTATAACGTGGTTAATATTGTATACAGATTCAGATTATATAAATATAATGACTATGGATATGATGTTGTTTGGATAAAACTATTTCTGTTGTGAAAATAATTCATATGGTTCTTCACATAGATTTGCTTTACGTGAATATAAGAATAATCTAGTAGATCCAAAAATATTATTCTAAATGGTAAAATTATACTTCTACTACGTCTTCTGTTACGAGAGAATATGTTTCGTACTCCAGTGAAGAGTGTAATGACGAAGAAAACCAAGACAAGAGAATGAAACGGTGTCCCGACAAAACGTACCAGCGACAAAACGTACCTCTTGAATTTTCGCGACAAAACGTACCACTTTTGACGACCTGTCATAAATGACAACCTATCAAGATTAATTAAAGCATTTCTGGTATTTATTCCACGACAAAACGTACCACTTATATAAATTACAACCTGTCATGGACTAATTGAAACATTTCGGATATTTAATCCGCGACAAAACGTACTACTTCATGTTAAGAAACTACTTCCTCATGAACAGGTAAAACAACGGCAGTATAAGGTTGAGAAGAACAGACAGGTAATGTATCGAGTTCTCAAAATGCAGAAACTCATTGGTAAAAGACGGCTCATTTACAGAGGAAATGTAGCAGCCTATAAACTGAAAGACACAGCTATAGATCATGGTAACTTTTTGGATATTATTCCTTTCTTAAGCAAATTTGATCTTCCGCTTAAAAGTAATTTAGATAAGGTCACCGAGAAGAGTCATATACGAGGAAGTGAGCAGGATAGTGGTCGCATAACTTTTACTAAACACGGTGAATTATGTTTTGAATGCTATCAGCACACTTATCAGAGAAGATATTTCGAAAGAAGTCTCTCAAGCTTCAATATTTTCTGTTCTATTAGACATTACTCAAGATATAGTAGTTTCAGGCCAGTCCTCTGTTGTTTTACGGTATGTTGTTAAAATGGTTGTTAAACAAAGTGTTGTTGTCATTGTAAAATGCATATCTACCACAGGCCAGTGTCTCTGCGGATTACTGCTGGAAATTCTGCAGAAGCTGAACCTTGATATTAAGAAGTGTATTTGAAATTCAACCGATGGCTCAAGTACGATGCAAGGACAATATTCGGATTTTTTCAACTCACCTATGATCAGTTACACGTGCGATTCAGTTGATTTTGAGTTTAACGGCCCTTTTAGCAGCGAGGCTATATGAGACGGGACATACTGATTTACGGGAAATCCGAAGCACATGACCTCCCGCCGGGAATCAAACCCAGGTCTCCCACGACAAAGGCGCATACGCTAACCGCTTAACTACTAAGAAACCCAGTTACACGTGTAGGGGGGCGCGGTGGCTCAGTGGTAGAGCGTTCACCTCTGGTGCTTGGGGTCCCGGGTTCGATCCCAGCCCCCGCCAAGTGAACTTTGTGCTGGACAAACACCGTGCTCGTGGGTTTTCTCGGGGTTCTCCCGTTTCCTCCCACTTTCTTCATTCCACCATTTCACTCATCTCTCATAATCACCGTCTTCTTTAGCCTAACCGGCATAACCGTGGGACGTAAAACTCAAAGATTTCATTTCATTTTTTCAGTTACACGTGTGGTGTTACGCTCATATACTCAATCATGTCTTATCGGGGCCGCGGTAGCTCAGTGGTAGAGCGTTCACCTCCGGTGCTTGGGGTCCCTGGGTCGATCCCAGCTCACGCCGTGTGGACTTTGTGGTGGACAAACACCGTGCTCGTGGGTTTTCTCGGGGTTCTTCCGTTTCCTCCCACTTTCTTCATTCCACTATTTCACTCATCTCTCATCATCACCGTTTTCTTTAGCCTAACCGGCATAACCGTGGGACGTAAAACTTAAAGATTTCATTTCATTTTCAATCATGTCATATGTGATCTGACAAAAAATTGCATTGATACTATGTCATTGTTCTGCTGAATGACTTTGCGATATTTATGCGTGAGTCTTATCAGCGAATGTACATTTGGAAGATCAAATGTTAACAAAGGCGTCTTACAGTTATTGCGGAAACAAGATGGTAGAAAACACACTGTTTTTCAGAAAAAGTTTGGTCATTTTTCGAACCCAAAAACTGCTTTGTAGCCTATATAGAGTTGATAATAACAATTAAGAAAATTGCTTCTACAGAAAATATCAAACCAAAAGCTAGGTGTAAAGCGAAAGGATATATAAAAGATCTTCTCAAGTTCAAAACAATTCGGACAGCACAAATGTTCCTTAAGATATTTCAAGTGACGATCTCTGTCAAACTATCTCCAAATAGAGGGTGCTGCTAGTGTAGTCCTATCGGATGGTGCAGACTACTCTGTTCCAACTGAAAAGGTAGATAGATGATTTTGAATCCATTAAGAATGTAGCATTAAGCTTTGCAGAATGGGCCAATAACAAATTTGAAGACTTAAAACGTGATTTCTTTTTTTCTATTGACCTATCGACAATTCGCCTTCAGAGATGGACAAAGATTTTTCCTGTGAATATGAAGATGAAGCTACTTCTATCCAATGACCAGGTACTGCATCGAAGCATTCAACACAATATTGGACATGGTAGTTTTGAGTATTTCTTCAAGATTCAAGAAGCAATGTACTTTATGGATTATTTGAACCCTAGCCACTTCAACCAAGTAACAGAACTTCCAGACGTGCCTTTCGATAAATTTACATATTTTCTGAAAAACTTCAGTTAAGAAGTTTCCAAGAATGCTATAAATGTATTCTCTTGGACTTTTGAAGGACGTGGATATCCTTGAAAGTCAGTCTTGATGACGAGCACAACCGAGGAAAAATGACTGTGCTGATGGTGCAAGTGATTCAGAATTAGGAAAAAATACATTTGTTTACAAGGAAAGCGAATGGAAAACGTGTTGCAAAATTGTCCAATGTGCTGCTTTTTTAATTTTGAAGAATTGTAATTTGTGCAGTAATACTTATCCAGGTTTCCAGCATACAAATTTTTATTGACTTTGCCCGTAACTCGGACAACATGTGAAAGACTTTTTTCAAAATTGAAATAAACTGAAAAACATTAAAAATAGGCTAACGAGTACCATGTCTCAGGAACATTTGAAAACATTTTGTTGATCTCTATTGAAAAAGATTTATTAAAAATATATTTCGAATGCAAAAATGATAGATACAGTAGCATCAGAAACTAGTACACTAAAACATCTGCTAATTTTGTAATATAGTATACGTTCTCCTTGAACTTCATGTAATATTTTGAACAATTCAGAATAATACATTGATGATTTGTGACATTGAGATGCTGGTGGCCCTTGTGGGAGAAAGCGCCCGCGCCCCTCTAATAATACCTATCTGTCTCTGGTCCAAAGCCTGGATAAAGTGTGATGGAAATCAGCAAATATTCAAATATTGCATATGCAAGATTCTTGCTGGTCTTGGTCTGGCGAGAATCTTGCAGGTATGGTCTTGGTGTTGCGAGAATCTTGCATGCATGGTCTTAGTCTTAGCCTTAGTCTTAGTCTTGGTCTTGCATCGGTACTTTTCTCAGCACCAATCTGTTCAACTTTTAACCTTATTTTGGCCGATATATATATATATATATATATATATATATATATATATATATATATATATATATATATATATATATATTATACTTATATATTATCCTATGAAGTGGTACGTTTTGTCGCCTGACATTATTTGATGGCTGATTGGAAGACTCTTCGCAAAAAGCCCTCCAGGCAAGTGGTACGTTTTGTCGCTTGTCATTATTTAAAGTGTTTTTAGAAAACCCTTCACAAGCAGCCCTCAGGGTAAGTGGTACGTTTTGTCGGTGGTACGTTTTGTCGCTAGTACGTTTTGTCGTGTATTCGAATGAAACAAAAGATTTTGGTGAATCTAGATCTAGTACCATAATTGTGTAAACATTTATTCAAGTAACACGGACAAACGTACACATGTAGCAAAATCAGTGATGTAACTAGCAAGTTGTTTTGTTCAGTGAGATAACCAAGAGCACCGATTTCTCTGTAAATTTGGGGGACCCAGAAGGTATATATATATATATATATATATATATATATATATATATATATATATATATATATATATATATATATATATATATATATGAGGAAGTTATGACAAATTGCATTCAAATTATGCCAAATATTGTATAGTCACAAATACACTAGGGGGGCCCACATGAGCTTTGGGGCTGGGGATACTATGAGGTTTTCGAATGGTTGGATGCTTTGTATAAACTGCATATAATTTTAACGGTCTTCTTTCTGAATATGAATGTAATAATAACTTAACATGTATTACTATGTGCGTACCTAGATGTTATTTTTAGTGTTGCATTTTCAATACTTTACATTATTGAAACATGAGTCTGACAGCGCAAGAAGTTAGAATTACAGATTGTACTAATACACTACTCATAAGGAAACAAAAAATATTTACGAAAGTCTATATTTTACATCGTATTTATATGGATATAAATGGTTTTATAAACGACTCGAACAAAAAAAAAAAAAAAATCAAACTCAGGTTCTGTTAAGCATTGTATGTTGATGTATTCACAACTTTGTGCATCGAATGAGGAAAATAAGAATAAAAAAGTGAATGAATAATATTTATTTATTTTCATTGTTTTCAGGATATTGTCATTGTTTCACAAACTATTATTTAAACAAATAATATTTTATATTCTATCGTAAACATTCTTCCTTTGATGTAATTATTAAACGAGTTTTATAAACACATAACAGGCGAGTCCCATTTGATTGCAAAGGTTATACCTCAGAGCAAAGCATAATAGTATCATAATATTTGATTCTTTTATGTTTTAGATTCAGAGTTCAGCAACAAACTGGATATTTCATAAAACATATTTGCCTCAAATACACACATTATATATTGTTTTTATTTGGAAGAAGAAAAGAGCAATTGTTATGTAAACGATGCCAGTATGAGGTATCTGCTGAACCTTAATCTGCTGAAACACATAACAGACTAAACATGAACAATAGGTAGATTAAAACAGATACATAACAATGGGAGTACCAAATATTCTAATGTTGAATGTACAAAGGCAACAATAATATAGGAGGAAAAGGGAATTGTGTGGAGAGTACAAAGAGGCGATTATGTCATGTAATTAACTTAGCAGAGTTAAGTAGCAAAGTAAGAAATACATTTGAACAGCCCTCTCAAAATACTTTACGTATCTATTTTTAAAGAAAACTTATTTTTATGGCACAAAAAATGAAATGAAATCTTTGCGTTTTACGTCCAACGGTTATGCCGGTTAGGCTAAAGAAGACGGTGATGATGAGTACTGAATGAAATGGTGGAATGAAGAAAGTGAGAGGAAACAGGAGAACCCTGAGGAAACCCACGCACAGAGTGTTTTTCCGCCACAAAGTTAACTTTTGTGGCACAAAGTAGCTTAACGTACCAGCTATTAGAAGAACTATATTTGAACGGCATAAACGTTTTCTGCAGAAACTTATTGAATGTATGCGTGATTTTCAGTTATCATGGGATGTATAAATTTAATAGTCTAGTGTACTTAAACTTTTATTATTACTAGAACTTATAACTCATATTTAAATAGTCTCATTAGTAGTTTTAATCTAGTGAAAACTGTTGAAATTGCCCACTTCAGTAGTCAAAAATATTTCAAGAAATTTTAACTTAGTGTAAGGTACGTTTTCGATAATTTAGTTTTCAGCCAGGAAAATTCATTGTCTTCTAATATTATTCTTTATGAAAACTAGTACATTTAAGGCAATTTCAGAGAATAATATAACTCGAACTGCCAATATAATGGTTGTAAGGAATCGTGAATGGTATTACATGTGGATAGTACTACATCATAATAGTTGATTTGTTTTCAAGGAATCTCTTTAGTACCTGCTACTCCAGGAGTTCTGAACGAACGGACACAACCACTTTTATGTTGCTTGGTTTTCTTTTCCAGATAATAGTTATCTGGACGTTAAGTGTTCTTGTTAACGGTTGACAGACACTCCAACTGTTTCTGTTTCTTGATGCAGTTCGAAGTCATCCATGAATTTAGTATCGATTGTCGCAGTACCTTTTAAGCACAGGTAGTAAGTAACATTTTTATGCAGAACACACATGATGGTAACTTTGATGTAAAGAGTGCTTTTATTCTAGTTCTTGCTAGCCATCAGGACTTCATGATGTCATTAAAATTGGTAATTATTTCCTAATGTATTCAATTTCTAGTTCGATTCATCTTTCTTTAAAGCACTAAATATTCTTAAGAGTTCGATGGTCATAACTAGAATAAGGAAGAAATGGACAATTGTTAATCATAGCTGGGTTTAACATAGTCGTTTTAATAGTAGGTATCTTAATGGTTATTTTTTTTACGCACAACTGAAACAATATTACTTAATATATTTTGGAAGATTATTATTATCAAAACGTACTCCATCAGTTATTACTCACAAATGTTTCAGATAAATCTAAGTCCATTCTAAGCTGAAACAATGTAACAAAGTATATAGGAAATAACAAAAAAAAAAAGAAAATATATTTAAATTATTAAAAATAATATATATATATATATATATATATATATATATATATATATATATATATATATATATATAAAGTATTACAACATTTCAGAGATTTCAATTTATTTCCACGGTGATTTTCAGAGTCGAAATAGCCAACATCTGACCATAAACTATTACACAATGATGCCAGCTTTAAATATAAGGAACATTGTGTAACTGATAGTCTCGGTGATACATATAATAGTAATATTTGACCGCGAGTAAAGCGAGAATATACACGAAAATTGAGAACAGAAACAGTTAAATCAAAATTAATTTTTCCATTGATAATTTTATGGAGAAAACATCAGATCTGCTTCCATGTATCGAGTAATTGGAGTCTGAATATTACGTTTGCTTAAGAGATGCGTTTCATTAACACTACGAACTGAAGGAACTCCTTGTTTCACAATGAAAAAAAAAAAGAAATAGAATCAAGATGGGATAAGTTTGAAGCGCAGGCTATATTCCATATTAGTGAGCAATATTCAATCTCAGGAGATACAAACCCTTTGAAGAAATTACTGAGTGGTTTGAGACCGCGAATTTCAGTTAATCTGTAAAGAATACTCAGTATTCTCATAGCACTATTCACAGTAACAGTAATGTGATAAGCGAATGTCGCAACTCTTTCGGTAGGACTGTTATTAATACAATATCTATGAGAAATTGTATTTCTCTTCAAGAAAATACTAAGAGTTAAACATTTTTTTAGGGTTGAGTTTTAAATTCCACGTTCCACACCAGTCAGTAAGTTTAGTAAGAATTTGTTGAAGTCTTCATTATTTTCTATGGAATGTATTTTATGAAAATTTTGCAATCCTAAGCGAAGAGAAGGATGTTCCAAGATGATAAAGAAAGGAAGAAATGGAGATCAACAATGTCAAGAAGATATAGCAGGAGATCTAGAACACTACCGTGGAGAACTCCAAAAAGAATTGAGATAAATTTGGTTGATGTATCAGGCAGAACAACAGGTTGCATACGATCAGTAAGATAATCCTTTAGCAGCAACAGGAATTTATCATGAAGATTACATCTGTTGGATATCTTGTGAAGAAGAAGATGAATGCAAATTTTATCGACAGTTTTTGAGACATCGAAGTATTTTACATCCAGTTGAGAAGTTTCTGAAACACAGCTTTCAGCATGAGTAATAATTCGCAATAATGAAATAAAATACAACTTATATGTTATACTGGTGTAAGGGACCGAGATTCAGTACCTGGTGAAAGTTCATTCCATATTAAACTGTGGGTTCACGTCTCATATTGCATCGTTGGTGAAAGAGACGCTAAGCTTAAATCAAATCAAAAATCATTTTGTTTGTTAAGCAGAATTATAAATACATCATTTATATTGTTGTGAATCATTTGATATTATCTGAATAAAATTTAATCTAAAGTTTAAACACATCTCTTCCTTTGGAAGTCAGTTACGTTAAACAAAACGGAAAAATGGAGAAACAAATTAAGAAAGTAAGGGAAACATACTTACTTTAAAGCAAATTAATGGCAAGAAATAATCAAATTGGTAATAACACACTTCTAAATTATTTTCGGAATAAATTACTTTAAACGAATCTAAAATCGTTGCATTAGTTATGGGATAAGAAGACATTGATGTCTTCATTTAGAACACTGAAGTTAAATAACACTCATTTAAAGTCAAATTACCACTTTATGTTCATTATATTGTTTTCATAACAAAGAAGGAAGACAATCTAGATTGATATTGAAAGGTCACCGCTCATTGTCTTCTGGGAAATGTGTCGACGAATAGGAGCATCAACTGAGACAGCATTTTTGGAGCGTTGCACTATATTTCATTTACAGTATGAAAGGTATAGAGTCCATCAAAACTTCTGACTTTGATTTTGTTATTGTCGAACGTATACTGCTCAAAAGTTTGAGGGTCAGTAACTGGTGTCCCACTTTTTAATAAAGATTGCTGGCAAAATTCAGTATCACAGTAAGATGGTCAAAATCAGAAAATCCGGGGAGTTCAGTACTGAACAAGTTGTTGTAATTATACAATCGTGTAATATACAACCAAGAGTAGTAAATCAGCTAAACAAACGATCTAGGTTTGCATAGGCTAATAATATGTCTGAAAGCTTTCGACATACGTAAATTTACGATTGATGAATCCAATGTTCAATGTAACTTCGTCCATGAAAATTTGTAGACTGTTTGGTACAAGATCAATATCCTATTCAGCAGCTTGTGTCGGAATGAAGTAATATTCACAATCGAAGAATTTGTTCAATCTCTTCGCGAAAGATAATCATTATTTCGTTTAAAGAAAACTAAAAATCCTCACTGTCTTAAACTTGCCTTCAACCGCCCTTTATTAAACAGAAAACTGTCTTAAAAAGAAATATTTCACAGTCCTATAAATTTTGGAGTAAAACACGTGAAAAAGTTCTTTCATCAAGCGGAAATTGTGTTATGCGGACAACAGAAAGCAAAATAAACCTTTAACGGAAAACTATGAGTTCCGGACTAAAGCGTTTAGAAAATTTTTCAACATCCTGTTATAGGGCAAATATATATATTACAATATCAACAATAAATTCTTCTTTCTTTTGTTAAATTTTTCTAGACAGTGTTAACCTTCCTTAACCACCACTCATATTTATCCCCCACAATCTTCGACTAGTCTTAAGGAGCATGTCAACTGTCAGTCTTCTTTGTGTCTGTATACTTCAGTTCCTCTTGTATAACGACTAGTGACAGCCGACAAAAATAAGGAAACTGACATAACGAGGTTCTGGAAAACAGGAATTGAGGCAATGAAGCAGGAGTCATACTTGAAGACAAGCAGGGAAGGGTTCAGAGGACTTTCAGAATTCCAGAGAAAACTTTTCTGCCCTGTAGTATACCTTGCGAAGTTTTGAACCAAATTCATCTTGGCCTGAAGCAAAAACTCATGTGCAGAACATTTGAGAGAACTACGTAATTGTTTCTTATTTGCGCTTTCTGATTCCCCCTGTTCTAAGTCTCCTTTCTCCTCTCTTTTGCTCTCAACAGGGATGGTTCTGAAATCTCACTGACATAGGCACACCAGATTGAAGGAAACAAAATGATCCTTGACAAACGTTTGCAACCAATACTCAGAAGGTAACAGTAATTTCCTGTTTATGTTGTCCTCGACCTTCTCAACTCTCGGTTTTATGCCTTGTCAATCACATTACAATCCATCTTTTAGCAATAAATCTCTAAAGTTACAATTTTGCATTAGTTCGGCAGCAGTCATTATGTCTTGTAAAATGGTAAAACGAGTGTAAAAATAATTTATGTTAGTGAACGAGATAATTGAATGTAAATCAAAACATGAAGATGTATAACATCGGTGAAACTCAGCAGTAATAAATTCTAAGAAAAAATGGAAATGTTGAAGTGGTGGGAAAACTGCAGTAAGGAAAAAATAAAGACATGCAAAACATAAATGAGATAGTACGGGAGTGATCTGTTAGTGTCTGGCCGAAAAACCACCGCATATTGGGCCCTGTATTACAGGAATACTCTAAAATGGAAGCTGTAAAACTGGGTAAATTTGAATTCAAAGCATTTAATAGATGGTCCATTAGCAAAAGACCTAACTTTCTTCCATTACAAAAGACCTAACTTTATCCATAAATGAAATAGATTTTAACGAACTTTTTGGAGAAACATGCAATTTAAATAGTGATATTTGATGAATAGGTTGCTAAACTACCTTTTATAATCGAAGGACATGAAATTGAATTGTATTTTTTTAAGGATAGGCCCACCTCAATTGAGAAGAAACCTGACTTAAACGGAAATTTTGGTGACTTCCGATCGATTCCGCTAAAGACGGGTTTCACTCTATTTCCAAAGCTTTTCAAAACCAGTTGAAATCGTAATTGGTCTACCAGCATATGTATGAACTTTACTTCTATGAAATTCGGTAATGCAGGCACCGATACCGAGATTTATTGGCAACCAAGTCTATTGCTGATAGCATTTTGGCTGCAACAATACTTCCCCACTGATCATTTCATTAACTGTTCTCAAAATGGTATGTCTAACTTCAATAGTGAAAACTTCACAAACATTTTCCTGCACATTCCAAAGGTAAAGTACTAGTTACAGGTGTAGGTTCCGAACAATTTAAGCACTGAGTTTAAACATCAAAGTTCACACCACTAGACTTGCGACTCCTTCTACATGTCCATACTTGGAAATTTTTTTCCACATGTGCTTTAATGTTGCTCTCGTGTGTAGACCATTCTACATGAAGAATGGATAATAAATCAAACTGTTTGCTATTCCATTACAAGATATAATGAATCATACATCTTCAAACTGGCTTTAATAAGGGATTTATTACCCAGATCACGTACTTCACTTGTTTCACCTTCCTTTAAAATTTATTCACAAAGTAAACACGTCTCTATGTGGACCTGTACACTCCAAAAACATCACACAACACAACTGTAATTGAAACTTGTAAGAATTATAAATGTCCAGTAAAAATTGTTAATCCTAGTAATTGTTTCTAAATTCCAAATCCTTTTATTCAAAATAAGTGTTGGCAGTTTAGTTGTTCATTTATTTCTGTATATTTCATTATTTTTCCTTACTT
This sequence comes from Thermobia domestica, assembly GCF_964235325.1. Lineage (NCBI taxonomy): Eukaryota > Metazoa > Arthropoda > Insecta > Zygentoma > Lepismatidae > Thermobia > Thermobia domestica. The sequence continues at coordinate 61,663,991 of NC_137455.1, read as the reverse complement.
TTGTTTATGTTATCATGTACAACAACGGGAGTGTTAATGTTATGGATAACAGTGTTTCCAATGTTGCTTCGGAAAGCACTGTGTGAAGTAGAACAGAAAGAGGGCTGGGGAATATGGTCAACTCTTTTTCTCCCTCACCATTCTCCTGTCAATCGTAATCATGTATTTTATATCAAATTAGAGCTTATTACAATCCTATATATTTTCATACAGTACGACCTAGCCTTTAAACATTCAACATTCTTTATTGTACTTAGGTACCTAAGTTCTATAACAAACTGTCATAGTGTATATACCCGTAGATTTTAATACTGTAGCTGCATACAGCTCGGCGCTAGGAAGCCATTCTATTGGATAAACTTTAGTTAGCTATTGTCAGCTTTTCTTGTTATTACGTAGATGTTGTTATTTTGTTATTATTATTATTGTATTATGTTATCATTCTGAGATTTGTTAGATATTCCAATGTAAGTAACAATCAGCTGTATCTCAATTTATGTTTTTAAATAATAAATAAATAAATAAATAAATGTGTATATTAAAACCAAAATTGCCACAAAATCAACAACCTTCGATTTTAACAGTAATTGATATAGAATAAAAAACGGTAATAGATAGCGAGACCTTTTCTCCAATCAATTTCAATCATATATTCCTTGTCTACTTTAATCAATCACCTAAAACCGGAAGTGTCATATACTTACTACTATTTCCGCTTTCAATATTGAGAAAATACCAAACGACATAAACCAAACTTTTTCATATGTTGCACAAATGACACTATCACTTGTTTCGGCAAATATACTTATCGACACTGGTGATTTTCATAGTAGGAAATCTTGCTTGCGATACTCAGAACATGTCCAGAAATGTCCAGCTAGGCCAGTTGCCTTTGTAGTGTATGATATATCTAACGATTGACTGATGTTATACCTGGATACAGTTTCAATAATGAAACAAAGCTTTAATATAAAGTTCAAAATCCGCTTAAGCAAATCTTCAAACAAAAAGACTTGGGATGTAGAAAAAAGTATTAATAAATGAAGTGCCTTTTGGTTCCTTTGTTTTAAAATGATCAGAGTTTCAGTGCTCATAGGCAGTTCCTGAATGTTAACTAGTCCTCGAGTCCATGCAGGTCAATCAGATCAAATGAAATGATTAAGGAAGTTTTGAATTACCGTAAGTGTCAGGTTTTAGTAGGGATAATAAGGAAACGATGCACCAACAGATAATGGAGAACCTAAAGAAAGGGAAGTTATGTGTATGGTTGAGGCCCCATTTCTTAGAGGAGAAGTAGAAACTAAAAATTGTGCTTCATTGTTCCAGGACACAATTGATCGTTTGTGAAATTTTGGCACAAATATTTCTGTGCAACAAAAGCCCGCAAAAGCCCGCTTATTATTTTCTACGTCGTTTGGTGCTGCATGAAGATTGTTCAATTAGTTGGGAGATATAGGCTTTTAAAGACAGCGCTGAGCATTCGTGAAGGAGGCCATTTTTGATAATCGCCATATTAAATTTGGATGAACGAAAAAATGGTAACCGTGTCAGAATTTCAAAGCATCACGGAAAGAATAAAAATCAAGTGTTAGTTCAATTTTAACAAAAAATGCACACGGGTTTACACAATTCGCCCCATAAAGATTTGAGCCGGATTATTCGCTTATTATGCAGGAATTTAAGCAAAATGAACATTCCCCTGGTTATCACTTCTCTATTTGGGCTTTACACAGATCCAAATTGAAGAAAGTTTTGTTCATAAAATTATCTTTTCGGAAGAGACTAAGTCAACAACAAAATCTACCTCATCGGTGCTCGGAAAACCCACACGTAGTCGTCGAGAAGTCAATGTATCCACAGTGTGTGGTTGTATGATAAATTGCAGAGTGGTGAGATTATTGGTCACATTTTCTTCGAAGATAAAAATGACAAGAATGTTACGGTCAAGCAATAATGCTACAGAGCTATCCGCACCAATGCTTTTCCAACAATTGCTGTATTACACATGGACGAGTTTTGGGTTCAGCAAGATGGAGCGATGTGCTGAATATGCCGTCACACACTTACTCTCTAAGCCACTAAATTCAATAATAATGTCATGATCCGTTTCGTTGATGTTCCTTTGACTTCGTGAAGCTGTAATTTGATTTCATTTGTCTTTTTGTGGTGTCCATTAAAGATTGATAGGCCTATTATGCTGCGAATGCACAAACGATTCAGACACGATTTATGCACAATATTGATCGAGCTGTTAGAGAAATAGCAGCATCGAACATGCAGTGCAAAGATTAGTTGAAATGCTGGGCTGCTGCGAAGTGAAGGTGTACTGAGGTTATACTGAATCTGAAGATATATTATTTTTAATAAAGCAATAAACGCACAACAATAAAAATAAATCAGTCAATAGTACAAGCAACAATATCCCACAATATAGTACAAGCAACATACCAGAAAACTTTTGTGTTCGGCAGTAGTGAATATATCTATTTGTTTGAGAAAACCTGCTGAGAATGTTTGTCCTTATATGGAAATGTATAGCAAAGAATACTTCAAATTATATTATTTCTAAATATTTTAGTTCAATAAAAGTCCTTTTGTAAATAAAGAAATCACAATAAAATAAAATAGGTAGTGACCTATCAGAAACCTTAGTATGATCTGAATTACAGAGAAATGAGACATATGTTTTCGAAATATAATGTTAGTTTGCTTGTTCAACTAAATATGCAGGATGAACGTTAGTAACTTGAACCGCAATAAACAAAATTTCATTTTTTTAACTCACAATAATGTTCAAAGTATTATTAGTGATGTTCTAATATGGAATATGTTCAAAATCCCCTCCATTGACAGCAATATATCATCGGCAACTCTGTAAAGCAGACCAACAAACATATGGATGTGATATGGTTTCCATTTCAATGGATTCATAGGAATTTGTAATTGCTTCCATCATGGCATCCATCGTGTATGTGTTTTTGTGGCATAGATAGTGTTCTTTAGAGTTCCCCACAAAAAGAAATCTAACGGCGTTAGATCGTATTGTTAAATCTATTGGGTCGGAACTTTCATTTCTGGATCAGACTCCGTGTTCTCCAAAATCAAATTGGCACTAAACGGATAACTCTTGTACAGTAATAAGGATATAACCAACTCCATTACCGAGAATGTCTTTGCCGACCCAATTGAACCCTTTCACAGAGGAAGTCGACTTTTGTCGACAGAACCAAATTTCCTTAACATGCGAATGTCGACTATAGTCGACGTGTTAATATTTGTTTGTCCGTATCTTGGCTTTGTCGAGAGTAGTCACCAAAGTTGTACCGTTCATTTTTGTTTGTGTTCTATTGTTTTCGATAAACAATAGAAATCACACAGAAAACCTTTGGCGACTACAATCGACAAACCCAAGATACAGACAAATTTTAACACGTCGACTATAATCGACATTCGCAGGTTAGGGAATTTTTTTCCGTCGCCTTCCACAGTGAAAGGGTTAAGATACTTCGTGAAACAGACTAATTTGATGATTGAACAAAAGGAAACAGCTTAGAATAATTTTTATTGCAGTTTACTCAAATAACGTCAACTTCCCAAATATCAGCATCAACTCTGAAACTTTGTCAAATCTCTGTGTGTACTTTTTGTATTTAGGTCATACTTTTATACCTTGATACTATGTGCATATAACAAGGGCCGTTTGGAGAAGGTACTGTTAGCAATTCCTCTAACTTCAAACTATGTTTAGCTTACTTGTACTACTACTCGGTAGCAGAAAATTCATGGTCATTATTAGCTTATTGTTTTATCTTATTTGCTGTAACAGTTGATACATGTAGCGTGATAATTTGTAGCTGTATTTTGCAGTACTTGTGTCTTACGGAAAGAGTATACTGGTATTCCTTCTTATACATTCATGTTACAATCCACTGACCACGATACTGCGTTATTCCTGGTAATTTGAGCTTCTAATTAATACAAATAGAAATATTATTCAAAGATGAAAATAGAGAGAAGAGTGCCAAAACAGTTCGCTTTTCTTTCACTCAGCATTAAACTTTGCCAGTGTGCTTTCTAATAGTGAAGTTTACAGCGTTCTTTCCTAAGACAACTTCTCACATCCGTTGTTTTACTTCATTGTTCACAATAAAAAAAAAAGTTTGACATTGTATTATGAAAATAAAGACTATACCCAGTTTTATTAATAATCCATCTGTAAGTCGTAGGTGAGAAAGCACACACATTTGTCATAAGCTTGTTTTATAAAATGTTATTCTTTTCTCACTTGCATGCAACAAAAAATGTTAATTACTATGTTCTATTTTCGTAATTACTTACAACGACACAATAACTCAGCCACTGTCACAACAAACACTGGTTTTATTAACTCTTAGCGTGTCATTGTTTAATGAAAATGACGATGGTAGTGTCAAATATATAGGTCAAAGTAGGTAGTCTATCACATTGGTATTGTAGAAGGTGTACTTTCTTCCATACCTTGTGAATCAGGTGAGGACAATATACATTATTCACATCAAATGAACAATAAACCTTAAATTATTATTATTATTATTATTGTTATTATTATTATTATTATTATTATTATTATTATTATTATTATTATTATTATTATTATTATTATTTAAAAATTGGCTTTCATTCAAAAGATATCGTGTGAATTTGATTCCATTTTAAGTTTAGACTCTTATTTCAACAGCAGAGCTATATGAAACGTAGACCTACAACTTAGCGTGGGATCCAAATCACATTAGTTCCCACAGGGAATCGAATATGGGCCTCCCACTTCAAAGGTTCATACACTAACAGTTTTGAACGAAAAAAAATGAAATCTTTGAGTTTTACGTCCCACATTTATGCCGGTTAGGCTAAAGGAGACGGTGATGATGAATAATGAATAAAATGAAGAAAGTGGGAGGAAACAGGAGAACCCCAAGAAAACCCACACACACGATGTTTGTCCACCACAAAGTTCACTTGGCTGTTGCTGGGATCGAACCCGGGACCCCTCGCACCAGAGGTGAACGCTCTACCACTGAGCCATCGCGGCCCTAGTTTAAGAACGAGTTGGCACAGCTATCCTCTAGATAAATGAATGGACGGACATAGATTACAATCGTATATGTCCTACTGCCTGATGTTAATAACAAAAATAAAAAATAAAATAATTTGTTTTTTATAAAAATGCACTAGAGAAGGAAATTATTATTTTGGTAGGTTAAATTAAAGAAATGTCAGTAAGACTAAAAAGACTGGTCATGATTTAGGTTTAAATGGCAATAATAATAATAATAATAATAATAATAATAATAATAATAATAATAATAATAATAATAATAATAATAATAATAATAATAATAATAAAACTATAGGTCTCAATCATAGCAAGGACATTAAATACGTTTATCTTACCGAAATTTCCGCAATTTACAGGACAAAACGTCTGTATATAGCTTATTTTACAAAAACATCAGTTTTAGAATCTTTTAAAGTTTATTATCACTGGTACCTATACATTAAGTGTTCATATGTGCGAAAAAAGCATTCCTCATGTTCATGTAATTCTGCTAAATAATACAAATAATAATAGTAGAGATACACCCAATAAGTACCCTCACAAATTAATGTATCGATCATGCACCTTCAGAATTCTGCACGTCGGCGCGAAGCAGAGTAAGTTGATTTCCTTAGGCAAGCAATCAGAGATTGTTATGATCAATCTAGCAAATTAACGTAAGTGCTTTCACTTGGATGTTGTGATACCATATTGATTAGTTTGAGTGAAGCGCACTGTTTATGTACACTGTAAGGCATCAATCCCCAAGATCGTGCAATGCTTCTTGAGAATGGAAGATATGAATTTTTTAAGAACACAGGTATACTACTAGATGTTTAATATGACGAATAACATTAAGGGGTTGTGCAAAAATGTTTTATGTCAAGTAGTGTTGTTCAACTTATTATGGCATACGCGCCTTTGACGTGGGAGACCCGGGTTCGATTCCCGGTGGGAGCTCATGTGGTTCAGATTCAACGTTAATCAGTAGGTCCACGTCTCATATAGCCTCGCTGCTAAACGGGACGCTAAACTAAAATCATCTCACCTCACCTCACCTCAACTTATTATGCCAACGAGTATAGCAAGTTGAAAAGGAAGAAGAGAGCCCAAAATAATGCAGAAATAAATAAGTATATTAAAAGTTTTCACTATTATTATTATTATTATTATTATTATTATTATTATTATTATTATTATTATTATTATTATTATTATTATTATTATTATTATTACTGTAAATCGTAAATATTGCTTTTACATTTTCAGCCACGAAAGAAAGTTTAGAAAACAAAGTCCATTAACTAAGTATAATTGAACAATTTATCATTATTATAAACTCATAATTAAAGATGGGGGCGCGGTGAATCAGTTGTAGGGCGTTCACTTCCGGTGCTTGGGGTCCCTGGTTCGATCCCAGCTCGCGCTGTGTGAACTTTGTGGTGGACAAATACCGTGCTCGTGGCTTTTTTCGGGGCTCTCCCGTTTCTTCCCATTTTCTTCATTCCACCATTTCATTCATTTCTTATAATCACCGTCTCCTTTAGCCTAACCGACTTAAACGTGGGACGTAAAACTCAAAGATTTCATTTCATTTTTCATAATTAAACATGTCTTTCCATGTGTTATGCAGGCACATTTTGTGATTCAGTGTGTTTCTCGTTCGATAGTTAGGAACTCTACGGCACATGTTCTAAATACTGTATCGTGCATGTGTTTTATTGGTCTGGTTCGAAACATGGTAAAACAATGTTTAACAGCTCAAACAGCTCAAATCTGGTTATGATCTAGACCTTATCAGATATGAAATGATATTTCCTGTATTATTATCTTGAATCAGTTCTCTGCTACTGTAACATATTTAACCTATCTCGTCGCTAGGGTCTTTCTTTCGGCGGCTCTGGTGGGCAACTGCTAGGAAGAATCAGAATATAGACGTACATGGGGACTGATCCAGGATTTTTTTTGAGGGGGCGGGGGGTCCACCGGGAACAAAATAACCAATCACACTGAAACCCTTAAAATTGACATGTGCAATATTCTGTACCAATGACAACCCTGATGCATAGAACGGAGGAAAGTATTTTAAAGAGGGTGTTATGCAGAAAAAAGTTCTCACCTCCTGGCTTCTCTTTTTTCCGTACTTCACAAATGTTATATTATTTTGCTTGGTGAATAATAATAATAATAATAAAACTCACCTGCCATGCCGTAGTTACCATACTTTTGGTGAGTTAGTAGTCCAACGTGTTTTCCAGGACTTAGTACTATAAAATATGGACTTAGAATTTGATGAGATAAAAACCGTATACACTCCCACCGGCAATCGAACCATTAACACTGAAATCATTCTGAAGAATAACCATATAGCCACTAGGAATCTCAATAATAATAATAATAATATTAATAATAATAATAATAATAATAATAATAATAATAATAATAATAATAATAATAATAATAATAATAATAATAATATAACAATAATAATAAACGAAGTATGGATTCCAAAAAACTATACAAAGGAACAGAAATTAAAATAATGCGTGTAATATATATGAAGCTCAGTTTTGGCTAAATGGTTAGCCTACGCCCCTTTGGCGTGGGACACTCGAATTCGATATCCATTGGAACACCATAAGGTTCGGATCCTACGTTACGGTATAGGTCCACGTGTCATATAGCCTCGCTGTTGAGAGGGAAGCTAAATTCAAAAATATAACGAAATCTAGCAAAGGTTCATTCCGATTTGGTGAATTCAGTTGCTGAAAATTATTTCTAACACTAGATTCAGCACCAAAAGAAACAGAGAAAAAGAGGGTGTTTAGTGGCAGACCGTATACTGAGTGGGAGAGAAATGAGAACAACGTGCGAAGGAAAAAAGCAGAAGATGTCCAAAAATTCCATGTTAATTTTGAAACGAGTACAGGGATTGAGACCAAATGCTGGATATTTGGATTGCATGTAGAACTGCACTGAATAGATGAAATGTGAATCACGGGGAACATCTGAAAAAACAGATGTTGGACTTAGCGCAAGAAGAATATACTGGAAATGGGTAATGTCATATATGGCTCTTAACACATGCATACAGGTTCTTCAAACAATACATCACAAGCAATAAAACAATACGGGACATTAACCCACTCTGGTGTTCTAAACACTAACAACAAATTGTTCCTAATAATAATATTTATTGGTGGTTGAACAAATTAAGCAGTGTTTGCATTGTCAGTGTTCTCTGTGAGGGGAGAAAGCGACCAGTGATTCTAATAATATTAACCGATATGTGTACATAACAAGCAACGTTCGCAGTAAGACATTTAAGCGATGGATGCAAATGATCAATTGCTCATGCACACAAGACGAAACGACAAAACGTCCACGAAATTATATCATGCGAGACGAGGTTTAGCAATACCAATATCATAGGCTGAACGAAACAAGTCAGACTAATCTGTATTGAAAAGGAGACGAGACAGTCCGATATCTTGCCTCGTGTGCAACACTAGAATCAAGTGTCTTTAGCTGCCAATTGTATGTAACTGGTTGTGAGAAGAGTCACCAGTGTTACAACCGTCACGTTGTGTTGGAGAGGGTTATTAATATATCAAGATCCTGAATATGACAAGTGTCTTTGGGCAAGGTATCACGCCAGCATTCATGCGGTAGAACTACTTCTCATTCCGTTATACATTGCAAACATTCTTTTTGGATGTTCCAGGATCGATCATATCTCTTTCTACCCCTCGTGTAAACAACGTGCTCATGTACCGTACAGGACCGTCTTTAATTTATCATTCACGTGACCTTTACGACTCTATTGATACATTGCCATAGCGTGGAACGCCTCCTGTTACAAAGATCTCAAACTGAATGGACCATTATAGATTTCAATAGACGGTGTGTGTCAAAAGCCATATGCCACATAACACCTTTCCCGTATATTCTTCTTGTGCTAAGTCCAACATGGCGGCTTTCCAGATATCCCCTATGATTCACATTAGGCCTATTCAGTGGAGTTCTATTTGTGGTAATCATATCCAACATAAGGCCTAAATTCCTCTACTCGTTTCAAAATTAACACGGCATTTATAAACCTTTTCTATGTTCAATTTCTCACTTTACCCTAATTTCTCGCCCACCCTGTATACAGTCTGCCATTAAACACCCTCCTTTTCTCTGTTTCTTTTGGTGCTGAATCCAATGCTACGAATTATTTTCAGCAATTGAATTCGCCAAATCGGAATAGTCTCTTGTAAGGTACGTGGATGTTGTCAAACTAAACACATAGACACGGAAAACAAACTGAAGACTCTACTGAAGCTCACCGAAATGTTTTCTATGAAGTTTGGAATATAGAAATGCAAAACAATGGACGTTATTCAAGGAAAAGAAATAACCAAAGAATATAAGTTATACACAGAAGAGATAATAGAAATGGTGATGCAGAAAGAATAGAAGAACAGAAAACAATAAATAAATAAATAAATAAATAAATAAATAAATAAATAAATAAATAAATAAATAAATAAATAAATAAATAAAAGAGAAAATAACACAAAAATTAGCAACGTAAATTGAAATTAATATGCAAGCAAACCTCAATTAAAGAAACATAAATGCAGTTTGTATACATTTTCAATATCAGTTTGCAGTAACATACTCATTTGGAGTAAAAATATAGAGTGCGAAATAGCAGATCGCGAAATGAAAACCAGATCAATATTGATAAATGCGAGTTGATTTTGAGTTAAACGTCCCTTTCAGCATCGAGGCTATATGAGACGTGACTTACTGATTAACGTTGAACACGAACCACATGCTCTTCCGACGGAATCTTACCCGGGTCTTCCACGCCAAATATTGGTAAAGTAAAAATTACTACAACCATTGTTTGTCATATCACCATGAAACGAAGGAAGGCAAGGACTCATAAACATCTGAAATCTATGTAAGAGACAATTTCAAAATATTAAGATGTTATATCTATGGGAAACAAGAAAATGCAAAATTACATAGATCATTAGCAGCAGCAGACAAGAGTCACATACATACATCACTCTAACTAAGCCAGACGGAGGAATCGGAAATAATACCAACATTACAAACAGCAGAGGACATAAGGAAGCAATGGACAAAAAAATCACTACATGAGCAATTCTGAAAACCACTGGCGCAAATCTTGGGAGGATGAGGTGGAAATGTCCAACATTGTTTTCCAACTTTATAAATATTTTTGACATCCCTTTAAAACAAGAAAATATTATGGGAAGGGTCTTACCCGTATCCCCCAATATTGGAGACAGATTTGCGCCGCTGCTCAAAACAACGCAACCAGAAACATGTAGGTAGACAAAGGATATTTCAAAGAATGAAAACACGAAACTTATACCCAGAAACAGAAACGCTCTAAGCAAGGAACACACCACCTGCTAATAAATACACAATACTAAAAATAAATAAGAGCAACTTCGTGGCTAGGCGGTTAGCGTACGCGCCTTTGGCGTGAGAGACCAGGGTTCGATTCCTGGCGGGAGTTCATGTGGTTCGGATTCCACGTTAATCAGTAGGTCCGCGTCACATATAGCCTCGCTGATGAAAGGGACGCTAAACTAAAATCAACTCAACTAAAAATAAATAAATTAATTAGAAAAAAGTTCCAAAGAAAATTCTGAAAGGCACAAACAGAATACAAGTAAAGACATGAGAAAATCGTAAATATCACGCATAAAAAAATTCGAATATAACACAAAATGATACTGGAAGAAATATCGTATTACAGAAGCCACACTAGAAACACGCAAATACGAACTTTACTTTGACAGAACAATACCAACCTATACAGAAGTACTTCATAACAAGTCGGACATCATAGTAATAAGCAAATAGAAAGGAGAGGTACACTCATGTCCAAAATTATTGTCGCATGTCTATAAATATGTTGTTGTACGAATATAAATGGATAACAAATTCGCCCGGTATTTCTTATAATGTTAGTATGTGTATAATCGGCAGACATGTATGTGGCAAATTTCATGTCAAAAGAGCAGCAAATAAGAACAATAAAACGAAAATCAAACTTTCTTGTCCATTAAGCAACATTTTCTTTTACTCATTTTAATTTTTGTATTTATAATTGTTTTCCGATGGAATTTACCACAAATATACATTTCCCGATAATACACATAGTATCACTATTAAAAATACTCTACAAAATAATTATCATATTATATTCTTACAAGAAGACAGATATAGATATGCGACAATCATTTTGGACATGAGTGTACATCTACTAGTCATCACGAAACCAAACAACAAACCTACACAAAGCACATAGAGAAAAAATAGACAAATACTACTATCCCAAAACATAAAATGCAATGGAAGACCAAAAGTGTGAAGACAATAACAGCAATAATATAATATACCGCCGTGGTTCAGAAGACGTTGAAAAGTGCATTCGACATAATTACAATTGAAGAAAAAGCCGAAAAGAAAATACGAAAGAGCGTACTTTTGAACATAAACAGAATTGTAAAATACTCCCTGCAAATACCAGAATAAAAGGAAAAGAGGAAAGGAAACGTAATATACTTAGGTGACCCATATACGATGTTTCACCTACTCATATAATGAGGGGAAATACATATTATTATTATTATTATTAATAATAATATAAATTACATATGTCTTATAACACAAAAAGTTACCAATATCTTTTTAACAACTTTGGTTTTAGACAATATAAAAATTGTCTATTGTCACTCATTAATGTTACAACCCTGCTGCTTATTGTTTATAATTTTTCAATCAACAGTTTATAAATTGCATGTTATTCATTATGTGGAACCCGAGAATACAAAAAGCTCTTTTGTACTGAAAAAAAAAGGAAACAAACTTACTGAAATAATAAATAAAGAAATATTCTGCCCTTTTATCTATTTCTGTACCTTTGTAATTTCACCATTATTGTCGTACGTAATTAGTTATGTGTTCTACACATAATAAATAATAACAACGCACTTAGTTAATTATAACTGACTAATTGACTTGCTTGTGATAAACAAAAGGATGTCATTTTTAATTTTAAAAAGGAGTGCGTAGCTAAAGAAAGTAAAAGTGGTTGAGAGCAATTGCATTAATTAGTACAAAGGTCAAGTGACATTTTGTTAATTGTAAATGGCGAACGCGAATAATAATATTGTCAGCTGCACAATGGAAAAAAAAAAAAAGATGAAATTTACTACAGAAGAACAAAAATCCATTTCACATATACCAACAGCATTACTAAAAAATATCTGTGGAAGACCATAAGTTAGTTAAATTGCCAATACGAAAAGGGTTACTGTGTTACAAATATTACTGGTAAGTAAAGCTGCTCATCTTCCCAGTAGTGCACAACGCATCCCTATTTTCTTTTCTTTGAATGTATCTTCGAACATCAAACGTGATATTTAGTCTACTGTTCTTTTTGTCCCAAAATCTATCGTGCTATTCTTCTTAAAACCCCGAAACTTCAATTGTTGTTTTTGGTTGATCATTGGCATTTCATTTACACATCTTACCGTATCTTATTTACCCTTTGTATACATCACTTGTACGTAACATTTTTTCCATGTTTCGAAATTTTACGAAACTGGAGAAAAATATTTTTGTTACATTGTTTTCACATTTTTTTCTTTATGAAAGTTGTATTTGATATGATATTACAATAGAAATGTCTACATTCTTATAACTTTCAATTGATATCAATATATTGATATCAATTTTATAGTATTAATAATCAAACTACTTTCCTTATCTCCCAACTGGACATTTAACATTGAAATCAATGATATATGAGTCAATGCGTTTACATGTACTACCTTCAGGCATAGATATAATTTGAATATTTCAGCACAAATATTAAGGATATTTTGTTAATACACAAGTAATTATTAATAGTAAGGCTAATAGTAAAGCTTATTGATTTAATAGACAAAGGGATGAACACGTGTTTGAACAATAATTAAATATACCCTATAATTAAAAAATATAATATATAGTTTTTATTTCTTAAAGAGTGTATACATTTTACTGGTGGACTCTGTATATAGCCGATGCTGTAAACTAGAGGTCTGCATGGGCTCGGGCCGAGCCCGACCTGTGCCGTTGGACGAATTCGGACCTTCAAAGCATATATTACTTCGGGCCCTGGCCTGGCTCGGGCTGTGAACTTCTAAATATACAACCATATTTCTCCGGCCTTTTCGGGCCTAACATTTTAAAAACTGTACAACGATATTGGTTGAATCGTTCTTTCTGGAGAACTTAAAAAGCACAACCGCAAAGTGAAACATCTAGTTGCTGGAAGTAAAAATACAATTTTGGTTTTTAATTATTAAGCTTCTGTAATTCGGGCTTATTCTGGGCTCATTTGATTATTACAATGAGATCGGTCCGGGGTCGGGTCTCAAGGGTAAAACATATTTCGGAGTCGGGTCGGGCCTCACATTTTAAAAATTCACGGGCCGGGAGGCCCGGGCTAGAAATTCCCGACCGTGCAGACCTCTACTGTAAACGACGCTAAATTTCATTCTAAACAGTCCACGTTTCGTTAGTGTTTATACCTATAATTTAACTAATTGAAAAGAAAGGGAACTGTAGTACAAATGCTAACATTCAGGGAAATAGTCGGGTTGATATATACATACATACATACATACATACATACATACATATGTATGTATATATATATATACTGTATTTCATGATCCTGTTTTTCTTCATTGAATATCATCGATAAACGTCTTCATTTTCTTTCAAATCCTTCAATTTTTAATTTTTCCAGTGACTCTGTTCATTTTCTCCAGTTTTCTACCACTGCAGGAAGATTAATCTTAAAAGAATTCCTGGTCTTAAAATTATTTTCCTTGCACATAACTATATAAACAATAAATATATGCACAATTTCAGTATTTTCTCAAGAAGACTATAGCTTTATTGACCCATCTTGGATAAGAAAGAAAATGAGAGGGTCTTTCCTAGTAAGATAGTGAAGTCGGACCTTGATCCGAATCGGGCCTCTATTGACAAAAGGTTACCCTTGACCTAAAACTACCTAAAAAAAATTGTCCCCCTATCTCCTTCCCTTCCCAAATTATTATATCATACATGCTCAAAATTGAATATTTTTTAAAAAAAGAATTGGTGGGGGTGGTCGAAAAATTTTGAAATTTTGAAAGATTGTAGATACTATTTAGATGTAAATATGCATTTTTTTCAAAACCATCGATACGTATTTTATTTATTTTTTGCGTATTGAAAACTAAAAATTGTAGAACAAATTTTGGGAGGGAAACGTCGCTGATTTTGTGATTAAAAAAAAATGTTATACCCTTAGGTACAACACATTTTTCTGGGCCTGAAAGTGATGGCAACATTGTCGAAATGAAATAAAACTGAAAACAAACGTGCTTTTCGCAGTTTTTCCACCATTTTATGGCCCTCAAGGTGAGAGCCTCCTCAAACAATCCTTTACCAAAGTTCAAATTTTTCCTTTCTCTTGCGTTCCTTCCGCTTCTGTCGTTCTTCGGCTGCTTTGGTTGTGTCCATTTCGTAATAGAAACACCAAATATATATCCCTAACAGTGCATCCTCTTCAACCCACTCTCCCACCATGATGTTACACATACCTCGCATCGGCTCCTCATATCTATCGGTGCTTGCTTCACTGGCCGCCCACAGTGGCGCTCTCTACCGGTTGCACTCTCTACCGCTCCTCAAACAACCCATCCTCCGCAGTAATTGTGCATGGAGTAAATTACAAGCTGAGTTATATTCTTACTATAACAACAATTAATGAACAAAATTCTGCACATCAATGTGCGTATAACTAAACCAACAGAAATTCAAGTGAAGTACTTGAACATTTTTTAATTTCCAAGAATAACTGAGGTTAAACACACTATACACTATTCTAAGATCCAAATTCATAAATTTAAAACTTGAGTATTTTTTGGTCACTATGATTTCCATAATAATGAACAGTTCTCACATCATAAGCTACAAGAAATACTATGATAAATACAACTCATAGAAAAGAGCAGTGACTAACCTATAAGGAGCAAATGACATATTTTAACTAAACAATTTTCTAGATACCGGTACATCTTTATCTGCAACATGGATAGCTAACAATGATTAGTGTTTACAGCATAACAACACATTTTAAGCTTAAGACACTCGCCAGGGATTTTAACAAAATGGTAAACTCTAACGTTCGGGGCTCTGTTGACACCCTAATTATCACAGAGTCATGATTAGTTGGAAAGCGTATAAACCACAGATTCCAAAAAGGTAACATTCGTGAAATTCCTACCGTATTTGCAGAAAAAGAACAGAGATAAAAGTCATTAAAAAATATGAAAATATTGACTATGTGGGACCCTGGCAACCCATGCAGTCACCTACGCTGACAAAATAATGCTAATGTGTACGCCACATACTTGTGAGAATAACATAAGAAATGGTGACCATTGCTGCCATTGCGTAATGAATTCGTTTTATGTAGGAAGTATTAAAAATGTGCAGCAAAACATTCATTGAATTAAACATTCTCTCCCCTCTCCCACGACAGTACCACATCCATGTGCAAAACATTTTTGCTACTCACAACATGTATAAGAACAAGAATTATGCTTCTAGGCCATTTCAGTAAAATATGGAACCGTCCTGAAACTAAATGTAAATTAGCCAAATTTTACCCCCTGTTCCTCTATAAACACAAGTATATATACAGGTTACTATCATGTAGCGGACTACTTCATTGCTTCACATACCAATTTTTATGGATGTACCACAAAGGGGGAGGAATTCCCCCAATATCTGATGAAAAATAAAAAAGAACATCCTCCTCCCTCTCTCGGCTGTACATAAATACCCCCTACATACATAAAATGCATACTGGCGGAATGCTTCATCCCTCAGGAATACTTTGGTACCAAGTAATGTTACTAGGGGATGAGCCATTGATGTTTGTTGTAAAAATAAATATAATTTACGTCAAAAAACTGAAACTCCAAAAATTGACTAACTTTGTCCCCTCCCTGCTCCCCCATATAAGCAAGAAGTGTAAATACACGATATTACCATGTAGTTGCCTACTTAATTGCTTCACCTACCAATTTTTATGCATCTATCCCCCAAGAGGGGGAAATAACCCCAAAAAAACTGTTGAAAAAACAAAAGAACATGATATTTACCATCTTTCCACCGCCATGTGGTACACCCACATACATAAAACGTTTACCAGGGGAAAGCTGCATTCTTCAGGAATAAATTGGTTTCAAAACCATCTTCCTGCCTTAATTAGGGACTGAGCCATTGAGGTTTAAAGCCCTGACACAGCAGTTGCGTCAATGGGCATTTAAAGATTAAGAATAGAGACGACCAGTAGAACGTAACCCATACACACACACACACACACACACACACACACACACACACACACACACACACACACGCGCGCACACACACACATGCACACACATACACACACACAAAACCTACATCTTCAGTGACTGGAAATCGGGAAAAATCCCGTTTTTCTCCGGAATTGAACATTCGGACGAATCGAGATTAGGGAAGTTCCCCAAATTTGATCTAATGGTTGAATATAGAACGTTCTTTTTTAAAAAACATATAGAACATAAAAGACGTTCTTTTTTAAAAAAAGAAACGTGTTTTTTCAACCCTGGACACAGGTAACAAAAGTAGGACCCATAGACTCTGTAGAATGTGCATCCTTCATGTGCCCATGCTTCAGAATCACCTCATTGGGTCCAGTCTTCAAGAAAGAGGGTCACCATTCTTTCTTGCAGAAACAAAACAGTAGTATTCTTTCTTCTTGTTTTCAGTCACTTTCTTATACTCAGAATCTTGAAACAATGATTTCCTCTTGGTATTGTTGAGTCTTCTCTTGAAATGTTTCGTTTTCTCATCTGTTCTGATTGTTGTGGAAGTAAGGATCCTTTACTGTTGTTAGCAAGTTCTGCGTTATCGAGTACCTGTACGCCATAAGGAGTGAATAGGAGAATAACCAACCTTTCAAGGTCCTTGAAGTTTTCATGACGCCATGCATTTCATACGATGTCACCTAATTTACAAACGTAGGCGCAAACTTATATAAACCTACATACCCTCTCTCTCTCTCTTTTATACACAAACACACTCCTCTTACTCTTCATCGTACCCACAGACAAGCAGACTCACACCGGAAATTCGTTTCCTTTGCGCTTTGGTAGAACTATCAACTCAAAAAAGTATTTTTTTAAACCTATACGTGTGTAATAATCTTAACAGTAAGATTTTCCCCTGGTATCTGGTACATAAAATCTTCTTTCTTTGTACAAAACATGTAAGTTTGAAAATAAATTTTTATTTTCATCAGTTATAAGTAATTTGTTCTCTTCTGTAGCTATTTAATTTTGTCAGATTCAATCTCACAAGAAGTGTTAAACTATAGGTCAAAGTGGATGCCTATCCATTTGCCCTTTTCACTTTGTCCGGCTAAGTCCATTTTTTGTTCAAACATCTACGGGATTCTTATTAACATCATAGTAGTATTCGTATCCAGAGGGGTTACAAGTTCATACATTAGTTCAACTTGCAAAATAAGCACTAAAATTATTTAAAAGGGAATTAATAGTAGTTTGATATATAAGAACTCACTTTAATTTGTTTTTTTTTTTTCAGAACACGTCTTTTTCCGTATTCTTATACCATGGGTCTCATACCACAACCAGAACAACGTTTGGACTGACAAGTGAGAGTCACCTTCCTTGCTTTTCACATACTTCTCGCTTGGCGCGCAAATATATGCAACTAAGGAATTATTAACATTATTCTCTTTGCCAGACCTTCAACTATACTATATAACCCTCCTGTTTATAATGTACGACATTAATTTCATGGTTTGAAATTGCCTCCCGTTCATATCCCAGGCAAAATGGTTCAAATATACTTAACAAGTAATACGTAAATGTCTGAAAGAACGCTCTTTGCTGCAGTTTTGCTGAAGGTAATAGAAGTATGTCATTGCATTTCTACAGATTTTCTTTACTCAAATCTCCCTTATTTCTTGAAGTTTTGCAGATCAGCGAAGGAATTGGTATCAGAGGCTGAAAGTTTCTGATACACTCTAACGTTTGTCAGTTGTTTCCTGTGCATATTTGTTTTCTTACATTTTTGATTTCATACTCAACATATTTTAATAACCATGATCTTTTTAAAATTAAAACACTTCAAACACAAATCTACAAATTCAGAAATTCATGCTCCCACTGAACAGAATAAAGTTGATGGGCTATCACGAGCAGAAGCTCGGTTCTTCTCTGGAAAGAGAATCTGTCACAGAGAGGAATGGAGATTCTGTTCGTGATAGCCCATCAGCTTTATTATTTTCAATAGGAACATGTACAATAAAATGCTGACAATTTTTGTACAAATGATTGGCTATGAAATACAGAAACGAAATTCGACAGGTCTTTCTTAGCAAACAATACATTTCAAACATAAATTGGTTGAGCGTGGTATCCATAGGTATTCATCCTAGTGGTTATGGAGAATGTGATGTTGTTGAACGTGATCAGAGGTGTGATTTCCAGTGGAGAGGCGAAAAAAATTGAGCCCATTACAATAGTAAAAATTCTACTGTAAACAATATGTCCGTGCTGATAAAGGTCGCTAAATCTCAAGAAACCAAACAAATTCAAGAGCTAATTTTTTTCTTTCGTTTGAAGTGTATTAATTAATACATTTAAATAAGTTAAATTCTTGACTGAATTCTTTTACCCAAACATATACTGAAATCATTCAATTGAAGGATTAGGGTCCATAGTGTGTGTGTGGGGGGGGTTGGCTCTAAGGAGTTAAATATTATGAGTTATGTATTTATAAGGTATGATCATTAGTAATAAAACATACACAAATTACAGCCAAAAGTTTATAATAACTTACCTGAATACACTGAAACATTCTTACTGGAACAAATCACGAAAATGTAAAACATTGCGGTGGTTTGTACAATAACCAAACAAACTATGTGAAAACCTACGCAGTAATTAGTCTGACCCGTCTTCGCAGCTTTCTGCACTTTCGGACCAATGAGAAACGTCAGCATTCGTGACGTAATCGGCTAGTGGAAGTAAAGAAGGACTTGATACTTGTAAACATCTTTGATAACCCAAATATCACAATACAACGGCTATATGTGCAAAACACCGAATCACCCGTGCACCAACCTTTTATTCCCAATACCATCCACGAATTGAAGGTGAAACATAATGGTGGTACAGAATCCATGCCTTGTATATTTTGGGAGACGTGTGATGTGATTGTACTTGGACACGAACAATATCATCACGCTCCTTGTGAACAAATAGTTCAAGACCGAATTCACTCAAACGCTTTTTTGTGTAAGAGGTGGCTTGCTTAATTTGATACACCCAAAGCATCATATTGCGCAGCTCCTGAATGGCCAATCTTGTAAAATTCATGGAAGATTCTGCGGACATCTTGTACCATAAACTCTTGCGTTTTCTCTAGTTTTCAGATTTTACCGGTATTGGTAAATGAGTAGGTTGGTTCACCAAGGCCAGCATTCTTTCGGTGATTATCTCCTGTTAGGTATCACTTGAGATACCAGAAGGCCGCGGTCGAAAAGCATTGCACATAGCAAAAAACAAATCGAAAAAATTCGCCAATTATTGGATTCTCTTTGTTCAGCATTACCTGCCCTAGAACTTTCCATTGTTTGATTAAATCGTTGACAGCTTCGATCACATACCTAATGCATGTAGCCAATTGTCACTCATTCGATTCATTTGCGGTATGCTGTTTATAACTTTGTAAAAAATGTAGCATTTTTGGAATAAGTCTCCCTTCATTCTGGAATATTTTCCTCCACACACACACACACACACACACACACACACACATACACACACACACACACACACACACACACACATCTCTACAGCATTGCACAACGTTAATAAAGTGCTTTCTGACCTCCTATAATCACTGCACGTACCTACTTTCTCTCACAAATGCACACTCCATGAGATCAAACGCGTTTTCGTTTGGTCTTCTCAGGCAACCTTCTGCTACATGATGTCAGTGTAACAACTATCTACTGATAAGATCTTTTTTTACGTGAGAGCAATTGTGATACACTTTGTTACTTATATATCTTACGTGATGTTACATGCTTAGTATATTATATAAATAAGAAAGTGTATCAACGTTGCGCTCATAATTTAACAAGCACGAGACTAACACAAAATCAACAATTTTTCGCAAAGAAAAACTCCAAACTACTAGATTTTGGGACTCTGAAATAAACGTAAATATGGATAGCGTGAAACAAATATTTGAAATAACGTTTTATAGGTATGCTCTATATTTAACACGAGTAATTAGAATTATCGTAGTACTCATTTAATGTTCTTGAGATTTTCAGAGAAAAAAAATTTTATGGACCCTCAGCCTTTTCATTTTCACGTTTTCATTAATGCAATGAAATGGTATTTTTAGTTTCTGGTCCAACTTTATACCTTGTAGGTTAAAGCAGACGTTGATCAATGAACATTGGCGACTATGAAACAATTGGTGGAGTAAGAATGTGTAGCACTCCATCACTGAGGCACTACGGTTGCTTATACATTTCATGATTTTTCCCTTAAAGTGAAATATAAAGCGCGTTTCAAAGCAACACCGACAACATTTGGGAGATGATTCCTGACATCATGGTAAGACAAAAAGTATAGACCGACCTGGGCGCACAAATGATTTCTTTCTGAGTTATTAGGCTGCCGAAAACATAAAAATATGAGCTTTAAAGGTACATAACTCCAATACTATGAGACCTATAGTAGTCGGGTCAAGACTTCACTTAGGAATTAATATGTACCTTATGCCAAAAATCCATGCTTCAGAATCCTAAGGTACTCACACAACAAATTTTTATAGAGGGAGTATGGGTACGGGAATATAATTTGAAACACTCACCAATTAGCTCTATAAAAATTGTTGCGGAAGTACCGCAGGATTCTAAAACATGGATATTTGTATAGGACTCATAGAAGTTTTTAAGTGCAGTCTTGACCCGACTTCGGTAGGTCCCATGATGTTGGAGCTATAGACCTTTAGAGTTCATTTCCCATGTTTTCTGCAGCCTATAATTCCAAAAGGAAGCATGTATACACCCAGGTTGGTCTATACTTTTTGTCTTATCTTGGTGTCAGGAATCACCTCCCAAACGTTGTCGGCGTTGTTTTGAAATACTCTGTATAAACTAAACAGTGAAGTGAATAGAGTTTGATTTCATAAAGAAAATCTCAAGAAATTCTAAAATAATTACAAACTACGATTCCATCAAAAACTTTCAACCTGGAACTGTGTCTGAAAAGGACTGTTTATGTTCTGAAAAGGACTTCTATTTGCCAAAACATGAATTACGTTTGGTTGGAAAGATTGGTGTAGAACATTCATTTCAGCACTGGAGCTATACGAAACATGCATCTGCAGCTGGGTTCTGAAACACAGCAATGTATTGAATATTCTCAAGGCTCTCCAACTAAGAATTAATTAAGTACTTCAAGACCGTCACATCAAAGGCGCGTACGTTAACCACTAGACAAGCGATGAGGCAGAATATGGCTGAGACTTAGAAAAGATATCGTCTTCTTTACAGCTAGAGATGGATAGGTTTGTTCATTAGAGATTTAGAGGTTGGTAGAAACATTATTATGAGTGTAGATGAGCCTACCTGACTAAAATTACTGATCACGCCATCTTAAGCACCTTTATGTAGAATGACTAAATGGCTACACGAAAAACTAGGTAAATATTAAAATATATATATATAAAACGAATTGTTATGATTATTATGACCTAGATGAATTGCCCGTTCTTTACACGTGGGCAACAGATCTATGGAAAATATTTTAACATTTTACCCATTCAGGTAAGGATTTCAATGAACATATGCAGATAAACCCCAAAGAGACACTACTCTTGGTATGAAGTTTCAACACGAATATTACTCCTAGACTACATTGTTTAAGCAAAGTGCCGTCATAGGTATCTAGCTCAAGACAACTACTGATCATGTTCCAAAGGGCATTTCAAAATATTCAGCCACTTTCCCGTGTTTGATTCAAACAAGTTGCAAGGCCGCTTTCAATGTGGAGAGAAAATATAGGAAATGTTCTCCTTTCTCGCTTTGAAACTAGACTTTTCAACTGTATTTGAAAGAAAGTACAGTATATAAGAATTAGAAGTTTGTATACTTAGTTTATGGAATTTGGGGAATCCTAACTTGAGAGATTACTAAAATATTCTAGAGTTCTCACCGATTTTCGACAAATTGGTCACTCTTAGTACGCACATTGTAATGAAAGTGACAATATAAAAACTTAGTCCAAATTAGGTACTAAGAATATTCAGAAATTCATTTCAAACAGTTTAGCCATTTTCTTGTGACCATGTGACATACAAGGTGTGATCGGAAAGTTCGGTAAATGTAGTCGTACAGTGCCATCTATTGACATTGTATCCATTCCAACTAGCAAGCCCGGCAGCCTAAACCTCTGGTACACTCAATGTCGAGTTTGAACGAGTTGTAAATGTAAGTTGGCTTACAGAGAAATGTTAGGAGTGTCCGTCGCGTGTCAAAGTTTGTTCTAAGCTTCAAACAAAGTGCCAAAGAAGCTCACGAAGTGTGAAAATCAGTATACGGAGATAAAGCGGTGTCATTGAAGACTTTTTACAAGTATGAGCGATTCAAAAGCGGCAATAAGTCTGTTGAAAAGAAGCAACGATCGAGACGTTCTTTGACGTCAAGAACAGACGAAAACGTAAAAAGAAAAAAAAGACAGATGATTTGTTTAACAGGTGACTGACTATTTAAAAGCTTTTCGAAGAACTAAACACATCGTATGGATCCCTGCAAGCATTTTAATCGCCGATTAAATGTGTGAATTACTTCCTTCTTCACCACGAAAACACGCCTTGCCACATCTTGGTTTGGATCCTCGAGATTTTGGAACAAACAATATTCCTGTTTGTCCACATGCTCTGTGCTTTCCAGATATAGTACAATGCAATTTCTGGCTCTATCCAAAAATTAAAACCATGCATGATACCATTCCTAACATTGACAGGACCACGACAGATACATACATAGATAATAATTGATGTAATTAATATAAATTAAATGTAAAAGAAAAGAAAAATTACGTTTACCCGTTAAATGTCTTTATTGACTCATAATTGACTTTTCTTAAGATCTTCCTGCACTATAAGGAAAGACTATCCATTACTTTTCCTAACTCTTTCGACAAAATTAATCCTTTTGTTTGTCATCTTAATGGCTTCAAGGGAAAGAAGCCAAATTTAACTTGCCTCATAGGGTTTCCTTACTGAAGTTTGCTCAAGGAAATTCTTTCTACGCTTGTGTTTACTCTGTACACAGTTAAAAACGAAGGTTTTAATTTTCCTTTCTCTAAGATGGTTTATTCAAGTTTGAAGCTTCTCCCCTGAAAATACATTATATCAAACTCATGAGAACTGTAGTAAGTTACACATTGGCATATGCAACATAGCTTCTTATATCTCTAGTGTATCCGAGGTTTTGGAGAACGTTCTGTCACAAGCTTAACCAAAAATTCATCAAAATACCAAAATATAATTCCTTCTTACATCCAGACGACACGCCTAAACCCTCAGTATATTTAATATTATGTTCCACGATTTTACTTCCTAGGTTATACGAAGCGGGTAATTAATTAAATTGAATTAATATTTAATATTTCATGATTTATTATATAATTTGAGACGAAGCGGAGAGAATTAGAAAACCCATGGGCACGATGTTGCTCTCAGGTGTACTCGCACCATAGATCAATGTGTCTTCAATCCGCTAATTTCTTCGTCTTCATATAGGTATTATTATTATTATTATTATTATTATTATTATTATTATTATTATTATTATTATTATTATTATTATTATTATTATTATTATTATTATTATTATTATTATTATTTTATTTATAAACTATGCTACGTGTAGCACCACTATATCCGTCCATCTGTCTGTCTCTCTATCTATCGAAAGGTATATGAGCAAAAGAGTAACTTATATGAATAAACAGGTTTCTGCAATGGTTTCATAGACCCAGGAATAGGGTCCACCTCCCACATTAACCTCTTATTCAAACCTAAAATGATAGATTTCAACGATTTCCGAGTTCAATGTTTATTGACATTGAACAGGAAGTGTAACACATAGAGACAAACGTGTTTAATTAATTTGCAAGCGATTCAGCGTCTCATGGAAACATGCCATCATTACCTGCAAAAGCAATATTAAAATCGGAAATGGTTGAACTTTTCTGGTACTTTTATTTCCATCCTTGATTTCCATACAGCAAGACTGGTAAATTCTATCGAGAACCAATGCTTTGTAAACGAGTCAGCATCCAAAGAATAGATTCAAAATCTTCTGCTAATACTCTATTCAAGTCTGAAATAGTAGAAATCAACTGTTTCCAGCTTTAACGTTGATCGTAATAGAATGAAAAATATTTGTAGAAAGCTACAAGCGGATTTTACTAATAGATTCAGCATCTAAATAGAGCATATTATCAACATATTTTGATGTATATCTGCTTTGCATATTTTTTATTCACGCCCTACCCTAGCCACTTGTTTTAAGTTGGTCACAATGAAGTAGGTGAGGTTAGATTTACATCGCGGTTGCATCACCAGAGAGTGCTGTATTATCGTGAGGGTCAAGGTGGAACAAAGAGTCCCGCGGAGCTTCTAACCCTATTCGCTTGCTATTGCTCGTTCAGCTATGTATCGTAACGTAAGTAAATCACTTTTGTTTATCAATAAAGTTGTGTGTGCGAAGTCTTTCCCTCTACTCGTACCTCTGGCACTCCCCGTCTCTCTTCCAACTACTTCCTACAACTCCTCGCTTCGCGAAGGTCATACTTCTTACCTTCCTGTTTGTTTATAACGTTATTGCTTATAAGGGCTATGAGAAGTCTCTAGGTAGATAATGTAAAAAGCACAATTTATGCATTATATATTACGCACAAGGAAAAATGATTATTATTTTTATCTTATTTTAATAAAAAAAGTATTATGAAAATAAAAAAAAAGAAATCTTTCTTGGACCGGGTTTGAACTAACGCCAAATGCTATTTTCATCACTAGCTCACTCGCTAGCATGCTTACCTAAGAGCACTGATAACATCTGGTGTTTGGTTTTTGCTATATGTATGCTACGTACAAAGAAACGGATAACTCCAATCAAATAGAATTGGGTATTTAGTTCCTTATGACTAGGGTCAGCGTGATTTAAAAACATGGAAACACTGTGTCAAAACCGGAGGTGGTTTGAATTTTCTAGTACTTCCGGTTCCAATACTTATTTCCATAAAGCGAAAATGCTAAAGGATATCACTAAACGGTTATTGAAACATATTCCGTACCCCAGAAATAAGTTTCGTCTCAACTTATATATATATATATATATATATATATATATATATATATATATATATATATATATATATATATATATATATATATATTAAACGAAAGTAGTAAAGATCCACGTTTATTCGATTACAACACTGATTGCGTAATGGATAAAATGGAAATATGTAGCAAGAAACACATTTTTGGTACGGCTTCATTATATTATGTTATCTTTTTCTTGTAACCAGAAATGAAAGACATCAATTTTCACTTCCAGTCTTAATGTTAATTCTCTTAGAGTAAAAACAGTAAGATATAACGAGTAACGGCTTTTTTGTACGGATTCAGTAACCAAGGAATAGGATTTGTTTTTGATTTTATTCCTTTTTTGCATCCATAGAAGTAGTACATCAAGTTTGAATATTGAAGAATTCACACGGTCTGCAAGCAGGAGCGTCATTTCAGATTTTGCTTAGGGAAGGGGGCAAGACCCAATCGCGTTTTTCACTGATTAACGACTACTTTATTAATAAAATCTATAGAAATATCAAACTCAGCGGGGGATGGGAGAAATTGCTACTCCCTGCCCATTAAATGGCGCCCCTGTTTGGAAGTCTACCGTAGTCTCACACAATGAAACGAAACTCACCTATTATTATTATTATTATTATTATTATTATTATTATTATTATTATTATTATTATTATTATTATTATTATTATTATTATTATTATTATTATTATTCCAAGATGGCGCCAACTGAAGAAACGTGTGGTCTATGCCTTAGACCATTTTTCGGTAAACAACTAATATTAGCATGTTGTTTATGTAAAATTAGATTCCATGTAAAGAACTGTCTAAAATTTGGACGTATTGAATATGACATGTACTTCTACAACGGTAAATCAACGTATAAATGTCAGAATTCCATTAGGAATAGAGATGAGAATGTGACCATTACTCCGACCACAACGAAGCAGTTTGACTCTCGAAAAGAAGATCAAAATGTGAATTCCGATGCTGAGATAAGTGAAGCTGAAGATATAGAAGAGAAATCAGATTCGATTTTAAGCAATAAAGAACAGCTCTACTTTTTGTGTAGAAGTGAAAAATAAGCTATACGAGGTTTTAGTTATGTTAAGTGATATTAGTGAAAAATATGATTCCTTGAAGGCTGAACTGATATCGATGAAACAAGAAAATATAAAAGAGTTGCTATCAGCTAATAATAAAGCTCGTACATTTGCTGAAGTGATAAATAGTTCAATACCCTCTGATCAAAAAAAAGGTGCAAGGTGATTCTATAAATGTCATGGTCAAGGACAATGAAGCACCTTCTAACAGTTTACAACAAGAAACAAGTGTTGGTGAATGGAAGCTGATAAAAAAACGCCTAAGGCGAAACAACCAAGAACTGCCGAGTGGAACAAAAACTACAACCTTATCTGACTCTGACAACAGGAATCGTAATACTTTAATGCAAGGAAAGAATGCCACGGGCAAATTGGAAGTAAACAAAAAAGGTCCTCGTACGTCTGCGCTGTTTGTGACGGGACTCGATCCTAGTGTTTCGTGTAAAGATCTTTCTGCATTTGTGCAGGAAAGTGCTAATGTTAATGTTACTAAATGTGTACAGTTAAAAACAAAACACAGTAGTTATTCCTCGTTTTATGTAGCTGTAGAAGAAAATGATTTTGATTGTGTCTATAACCCGAATGTTTGGCCAGATGGTGTCTTATTTACTAAATTTATGGGTCGACTAAAGGAAGAAATTGTGTGCCATGAAGTTAGAGCTGAGAAGGTGGATAGTAAAGGTAAATAAATAGCATAAACTAGTATAAAATAAGTATGACGCACTTGCGATTATATTATCAAAATGCTAATGGAATTAATACTAAAGAGAAGGTAGTTATAGATGAAGTAAATTGTAATGACTTTGATATTTATTGTATCACTGAAACTTGGTTAAAAGAAATGAATCAGCACTTTGTACAATTGTCAAATAATTACAATACCATACGTAAAGATAGAAACTTGACACTAGTAAACAAGACTAAGGGTGGGGGCTGTATAGTTATCATAAAAAAGGAATATGCATATGAAATTATAACTCCCCCAGATGATATTCTTGATATTATTATAGTTAAAGTTTTAATCCCTGACAACAAGCCATTATTATTGTGCTTGCATTATATTCCCCCTAACTTTCCATTGAAGAATTTTATTAACTATTGTGAATGGTTAACTACTCTTCTAATAACAAGAAATTGTAACCTTATAGTTTTAGGTGATTTTAACGTAGGTGGAATAGATTGGGCTACTGGAACTATAACCACATGTAACTATTACACTATGAAAAAAGCTGACAAAGTAATTTGAACTAAGTAATATACTTAATCTAAAACAATTGAATAGGTCCTATGATCCTAGTAGGAAAGATAAAGTTCTTGACCTGTTGCTAACCAACATGGATAATAGTTCCATTGTGTATGATGTCCCACCTTTAATAAAAATTGACCGCTTCTATCCACCTTTTGTTTTTGAATGGGAAGTAATTAAAAGTAATAATAACAATCAAGACAATATCTATAACCAAACAAAAGTTTTAGATTTTAAGAATGCTGACTTCTTAGGTGTATATCAGGGTATCAAGGCAATGAATGAATTGAATGTAGATACAAATGATATTAATACTATGACCAACAGTTTCTATGATAGTATATATAATGTTCTAGATATTTATGTACCTACGAAAGTAGTCATTAATAAACCCAAGTTTAAAGACCCCTGGATGAATAGGGAACTGAAAACTTTAATAAATAAGAAAACAAAATGTTTCGTCAAAGCAAGACAAACCAATGACAGTATGTGGTACCAAAGGTATTCTACATTAAGGTAAAATTGTAAAAAAGAAATATCTAGAAGCGAGAAAGGCCTATTATCTTAGTTTAGAAAACAGCATTGTTAGTGACAATAAGGTCTTCTGGAAAGTATTTAAAAACTCAGATGACAAAAAATTACCTAATGAAATGAAATATAATGAAACAGTAGCTACTACACAGACTGATGTCGTGGAGCTGTTTAAAGAAATGTTCAGTGAAAATTTTAATTTGGGACTAAGTCATGTAAATGGCCATAACATGTATTCTACATTACCTATTTGTAGCGGAGATATAATTAATATACCTAATATTTCTGAATCGGATGTCCTTAGTGCAATTAAACAGATTAATGGAAGTACCTCTCCTGGTCCAGATAACATACCGTACTAGATAATAAAAGCATGTGGTACTGAGTTATCATCCATTCTAGCAAATATATTCAATGAATCACTCAGATGTGGAGAGTTTCCATCGACATGGAAACAAGTATATATTGTACCTATACATAAAGCAGAAGATAGAAGTAATATGAAAAATTATAGGCCAACCATATTAGTTAATGCATTTAGTAAGATATTTGAAATAATAATATATAACCATATATACTTTAATGTAAAAAATAAACTAACTGAATTTCAGCATGGGTTTTATAAAGGTAGATCAATTGCTACGAATCTTGTACATTTTACAGATTTTACGTACTTAGCTCTTAAAACAGACTACAGGTTGACACTATATAGTGTCTATCTTCTCAGTATATTCGATGGTTCCAAAGTTATTTATCAAACAGAGAATATAGAGTGAAAATTGGTCATATAACTTCCAGTAATGGCTGCATAAAGAATGGTATACCTCAGGGATCTTCTTTAGGACCACTTCTTTTTTCCTTATTTATTAATGAGCTGACGGAAAAGGTTAAATTCTCAAATATATTATTATATGCGGACGATTTGAAGTTATTTAGAATAGTGAATAGCGAATACGATAACTACTTACTCCAAAAAGACTTGGATAGTATTAGTATATGGTGTAAAAATAATCTACTGAAAATAAACTGTGATAAAACTAAGTTTATTTCATATACCAATAAGACGCAAATATGTCATAAATGTTAGCAAATATGTCATAAATGGAATATCGCTGCAGAAAGTTGAAAAGATTAAAGATTTAGGCATAATATTTGACATGAATATGAAATTCAATTATCATATTAACGACATAGTACATAGAACACGAAAGACTATAGGGTTTGTATTTAGACAGTGGCCTGAGTTTAAAAATGCAAACACTATGTCTATCTATTTAAGGTACTTGTAAGACCCAGATTAGAATTTGGTGCAATTGTATGGAATAATATATCCACAACATTATGTAGCAAAATTGAATCGGTTCAAAAATGTTTCATTAGACTATTGTGTAGAAATAAGAAAAAAGATTACTACTCTCATAGTTATGATTACTGGAACGAATACTGGGGGTTGCAAGAATTACATGTAAGAAGAAAAATGATAGAGAAAAATTTTATTCAGAAAATTTTAGATAATAGATATAGTAGTGAATACTGCCTACATAATATAGGTATAAGGGTACCAACATATAACCTTAGAAAATCATCGAAAATGATTCCCATGAATAAAAATTCTATAATTTTAAGAAAACTGACAAGTTCTTTTAATATATTATCGGGATAATTGTATTTATTGAACTGACGTATAGATTTTAATAGGTATGTATGCTTTATATAATATATCTGTATATTTGACGGCATCCTTATTTTAAGGACAATTTTAAGAAAATTGACTGACTATTTTAATGAATAATGAAGTAATTATGTTTATCCAGACAAGATACAAGTCATAAAATTATGTATATATTATAAGATAGGCAATGACCTCCTATCGTCGAAACAAATGTATTGTTAATATTAAAAGGAATATAATATGTGTGTTATAACCCTTAGTTCTATGACTAAGTGCTGTATTTTTGCTATCTGGCTGTTCATGGCACTAAAATAAATATATTATTATTATTATTATTATTATTATTATTATTATTATTATTATTATTATTACACAGGAAAAATGAGGTGTTGAAATAACACAAAACGACTACCACTTTAGCGTGTTACTTGTGTGTCAACAACAGCCATATCGCCTTCAGAGCATATCAGAAATACCTCGTTACTGGCTGTAAGTATTTGCATTGTTTTATTTATGGTTTGGTACGAGCAAAGCTTTGCGAAACATACTTCTCATTTATGCCAAGTAACTAATAACATTCTATTTTTTCTGTAATCGGTCATAATAATATTGTTGTAAACCTCTGAATCATCTGACAACAATTACACAGATAGTTGTGCTTCCATCAGTTTCTTTATCTATTATTCTTGTGTCTTAGCATATATGAACATAAGATGGCATAACTGTTGCCTATGTAACTGTTGTCAGACAATTCACAGGTTTACAACAATATTATTGTGATCGATTACAGAAAACATAGTACATTATTCATTACTTGGCATAAGTGTTAAAGATATTTTGCAAAACTTTGCTCATATTAAACGATAAATACCAATGCTAATTCTCTAAGGTAGTAATGAGTTATTTCTGATATGCTGGGAAGGCAATGTATTAGTGCTGACGAAATGATCTAGACACTTCCGTTCAGCATATCATTCAGACCTTACATACGGCTGCTGATCAACACATTCCAACCGCATATATTTCCCCGCACAAACCGAAACTTCCTCCACGATACCTTTCTCTCATAACTGCAGCTCGTCGTGCCTACAGAGAATACACCCGCAGCCGTAATTTAGAAGCACTTTGCCTTCATAGAAAATACCTTCGCATCACTAATAACTACATAATTGCATACAAACGCCTTCACTGGACCAGAACTTGTAATAAACTCAACGAAACATCCCATCCTACCAAATACTGGCGACAGTTCAATCAACACGTTCGCAAATTTCAAAGAACACCATACCCACTAGTTGTAAACCAGCAAGCACACTCTTCTGATCAGGACAAGGCCAATACCTTTGCCGCACACTTCCAAAATGTCTTTACTTCCTTACCTGGCTGGCATACTCCACAACGTTTACTTACAGAAATCGAACGGTTATCTGATCCTAACTTAACTCATTTGCAACCACATCATAGTCACGCTCTGGAACTAAATAATGCACTCACAGTAACCGCAAGATAACCAGTCTACTCTCCTTAAGAAACAGCACCAGTCTTTGATGTGCTTACATATACTCTCATTAAAACGCTCCTCCTGTTGTCTTCACTATCCTAAGCTTTTTTTATACATTTATACTCCGTACTGGTTTTTCCCCATCACTTGGAAGTACCCAGAAATATTACACTTTCCTAAACCTAATAAACCACCCTCTGACTTACCTCTTTTCGACTTATACAACTGACGTCCACGTTCAGCAAAATATTTGAACATATATTAGTGCGTCGTCTCCACGATCACTTACAGATTAATGCGCTTCTTCCACTGCATCAAGCTGAATTTCGCCCCAATTTCAGCATTCTGGACCCCCTGTTACGTCTAGCAACTCTATATACAATCCATTCAACCAGGGTCATCTATCATGTCTGGTTACATTCGATCTTGAAAAGGCATTCGATAAAGTTTGGTACCATGGTCTTATATACAAGTTATACTCATTCCAACTTCCTCTCTCTTTCATACGAACTATACACTCCTTTCTGACAGCCCAACTTGCTTACATATCGATCAATGATGCTCTGTCGTTTCCAATATTCCTGAATTCTGGCGTTCTTCAAGGATTTTCTCTCTCTCCCCTGCTGTATTTGTTATATGTCTCCAGGGGTGTAGCCAGCAGGTTTGTGTACGGGGGGAAATCGTTTTTGAGGAGGGGCCAGCTACATAGTACAAAGCCAAAGAAATGTGTTGCTGGTAGTGTTTCTGAGGCCTGAAAGAAAGTAAAATTTTGGTTTCCTTCTGGAAAACTAAAAACAATATTATAGCTTATTCTTCTTCTTGTTATTATTATTATTATTATTATTATTATTATTATTATTATTATTATTATTATTATTATTATTATTATTATTATTATTATTAATTATATTATCCATAAATTATATTCAAGATAGTTTTTATTATGCTTATTTAGAAATACTGCCCTGGACCAAACGCTATACTTTTGTGCATAACTATAAAGGTAACTAAGAAAGTTCTGTCCTTTTCGTGCAGGTCTGTGTTCAATTGGACCTGACACCGTGAGTTGAATGCGAGTGGAGATAAGGCGAACGTCAGTTGTTCGTGTGGGTATATCCAATATACTACCTGATTGTGGCAATTCAGATACACCGTGAACTTGCGTAAAGACAGAGGGAACATGGGACATCCACAGAGCGTCATAAGAACATGTATGCGGAACGAGTTCAAATTGAGGTCAAACGCCGCTGTAGCGGGACAGAAGATATGCCAGGTCTTTTTTGAGGGTGTCGTGACGACGCGGACAGTGCAGCGATGGTTTAATAAGTTTAAGGACGGTGACGAAACACCCGAAAACACCACGTGCCAGAAGACCAACACATGTACAAAGAGGAACTGGGACTACAATTCAGTGTGTGGAGAAACCATACGGCAGCACATCCATCAACTTGGGAAGCACTACAAGTTGAGTCGATGGGTCTCACATGTTTTGACTCCGGGCCAGAAGGCAACGCGGCAGTCGCCTCTGTTTATTTACTGTTTCGGAGCCATTTTTGGACAGGGCGTTGACATGTGATAAAAAGTGGTTTCTATACGAGGCTCCACGGCGCCGTCATCATTGGTTAGCATCCCATAAACCGATTTCAAAACAGCATAAACCAGCACTGTACCAGAAGAAGGTCCTTCTCTGTATTTGGAGCATCGTGCATCGGGAACTGCTACCAGCTGGTCAGAGTATCAATGCAACTGTGTAGTGTTAGCAGTTGAGCTGTGTTCAACAAAAACCCAAAACTCTGAAGCCACCGCTTCCGAATTGCAAATGGGTCCTCGTGTGCGGGACAACGCTAAGTCCCACGTGGCTAGGATGACTCAGGACACCATTTTCCGCCTTGTATGGGAAACAATATTGCATCCACTATATTCCCCGGGTATTGCACCGTCCGATTATCACCTGTTCCATTCCTTGCACAATCACCTTAGAGGACGTCAGTTCAAATCCCTAGTAAAAGTCCAAAATGCACCTGATACTCTCTTCGTTTCACGGCCCACCAAGTTCAACCGCGATGGATTCCATGGCCTTCCAGAACGTTTTCAGATGGTCGTCGATGCTGATGGGGACTATTTTTGATCTTCCACGTTAGGTGACATATCGATGTTCGAAGGTGGTGGGTGAAAAAGCAACAAAACTTTTCCTGGTTATCTTTATATTTAAATTTAAGACCTTGTATACAGAACTTATCTACACAAGATTGATTTTCTTTGTAATTTCCCATAATTTCTTTACGGTTTCCTGACAAAAATATTTATTTATTATTCGTGACTAAAAATAAAAACATAATTATTTTATTACACTGAGTAGAAATAATAGAGAAAGTGAATGAAATCGAAATTGAATAAAAACATTGTTTCTCGCCAAATTTTCCATCCTCTATGTCTTTTAAAATATTTGTTAAATCATATAAAAATATACTGTACTTAAAAATCAGTTTAGTACCTTTGTTTTATGGCTGTTTTTGTAGTATTTTGTTAAAACGTTTGTCTTTAAACTGTCAAATATAAATCGCAGTAAATTGTGTAATCTGTTGTCACAAAAAATTCTCCTATTTTCGATCGGTATAAGGAAGAGATACTATACTATTTTTCAATCGGTATGGAAAAACAAATATTTCTCCATACCATTTTACCGTAAATTATTAATTGTCAATAAACTTTGTTACCTTTAAACGAATGAAGCGAAATAATTTTACTATTGACAACCCGCTCAATTCGTGCCTGAAATTGGGAATGCAAAAGTTGAATTGAGCAAATCACCTTCCACTCACCATCTAGAATGAGTGGGCAAGCATCTGTTTCATAAGCGAGAGGTTTTGAATAAAGCACATTTCTATTGGGGATTAAATCGTAATGATAACTCATAAATTCAATTATTAAACAACAATTATATTTCTTATTAGAGAGTGTGTTGCTAGTGTAAAATGTCGTGGATTATAACGGATATTTAGAATCTTTGCCAGACGAGCAGTGCATATCGAGCATTGAGCATTTGTACTCTGAATCTGAAGTCACACATACCTTTTACTGTTGTCTTCAGTTGACGTTCTCTGTTGATGATCTCCGGGGTTGCTCCGTAGATATCGATATCGCCAGGTTGATATCGAAACAGCCAGGTGTCTCTGGTCAATAGATGGTTCGCATTGGATATGGCGTCTCGAACCAATGCTCCGGATTAACTAATGTTAACTGTTAGTTGTTTGAAGATCGGATTACCGATGTTGCGATTGACTTCGTACTTCTAATCACATCAGAAACTTAACAGCGATGTACTCAAAACTACTTCGACGAAAGGCTCCGTTCTTCTATCTTAAAAGACATGGAACGTTTCTCTAAAAGACGTAGAACTTCTCCATCAAACGACGTGGAACTTCTCTCCCAAAAGACGTCCTTTCCCCTTGTTTTGTTTCAATCTCGACTCCCGGAATTCGGTGGCGTCGTCTGCTGTCAGGCACGTGTGTCCTCCTTTCTTTCGGAAAACAAATTCTTTCCTTGTTTCAAGAACAAAAACTGCACACTCGGCATGCTCTGATTTCCCGATTCTAGGCAATTTCCATATATCCGTGAATGTGTCTGATGTTCACAAACATGTTACAACTGCAACTCGTAATTTTTACAGAATGTTATAGCCAACGCATTTCATGAATTTCTTTCCTGCATTCGCAGACTACCAATTATGTGTTTTGTTTATTTTATCTGCTGTCGGCAAAAATAATACAATTCTACAAACTTGCAATAAGGTCATTTGGTGGGGCCAGGAAACCATTTGAGAGGGCCGGCCCCGATGCCCCCCTTTGCTACACCCCTGTATATCTCCGACTTACTAAAAACTCCTAGTATACAACTTTTGTCAGCCAGACGATCTTCCTTAGCATCCATGCCACATGAAAATTGCCTTCACTTAATTGATGCCCACCCCTCTCAGTAAACTGAATAAAATGTTAAATAAAGATGACTAAACAACACCTAGTCCCTCTCATGATTCAATTGGTGCTCCTATACCATTCGACCTCTTCCCGAAAAAAGGGCGCAACCCTTTAAGCGGGTAAACGTAAAAAAATGTTGGTGCTGAATTAACACACAACATGCTAAATTGGTAGTCATTTTGCATTGTTACAACACGTCATTTTTACTGTGTATTATTAGTGTTTGCGACTCTAAATATTCTGCTCACTGAGCACTATTGGTTAAGATAGTGGTTTGTCCCATTTTGTACTAATTATATTGAAGCAAATCTGTTTATATTGTTTTGTTTATCATCCCATGATTACTCACCGAGGCTGAGATAATAGTGATGAACAGGATGATAATAATGGTATGGCGAAACGGGAGATTTCTGAGAAAACCAACGTTAACGGTGTTTGCCCAAAGGAAAAACCTACTTGGGAGGACCTGGAATAGATCCAACGGCCCCAGGAACCAGAGGTGATCTATATATACCACTGAGCCACTACAACCCACCCCAGAGATAAGCCGAGAACTACTTACCACTGTAGTTTATAAGTTCCAAGTAAATCCGTAGGTTGAGTTCACATTAGCGAGATCTATTGTCTTCAGGCAGGCATCAGTAGTACAGATACATATTATACAAACATATTAGAGACTATGAACTATTAGGAGCGTTACATACAGACTGAGCCGTTCTTATATAAGAAAAGGATTATTATATGTAGTATTTGTAGTAGTATTACGTGTTCCTGTACTATAATAAGATTACTATTAGTAGTGTTAGTATTAGTGTTAGCATTAAGGATACTGTTATAACACTTCTATCCATTTACAAAAGAATAAAATGTATCCATACTGTATGATAATTTATTATTTTTTATTTCTTCTTTTGATGAACAAATAACATTACTGCTAATCATTACTAGTCTTCCATTTCATTAGTTTCTCTGCACTATACCTTCCACTAATTCCTAAGAACATATTTTTAAGCAAACCAGTTTCGAAATGGTTTTCTATTTTCCATATTATTATTAGTAATATTAACAATAATATGGCTTAGTTTTAAAATATCAAATATTGGAATTGTATTATTACGTGGTACTAGCCCCTAGCACTGAATTTTAAGCCTTTAAATTGTGTTATACACAAAATATACAATTGCCTTGTACAGTGCTATACTTGGATAACGCTGTTAATAAACTTTAAATATGTTATTAAATTAAATTAAACTCTTTTTTAGTATTCTAATTGAGCTATGTTCGAATCAATTAATTTCTCCATTCTGCTTTTGTAATTACTACATTTGTTATTTCTTCTACAAATACAAAAATGTTATAGGTACCTAAAGTATTTATCTATATCTTCTACTTTTCTTATTGCCGACATATACTTACAAGGCAGGATACCCAGGTGTAACACACCGATTGTGATAAGATTGCACAGACATAAAGAACATTGAAAAATAAGCCACACGTATTTTTTATATCGGCCAACAAGTTCATTGAAACGGTCAAATAGGGGCGTAAAAATGGGGTCAAAATGAGGTTATGTGGAATATAGCGAGAACAAGAAGAAATATTGGGAAAGGTTAAATGTACGAAATATCATCCATAGTCGACGCAATTCAATGAGGTAGAACGCACCCATGAGAAGAGAGCAGAACATCCGGAAATGGACCAATCACGTATACAACATTGTCACAATGTGTTACGGAAATGAGCGAAAAAGGTGATAAGGAGCAGGAAGAAAGAAGAAACGAAAACAGAAAATACGTGTTTTTGCTTTGGGTGCATATGTTGCCCGTATGAGCAAGAGACGCAGATTTATCTCAATGCCCGAAGATGGGATAACACGCAGGAACGATGCAAACACCGTCCGTATAGGCAGCCAGCGAGACAGTACTGCGCAGTGGATTGCATATATCGGGCAATGCTAATAAAAATTAATAGCACAGTAGAATGTAATAGAATGTAATAGCAGGTGGTCCACATACGTAAGATAAACACCTACAGTAATATCAGTACCACACATGAATATCGACATTATATCACTACGGAAATACCCGTACAACATAACAGTAATAGTAACATTTTTGTTTTTGTGCTACTACTGCCTACACACATTTTCGTTTGCAACATCCATCTCATCGTTGTTCTCATTACGCGATATATGCAACCCACCGCGCAGTGCTGTCTCGCTGGTTGTCTATATGAACGGCATTTCCCATCTTCGGGCATTGAGATACATCTGCGTCTCTTTCTCATACGGACAACATATGTACCCAAAGCAAAAAAACTTCTTTATTCTTTTCGTTTCTTCTTTCTTCCTGCTTCTTATCACCCTTTTCGCTCATTTTCGTAACACATTGTGACAACGTTGTACACGTGTTTGGTCCATTTTCAGGTGTTCTGCTCTCTTCTCATGGGTGCGTTCTAAATCATTGAATTGCATCGACTATGGGTAGTATTTCGTACATTTAACCTCCTCCGATATCTCTTCTCGTTATCGCTATATTCCACATAATTTCATTTTGAAACCACTTTTATGCCCCTATTTGACCCTTTCAATGTGCTTGTTGGCCACTATAAAAATACCTGTTGCTTCTTTTTCGATGTTCTTTATGTCTGTGCAATCTTATCACAATCGGCGTGTAACAGCTAGTTACCCTGTCTTGTTAGTTTAAACTACTCATAAATGTACAATAGCGTGTAACAGATTAACTAACTACCTACTTTGGTTTGTTTGACACTATCCATTTAACGAGCTTATAGTGTTTACACACATTTATTTTTATTCCTCCAGAAATCTTATTTTACTATCTCTATCAGATGCTTTGCTTCTCTCTTTCATTTTTTATGAACTTCTTATGAATGCAATCATAAACTAACCTCTTTAAGAGCTTAATACAAAAGCTAGTCGCCAATCAGATCTTCATTCTCTTCAACTTTTATAGTCTTCACAACTCTCTGTTTCTTCTATAAGCACTATTTTCGTCCTTGAGGCATTTGCTATACTTTCAACCCATATTCTTGAATCCTTTACATTTAACCTCGACGTGAAGTCCGTACCAAAAATCCTATCAACTATAAAGCAAACCCTTTTACCATCTGCGGGAAGACTTTTCACTGCAGCAAGTCTATTTTCCTTACCCATTTAACACACACATCAGTTAATATGCTTGTGTAATTAGACTTATAAAGCCATAGCTATTTCACAATAGATCTAACGAAACTTTATGTTTGATTTCCATTATTTTGCCCTTCAGCCTAATAGAAAGGAACAATAAGCTTAAACAAGAATGGCAATAGAAGAATATCTATAGGCATCAGACTCTGTGAAAGGCTGATTAATGTTAGTTTTGTATAAGTTTCATTACATAGTTGTAATGTGAACTCATTAACAGAAGAGAATATCCCTAAGTTAAAAATAAAGACAAAGGAATATTACTGGAAAAATATTTATTTTTGAAAATGCCAGTTATATAGCTTATCACCCTTAATTTTAAAGCATGATGCCATCCTAGTTATAGTCTTTTACTATGTACTGTAAGGATTGAGCTTTGACGATTGTTACCGTAAATAAGCCCAATTGACCATCTAACGTCACCCTATGCCTCTCCTTGTTTCCTCTCAATGTATATGCTTCTCCGTTGGTCTATTCTCTCCAGCAAAAGTGGACAAACATTTTGCAAGAAGGCGAAACAGCGATGAAACTAGTGTGACCACATTAAAGAAAAATTGTAACACAGGATGTGATGCCGAAAAGTATATAGTTTCAGAGTAACTCCAGAATTCTCTAAAGTAGGGAAAATATTAGGGGAATTACGCAATACTACAACACATAGAGTGATAAAAAATTAAACACACGTACATACCAAGAAAAAGAGGGTAACATAACAAAACATAGAATGAGTAGGGAGTAAGTATTATTTCAATTTCAATGCCCTCTCTTTATTGTTTAGAAAATTATTCGCTTTTATTGTCAATGAAGGATAATCTTCGAAAACCATACAACAATAAATGTGTTTACTCAAATGGAAAGTAAAAGTTCCTTTGAAACCTAACTACTTACTTTTTTTTTTATCACAGTAAATAACGTTTGCAACTTTAAAGTGCAGAATTAATGTCCTGGAAATAAAGTTTCAAAAAATATGGAGCAAATAGGAAATATAAAATTGAATAACAGGGAGATTTTAAATATAAAAGTTTTTTTCTTAGGAAAAATAAATGTTTTGTTTGAAGGCTATTCTCAAGCTTATTTTTTGGTTTTCCAGGAATACTTTTCTCTGCGTGGATTTCTCTGAGCAACACTTAAACTTTCTTTCATCTAATAGATTGTATATAATTTGATTAAAATGGAACAGTAATTTTATGTTCTACAAATAACCCACTTATGAAACAACTACAATTTTAACTGGAAACAAATACCACACAGTATATTAGAAAAAATACGTCATATTAATTACTTCACATTTTTAGAAGTTATCAATGGATAATCTCTACATAAAACATAAATTAATGACCTTGGACGCATTTCACCAATAGATTATTTTTTTTTTATTTCAACAGATGTTGAAGTGTTGTGTTTTGAATTTACTCCGAGATTATTTTGTGATTCAGAGTTCCAGCTAAGTTATAATGTTGATTCACAAAGTAGCATTTCTCTACTCTGTAAATTATTCCCAATGTTACCTTGTTAATAAATTTAGAATGCTATTTTTCAAATAAATAATATTAATTACTAGGTTAAGTGAACATACCTTTTAATTACAATTTAAAAACAAATTATGTGAACGTACAAGAATTGAAAATAGGGGATACGGACAAAATCTCGCGGCCGAAACCTCGCCACCCAAAACCTCGCGGGACAAAAACTTTCGTGGCCAAAACCTCGTCGCCCAAAACCTCCCGTGGCCAAAACCTCGCCGTTCAAAACCTCGCGGGACAAAATCTCGCCGGGCCAAAACCTCGCCGCCCAAAACCTCGCGTGGCCAAAACCTCACCGGGCCAAAACCTCGCGTTGCCAAAATCTCGCCGGCCCAAAAACCTCGCCACCCAAAACATCGCGTGGGCAAAACCTCGCCGCGAATGAAACTTTTCTTTAAAATTTAGCCAATGAATTTCTTAATATGCAATTCCACATTACAAATAATAATAATAATAATAATAATAATAATAATAATAATAATAATAATAATAATAATAATAATAATAATAATAATATACAAAACATAGTGTGCGAGGGCTTTCTCGGGTTATTCCCGTTTCCTCCCACTTTCTTTATTCGATCATTTCCTGGTCATCTACGTCTCCTTTAACCTACAGGACATAATCAAGGGACGTCGTAAAAACTCATGTATTATTTCATACTTTCATAAATGTTATTAGGTTTTTGTTAAAATTTAAAGTTTTTGGATGTTCCAAAGTTCACGAAACTAACCCCGTTAGTTGTCATTACTTTCCTTATGCAGACTTTCTTTCCCTATAACCAGTTTAAAAACATCCTGTCGCCCTACCTTCACATTGAAATCCTCTAATACAGAAATATAATTTTCATATGGTATCGCGAGCCTTGGTCAAACACCCGTGATACTTCTTCTGAAACAGCGTCTTTTATACCGTCATCCTTATCATCTGTTGGAACATTTACATTTCGGTCAGGCGAGATATTGGGTATGGCGAGATTTTGGGGCGCGAGGTTTTGGCAAGGCGAGGTTTTGGCCCGGCGAGATTTTGGTCCGCGAGGTTTTGGCCAGGCGAGGTTTTGGCCCCGCGAGATTTTGGCCAGGCGAGATTTTGTCCCGCGAGGTTTTGGGTGGCAAGGTTTTGGCCAGGTGAGGTTTTGGCCCGGCGAGATTTTGGTCCGCGAGGTTTTGGGAGGCGAGGTTTTGGCCAGGCGAGGTTTTGGTCTGCGAGGTTGTCGCCGCGAGGTTTTGTACCCAAACCTGAAAATAGTAAAAGAGTGACGTGAACTTCGTGAAAAGAAAAAAATCAGCTTTAGTTATTTCTAACTGAGTGTGCTATGGCGTATTAATTTTCTGCTTGTATTCTCAATAACATATACAGGGAGAGAAAGGAAAACGCAGGAAACATATCGTTAATAGACATGAGTAGAAATAGTCAGTTATGCCTTGTAGATGCTATTGCAGATACACTACTCATGTATTCATAACTAATCATGCACTGCCAACATTTCTTTTATTCCATTGCACAATTCTCATTTTCTCTCTATTTCTCCTCTCTGTCCTGGGTCTGATAATGAAAGGGAAAGCGCACCTCTTTAACCTTACCGTTTCTCACTGACATTGAACAATTCATATATATAGAATTCAGGGGATAACCGACAGTTGGAGAATACCGACACTTCTAAGATTAAAGCACTGTCAACTCTACTTGGGAGTGAAGGAGTTGGCTTAATCGGTACTATGTAAAACTGTGGGATGTATGGAATGTATATCTGTAAAAGTTTAAAAATAAATAGAATAATTTGACAAGAAAGGTCTAAGTTTATGAGGTAAGGTGTGATAGATATGTGAGAATTGAAGGGTGACTATAAAATTTGAATATGTTTTGTTAACCTATTTTTTAGAAGTAAAAGTTGTATTGTTCAGCTCTCATGATGGACTACATACAGCTGAAAGTTGTGCAATCACAGGTAGTTGATTCATCAGTGTGCAGTGTTTTAAACTTGCAAAAATAAAGATAAGTGCAAAATATACATTCAGGGTACTTTCGACACTCACATTTGGGGGACTTTCGACAGATGCTTCCCCCTCCCCTTTCGTTGTGACTTAATAACTATATATTAAAGTACTACATTAGCATTAACATATAGAAATTAAAATATCAGCATCCTTTTTCCATTCCATGAGGTGTTCCGGGAGTTTGAACAAAATGTCAGTATCCATAGAAGCTGTAAAGAATGCAATGTTACTTGCTACTGCTTCAAGGGCTTTTGAAGTCCCTCGGATACATTACATGACAGGTTATTGAAAGTTAACTGCAAAAAACATTTTGGTGAACATACAACATTTAGTGAAGAAGATAAACGCATACTAAAAGAAAAGTAAATTATATTAGACGGGTGTGGGTTCAGCCAAGAAAATGAGACGTTGTACTGTAAAGCAAAAGACAATAGTGCCAAGTTTTTAACATCTGGACAGAAAAATAGAAAGATAGAAAAATCGAAAGGTAGTGACATATAAAAGAGAGTAGACATAAAAATCTTGCAAAACACAGTGACAAAAATGAGAAAACTCAAAAAGAAAATTATTGTGCTATCTGCTGAGGTTAGTTTAAAACAAAAACATTTCCGCTGATTGAGTTCAATGTACAAAATATTTTCATCGGTTTGAGGAAGACTGTATTCGTCTTCCAGACAATCCCTTCTTTGTGTGTCGACAACGTGAAATCTCAGACAAATATAATTACAAGGTTTGCTCTTTCCTGTATATGAAACTAACACTAATATTTTAATCTATAACCACACTTTTGTTAACATATGATTAACGTAAATTAACAAATACTTTATCATGAAGTACAGAATTTTTCT
This sequence comes from Thermobia domestica, assembly GCF_964235325.1. NCBI lineage: Eukaryota > Metazoa > Arthropoda > Insecta > Zygentoma > Lepismatidae > Thermobia > Thermobia domestica. The sequence continues at coordinate 61,620,746 of NC_137455.1, read as the reverse complement.
CCTCTCTGCATTAGCTCACATTTAGTACATTATTTTTAAACAGAAATTCTTGTTACATATATTTCTTCTAACTGAACAAATTTTGTAAGTATACTTTCACTCATTTGTAACTTAGTGATATTTCTTTAATATTCACCGGAGCTGTAAATAAAGATATTCTACATTCCTAAACTTACAGATTCTTGTGTTTGTTTAAAGTCCATGAACTGCTATCGAACAATAATGTGCGTTGTGGAATTATTAGTGACACTATCATAGTACATAAGGTTTTAATGTTGATGTCGGTATTACCCCAACAACCTGATAATAGAGTTGGGGAAGACTGAACTTCTTCCTCGTTCATTTCAATTGTGCCTCCACAGTCACACATTGCTTTTGTGTAACATGTATTGTATCTGTCAATTATTCGAAATAATATACTTAATCATGGGCTGTAATTCGTTTCTTTAATAATTCACTACAATCTTGTAGTAGCGTTAATCTTCTTAGGGTATCGGTGTTGTCTAAGTGACTGTATATATATATATATATATATATATATATATTTAGGGTGGTCTGAAAGTGAGCGGACACCCCTTTAGTTTCAACAGTATCGTGTTAGTTATGGTAGAATGTCTGTACACAGTTACCTTGAAGTCACGATCCACGTCGTAACATAGCTAAATTTTGCGCCAAGTTTTCGCAGACGTTTTACGGAGTCACGAGGGTGAAGGCGTGTTTCACAGCTGCTAATAATTCCTGCGTTGTGTAATATCGAGTGTTTCTCACTTGTTACTTTATGAAATTCCAGAGAGCATTGTCTGGTGTCGTCAGATCGGGACTTCTTCGAGGTCATGCAAAGGGAGCTGGTGAAGATGCACAACTTCTTCCAATCCAGCGGCCACTAAACTCCTGATTTAGGTAATAACTGTTACCAAGCAGAACACAACAGAAAACAAATGAACATAGATAGCAATGTTGCCAGCCAAGGCCAAGCAAAGTTACCACACAGCGTCAAGCAAAGTTACCCAAAAAATGTGGTTAAAACCTAAATCCGTCTGAAAACAATAATTAGGGGTACGCCACCGCCACTTCCGTACCACGCTACATATGTATCTATAAATATTTCTATATCTATGTCTATCTATAACTATCTATCTATCTATCTATCTATCTATCTATATATATATATATATATATATATATATATATATATATATATATATATATATATATATATACACAATAGCCAAACTACTAGCACTATCTCGCGTTCCATTATTCGAGATAGGAATCTGTATGAATTATAACTTACTGGAGTATAAAAAAGAGTAGCGGACTCCGAAATATGCAAAGTATGTTTGACATTAGATTTTTTAGTGTGTGGTACCCGAGATTATAAAATTGCGGTAGTTTGGGTTTCCCGGAAATGAGTAGATTGAAACACCTTTACCGGGAGAAGGGTCGCGTCGGCCACTCAAACTCAGAATAACGTGAGCGGGTGTTTCCACGAAATGGCCTTATCGGTGTACTTAGACAGTCTACATCAGTTATTGGGGCGGTAATGTTCTGCCACCTCTATCGTAACTGAAGGTACAAAAGGATTGGAACTTGCAGCCCGACCGCCCCTATTAAGAAATTGTATTAAACTCTCAAATGGCTTTGACTGCGTAAGCAGTTAAGCCCATATCACTGATTAATTCTGGCAATGTACTAATTACTTCAAACGTACATTAACCCTTTCACAGAGGAAGTCGACTTTTGTCGACAGAACCAAATTTCCTTTACATGCGAATGTCGACTATATTCGACGTGTTAAAATTTGTTTGTCCGTATCTTGGCTTTGTCGAGAGTAGTCGCCAAAGTTGTACCGTTCATTTTTGTTTGTGTTGTATTGTTTTCGATAAACAAGAGAAATCACACAGAAAATCTTTGGCGACTACAATCGACAAACCCAAGATACAGACAAATTTTAACACGTCGACTATAATCGACACTCGCATGTTAGGGAATGTTTTTTTCCGTCGCCTTCCACAGTGAAAGGGTTAAGATAGACATAATCGACATCATTGGACAGATGCTTATGTCAAAATTGTAAATGATGACCCGAGATGTATAGTTACGTCATGTGGAGGGTACAAAGGCGCCTAAAATTGTTTGTCACACCCATACAAGAATTTGTACGACTTAAATTTGGCAGGAATGAACTAGTATCCCGCTGATGTCACAGGTTTACAAAATTGAGTTGGTCTATGCCGGGCTACGGCCATACCGTAGGCTTCGGTATCTTGGTACTTTAGCAACAGGAGAAGGTGAGACATTATTAAGATTGAGTAGAATGCTGCAAATGCTAGTAGGATCCTTCTCATTAGTAGAATTTCTTCCAATAGTCTGTATGTCTGGGCGAGATACTGGTTTTGGTTTTTTGAGCAATGCACTTCTCCATTTCCTTAATTGGGTTACAGTTCTATGGTAAAAGATCTGACTGCGAACCTAAAGTTATACAATTCACAGCAACTATTACACATTTTGTGTCACCACGGCCCAGCTCAGCAATTATTGACTCCGTATATGATTCGAAGAATCCGTGAAGTTAGTCCACTGACGAAAGAATACATGTAAGATATTGTATTTATTGTTACAAAGAAGAACTGAAAGAAAGCTTCAGATTGAGGGAAAGTGAGAAATGGAGAGTCAAAAAATGCCTAATTAAATGACTAACTAAAGTTCAAGATTGTTATATAGATTGAACAAAGAATACTTTTTTCAATTAAATTCCAAGTAGCCCTTGTGTGAAGTAATGAATTCAGGAATATATATGAAGAGTGAGAGAGAGGGGGGATGAGAAACAAACTACCTTAGATGTCTTGAGCCACATATTTCAAATTGAGTGATGTACAGAATAGCATTTAATTTAAGTGAGGACAATTTTAATTATTTCAAATTTTGAAAATAAATGCAAGTCTTGAACGCATATGTAACTTGAAAGCTGAATAAGCAATTTTGAAAGTTGAACACGTCTATTGTTTTGAGGAAAGCATAGCAAAACGATCCTTCCTAAACAAATAGCTTCGCCCATGTTGTTAAATCTTATTATTCTGAATGTTTATTTTACATGTAATAAGACAACTTCAGTTGTTACGGTTAGCGCTTATTGTTTTGAAATCATTTTACTTTACTCTACGAAAACTATCTTATGAAAATTGATGTTGTTCGTTGAAAAAGGGATATCTAAGTTGTAGAAGATGAGTAGAAAAACAGAATAATAAAAATTAAAAAGAGCGAGATATTTTTCTACCGTTTAGCACATCTATATAAATGATTCTTATTCTCTATGCCGTTCTCCCTCTCCGTCCTCTTTTCACTGCTTTTGTTGCATTCTTATTCTACGCCTTTGTTGGATTGTTAAGCATTTGTAATTACTCATACACTTAATTTAAGAAATGCACAATGTAAGACGATGAATACTGAAATAAACTAATTACGGATTTGATGAAACATATTTATTTAAATGGGTATTCAGCCCACAAGGAATTCAAATGAATTTTTTATAGCTATGAGTAAATGACTCGGAAAGCAATACATGGGAAAGTTAACAATGTCTTCTACATTATAATAATTATTTACAATATCTTGCAATGAATCTTTTAGGCACTGAGGGGAGCATTAGGTACAGATGTTAAATGTGAATAGATCGAGAATGACTAAAATATAACTTCAATCCTTTGTGCACTGAGTCCGTATACAATAACGCATTGTAGAAATACCAGTGTAAATACACATACATAGGAATAGTACATTTGATACATTAGAAAAATTATTTCGACATGAGACACGGAGCCTAATTTTATTACACTGTGGAATGTTCTCTAAATATTGTAGCAAATAAATAATGAGTATTTCTAAAGATGACTGATATTTTTGCCCTTCTGTTAGACTCATTGCCAAAGTATGAACATGAAACCATTGTTAACATACAGAATGTTCTTTGTGGTGACTAGTGTGAGTTATCATTGACGAGACGTGATCAATTAGTTTTCCAACAATTTATGAACATTTCATTTCATTTCATTTATTTGCTTGTTTCATTAGCTTTGCAACGTGCCTTAAGTATGGCTCCGTCGTGGGCCAACGGCCGTTAATGACCAGGACAAATATCTATAAAGGAAAACATGCCCTACAGTAATAATTGTTAAATGAGGGAAATTATGTAAGATCCTGCTAGTGCAAATCTTATTTTGATTTTCTATATGAGTTCTCATCTATAGGATTTCTACGTGTTTCAGCTTAGCAAAATAAAAAAAATAAAAAAACATGATATAAATAATCAAAAAGCTGCTGTTAGGATATCGAAATAAAAGCTTATATATGTGAATTGAAAACTTTATAACAATAATTCAATTAAGCAATGTATACTTTCAATGGCTTTGAACAAGAATAGTAGTTTCTACATATGTAAATCTATATCCTGATATATATATTTTTATACTAGAAAAAACTGTTTTTACTGTAAGTATATTTAAGGAGTCTAATAGAGTAGCAACATCTACCCTACCACAATTCCATATCATTAATTTTCTTATATATATATATATATATATATATATATATATATATATATATATATATATATATATATATATATATATATATATATATATTCAAAATTGTTCTAATAACACGCTGTTAAATAATTGAAGTAGATATAAAATATATTTACTCCTAATTAATGTAATACCCTAAATCAGAGAATATAACAAATTAGTATAACAACTCACCCAATTACAAAAGTGATATATAATTCCATTCACTCCCGCTTTAATTAAGTTGGTGTCACAGTACATAACTTTCCATCCACACAATATCACCAAACCGAAATAACACTATTCATAAATTAGATACCAATACTTTAGAAATATCTGAATATAGATTTCTTTTTTAGGAATAAACTGTAAAATTCACTAAGTCTGAAACGCGTGATATATATAATAACCTTATACACAGTTGAATATAGCAGAACAGATAGTGCCCACTTGCACAGTAGCAATCGAATGGCTAAGCCATCCTCTTCAAGCACCGTCGTAGGTACGTAATTCACCACTTTCCGCCAGAGGCGCTAAAAAAATACATCTTTACTTCGGGTTGCATACTCTTCAGGAAATACACTCCAAGATTATTTTTTTTTAACTGTTGATAAAATTTCCGCACGTAACAGCTTACAAATCAAGAGAAATTCTCATGCAAGCATTACAGTTCACAATGAAATACATAGAAAATATCACCAGGCTGCAGGAACACTTAGACATCCGACTAAAATATAAAACAGTAGAATAGAAAATATTATTTAGTATATAAATATGAGTATTTACATGTTAATTAGGAAACCATTTATACCACATCTGGCGTGTACTGGGGAAAAGTATCTGTTGCCAATTCTTCATTTAATGAATTATTATATATTCCTTAATAGTACTGTATAATAGCACTTTACAGCACGTAGGTTAAATAACTTACACGCACGAGAATGTGTTGACTGTGCCTAAGAGATACAGTTTGTTAATTCAACAGGCACCTTTTTCAGATCTTGCCCACCATAGAGTAAGATGACATGGTTACGTTACTACTTACTCAAACTTACATTTCTCTCCATCGAAACACAAAGAATCAATTGTTCCCTCTTTCCTGACTAACGAGATACCGTGTGGCGATTATAATTTTATACGAGAAAGAAGAACTAGTTTTATACTCGAAACTTGTTATACATAAGTGTCGGAAGTTTTATAGAACAGCTTTGTCCTTCTGTCGACAAAACCTGAGCAAAATGGTGTTTCCTGTAATTCATCCAGCATCCAGAGAATACGATTAATCTCTTTCGTTAACTCTCTACTCAAACCGGAAGTGATTGGAATTAAAGAGTTTTTATTTCAATGTTTATCGCAATAGATCAGAAACGGTATTAGATAGCGAGTATAAGTTTCGTTTGTATATGGTTTAGCATCTTAATTCAAAGTGCCGTGACAATCCTGGGCAATCTATCTAAACCATAAGTGGTTCACATTTAGTATTACTTCCGGTTTCATTAACGATTCCCATAGGAAAAACGGACAGAGACACGGGAATGCAGTTTTCTTAAATCAATTATCTGTCCCAAGAATAAACCCTATATTCGTTATTAGCCCATTATTTAACCGGAAGTGGTTCCAATTTACCATATCTGGTTTCAACATTTATTGACATAGAACACAAATAGCAATATACATAGTGACTAGCAATTTTCTACAATCATTGAGATTCTCAACAAAACATCCTATCACAACCTGTTACATTGTAACAAAATCGAAAGTGGTTGAAATGTACTACTTCTTCCAATTTCAGTACTGATTTCGTGGAGCAAACACGGTAAGAGCTATCGGGATACAGTTTTCTGCAATAGATTCAACTTCCAATGAGTAGGGTTTATATCCTTTATTAACCCTCTATTGGATCTCGAAGTGGTTAAAATTAAACAAGTCATGTTTCAACATTTATAGCCATAGAAAAAATATAAATATATGGCAACAAGAGGTTTCTTGCAATCGATTGAAAGACTCAAGAATGCTTACCATTTTAAGCCGCAACACTCTACCAATGTCAAAAGTGGTTGAGATTTACTACCCCTTCAGGTTTCAATGCTGATTTCCGTAGAACAGAAACGGCAAGAAATATCGAGAGTTTTATCCAGAAGATTCACTTCCCAAGAATAGGTTTTATGTCTTCCCTTAACTGTATATTCAATCCGAAACTGACTCAAATTGACATCCTTTAAAGATTGGTCTCATTAGTCTTTCATTACAGTTATAGATATGTATCCTACTGCTTCAAGTTTGAGTTTTGAATTCCAATAGTTTGGAAGTCTGACGTAGTTTCACACTATGAAACGAAACTAACTATTTTTAAATAAACGCTTTTCTTATTTTTCGCATCAAAAGATCCAATATACTTTATATTTCAATCAAAAAACTTCTTGTGCACCTTTCATTTGGAGAACTACATATAATCTGGACAAATCCAACCTATCAATTAACTCAGTATGATGTGCTTGTTTCGTAGGAAATATGAAAAGTCAATTTAAAGGCGTTCAAAAATTTTGTGGCCCTTCATCCAGAAATTAATGTTTGGCCAAGATCTCAATCTTTTGTTGCATTTTTGGACCATTCCTAAAATACTTGTTCTTTTAGATTATCATAGTTTTATACTTTCGCGATTTAAATCTTAACGAATAAGTCAATTCTGAAGATGCTAAGAAACTACACATTTTGTTCCATGGTGCCTTTAAGCGAAAGTTGCCCTGAAGCATCAGAATCGTCATTTGAGGAGACAGGAGCAACTGTCCCTTATCTTTGAGTAGTCCAGTTCTTCGGAACTGCAGTAATCCGCTGGTCCTCCAGGTTGGGGGTTGGGTAGGGGTGATCACCAATCCTGTAAAACTCATCGATGGATAGTAGCAACGCATGCCTCGGATGAACCCGGCTGAATTTTTGGATTTCGTACCACTGCTCTGTCCTGCATATAACTCTGGATTGTTTGGATGATGCTCGGATCTGGGATCATGAGACGACGGAATGAAACGTGTGCAAGCCCAGCGGGACCGGATGGAGTATTGCCCAGAAAGAGAGCGCTGGGAGCCTGCGACACAGGGATCTCCAATGGAACATGGATCCCTCTCCTAACATTGTGGGACCTGGTTCTCCTCAAGAGTGCCCAACAGTCGGCGGTGCAAGTGGCCCTGTACCCTCGTCAAACATGACTTGGGGTGACGGCTTACCTTGCTGACAAAGGTCATGTAGGTAGGACCTGCCAGCCTCGTTGGCCGCTATGGAACACAGACGGTGAAGTGGAGAAGATTTTGAGGTTAATTTGAATATGGCTTTCCATCACCCTGCTTCGTCGGCAGCTCCTGACCAAAGCAAAGTAGATTAGAATAAAACTATTCCTTCTTATCTGATAATTAAAGATAAAATTGCAGAGAGCTGGTTCTTTAGTAAAGCTCCCGTCGTTTGTTTTGTATTGCCAACCCTTGACATCGCCACGGGCTCATTCCCGGATGGCCTTATTAAGAAATTGCGTAATGGCACTTTACTCGTCCATGCTGTCAGTGACAAACAGTCGCGGCTGCTGCTGAAATGTGAGTCCATGGGCATTGTTCCTGCCCTGGTTGAAGCACATAACCAGCTCAATTCCAGTAAAGGCGTGATTACCTGCCACGAATTGCAAGATGTGCCTGTTGATGAAATGTGTGCAGAGCTCTGCGACTCCCATGTCACAGGAATCCAACCGATCCACGTTAAGAAGTATGGGCAACTAGAGGCGACACATTCATATATTGTCAAGTTCGACCTGCCCACCTTACCTAAAGCTTTGAAGGTTAGATACCTCCAGTTGAAAATCAAACCGTACATTCCTTTGCTGCTCCGATGCTTCAACTGTCAACGCTTTGGCCATTATGCGCCTTCTTATAATGGGATGGCCACTTGTAGGACCTGTACTGGTCCTCCACATTGTCCTGCTCCATGCACGATACATCCGAAATGTGTCAACTGTACTAGTACCCATCTTGCTTGGTCCAAGATTGTCCCAAGTTCAGAGAGGAGAAGGTGATTAAGGAACTTATCGTGATCGAGATGTCTGCAGCGGAGGCCAATCGTAGAGCTGCGCCGAAGTTACATTTTAAAACCAGATTCTCTTCCTTGGTGAAATCCATGAATCAGACAACAGATGAATCCACGCAGACCAGTCCGGTTCCAGCTTCTGCTGGCTGTTGCATTTGTGGTGCCGCCTGAACATCTCGTGCGATTCCATCGAATGCTGCTGCCTGTACTGTTTCTGCGCCTCGGTCGCCCGCCAGGGATACAGACTCGCAGTCCTCTAGTGAAGCTACTTCTGTTCTCTCTCTCCCCGCGACCAGTTTCTTCAAACTTCTACTCCTGGCACACCTAACAAACCTCCTTAGAAAGAGTGAAAGAAAAAGACCGTGTCGCCAACTTCTCAGTTCGCATCCTCTGACCACGCTGCCTAGACTAAGTCTTCCCTTAAGCCCGCTTCGAGCAATCAGGATGCAAAAAAGATTAAGCAGAAACCACGCAGTCCTTCTGCGAGTGGTGTTTGTCTATGGTGAGGGTGGAGGATGACGATCTAGATGCATTTCAACTTGTGCCTGGTCGTAAGGGGAGGCATGCATCAAAACTGTGTGTAATAGATTCCGCTTAACTTATGGCTTTACTCCGGTGGAATCTCAATGGATGTTCCATGCGAAACTTCGTCATCTCCTGTCAATGATGGATCCAGCGGTCTTCTGTCTCGAAGAGACTCATTTCACGCCTACCACCACTTGTTTAGTTTCCGGATACACTCTACATCGTCACGACAAAATCACGAATGGTCATGCGGCCAGCGGCGTCGCTATTGGAGTGTCTGACTGCTACCGTTCCTTGATAGTGCATGTCACGAGTTCTCTTCAGATCGTTGCTGTCCGTATCTTTCTGCACCAGCCTATCATCATCTGCTGTGCTTACATTCCCCGCACCGATGCCTTCACTGTAGCCGAACTGGAACATGTCTTTCACCAGCTTCCGCCACAATTGGCTTCGGGTGTGACTTCAACTGTTACCATGCCGTATGGGGCTCTTGTTGGACTGAACCTCGTGGTCAAGAGATTGTAGCTTATCTTGCTCTGTCGAATCTGATTGTGTTGAACGATGGAAATCCCACGCACTTCAATAGTGCTACTGGGACCTTTTCTCATCTGGATTTGTCCTTCTTCAGCCCAGCTCTGGGAGCTCAACTTCAATGGCGTGTACATACTGATCTTTGTAGCACTGACCACTTTCCACTGGCACTTACTGGGTTTCAGCTCCCAACATACTGCAACGTAGTCAAGATTTAATCTGTGCCCAGCCGACTTTGCTTGGTTCTCTGCCAGCTTTGACTTCACCTCATATCTGCAACAGTCCGTCGAGGAATAGTGTTTGGCTTTCCAGTGGAGTATCTTGTTGGTAGCTGAAGCGGCCATTCGCGTCCATCATAGCCTTCGTCACAAATGCGTCGTTTCTTGGTGGTCTGCAGAGATTGGCCAGGCTATCCGTGCACGTCGACGGGCTTTGGGTGCTTTTTGTTGTGCTCCTGGTGATGCTAAGTTGGAGCAGTTTCGCCGCCTCCGTGCCCGAGCTAAGTATGTCATCAAATATACCAAACGACGCAGCTGGCGCGTGTATGTGTCCTCGCTTTCTGCCCAGAGTTCAATGTCTGAAGTATGGTCTAAAGTTCGTCGTCTACAAGGGCATTCTCCTTCTAGTGGGATTCTTGGTTTGGTTACCAATGGACCAAAATCTTATAGTGTCCGAATTGGATCAACATTTTGCCGATGTTTCCAGTTCTGCGCATCATCCAGCGGCCTTCCTGCCCATCAAGCATCGTGATGAGCGTACGCCTCTTGTCTTCCACTCTGCTAACATCGAGAGCTACAATACCTCGTTTCTACTGCGAAGTTGTCTGCTGTTTTACGCTCCACGAAGGACACTGCGTCAGGTCCGGATCATATACCGTTTGCCATGCTTAGCATCTCCCACCTGAAGGTCACCACCAATTTCTAGATCTCTTGAACCAGCTCTGGGAAGATGAGTTTTCCTGCTGCTTGTCGTGAGGCTTACATTATCCCGATTCTAAAACCTAGCAAGCTTGCTCCGTCTCCTGCAAACTACCGACCCATCGCCCTTACCAGCTGCCTTTGCAAAGTTTGGGAGAAAATAATGAAAGAACCGTCTTGTTATTGATCATCCGTCTCGTTTGGTTCTTTGAGCCGAATTACTTCCTTTCCAACTTCTAGTGTGTCTTCCGACGCTATCGCTCCACGACAGATCACCTTGTTCACCTGGATACTGCGATCCAGGACACCTTTCGCCATGGTGAACATCTTGTGGAAATCTTTTTTAATTTGGAAAAAGCTCATGACACTACTTGTCGCAATGGGATCCTGCGCCAACAGCATACTTGGGGTCTTCGGGGCCATGTAGGTGCTTTCTCTAGAACTTGCTTCGCGAGCGTTCCTTGGATCCACGCTTTCTGCGCCGTTTCGACAGGAAAATGAAGTTACGCAAGGCAGTGTGCTCAGTGTAACGTTATTTGCTGTGGCTGTGAATAGTATGCTGCAAGAGCTTACACCTTTCGTTCGTGGTTTGCTCTACGTGGATGGCTTCACGATCCACTGTCGGCCCCATAATCCTCCTACCATTGCACGCCAATTACAACTGACACTCAACCGTCTGCATCAGTGGCCCTTCGCTCTGGCTTCAAGTTCTCCTCTGCCAAGACCAACTGTGTGCACTTGTTTCGTCTCCGAAACTATGCTTTTGATCCAGATCTTTTTTTAGGACTTGTTCGCCTCCAGTATGTGGAGTGTATTCGTTCCCTGGGCTCCCAGTTTCATCGCCGTCTTACTTGGAATCACCATGTTCGCGCCTTGAAGTCTAGCTATCTCTGCTCCATGAACTTGTTATGCCTACTTTCTCATACTACCTGGGGTGTTGACCATGTTGTGGTGCTTCGCCTTTACAGAAGTCTCATTCGAACGAAGATTGATTAGGGCTGTGTAGCTTATAGTTCTGCTCGTCGCAACGTACTACGCCACCTGGATACCGTCCATCATCTTGGTCTGCGAATTGCCACGGAATTTCGTACGAGCCCCATCCTTAGCTTGTATGTCGAAGCTCGTATGAGCCGTCTCTGTTCACCGTCGCAAAGTCCTGCAGTTAAGATATCTACTTCATATAAAAGCCATTCCTGATTATTCTTCTGGGTTTACGTTGGATGCTGGTTCTCGCCTTCAACGTTATCAGGCACAGCCTACAGTCACCAGGCCTTTTGGAATCCGTGCCTTGGAACTTCTGGCAGATCTTGCAGTCGAGCTACCTCCAATTGCTATTTTCGGTTTCCTGCCACTTCAACCCTGGAAACTGCTTACACCGACGATCACCTTCACTTTGACGCAGTTCAAGAAGGCCACTATCAGTGACCAGGAATTTCTCTCTCTCATGGCCACCTATCCGGACTACCGCTTCATCTTTACCGATGGCTACAAGCAGGATGACTCTGTTGGCCGTGCTTTTGTTCTGGAAGTCCACCGTTCCCGAGTTCACCTTCATCCCTTCTGCACCATCTACACCGCACAATTGGTAGCCATTTTGGGAGATTTCAGCATGTTCGTCACCGCCAGCTTCGCGCTATTGTAATCTGCTGTGATTCCAACAGTGTCCTTCATAGCCTTGCCAATGTCTCGTCTCCGCATCCACTTGTCCAGCAAGTACTATTTCAGTGCCAGGGCCTCTTTGCTGAGTGCTATGATCTTCAGTTTTGTTGGGTGCCAGGCCATGTTGGCATCCCTGAAAATGAGCTGGGCGACAAGTTGTGAAGGAGGCTGCTCTTTATGGTCGTCGTTGCAGCCTTCATACTCGCAGCACTGAAGTTCGTCACGTCTTTTCTCGTTTTCTGCATCAGCGCTGGCAGTCATCATTGGATCAGCCTATCAACAACAAACACCATGCTGTGAACAACGTCTTGGAGTATTGTCGTCGAGCTTCCGCCCTTTACGAATGGAAGGGAGGACTTTGGCTCGTCTTCGAATTGGTCTTAGTCATTTAACACACGGACACCTACAGAGAAGTCCTCCTCCTGATTGTCACCTCTGTGGTCAATGCTTGACTATTCGTCATCTTCTTGTGGACTGTGCGCCTGTGCGTGCTCAGTTTGGCCTGTCTGCTGACCTCCGAACTTTGCTCAGCGATGATCCTGGGATCGACTTGAAGGTGTTCCGATTTCTGCGACATCAGCAAGTTTTATCCGCAATTTGACTTTTCTGTGTACCTCCGTGACTGTGCAGTGTTCTGTTATGCGGATGCACCACTTTTAACGTTTCATGCGTCATTTATTATTTTATCTTGTACTTTTCTTTTTCTGTTCTCTGTTTTCTTTTTCTCAGCCTGGTGCTCTGCGTGACTGATTTAGTGTGTTCCTTATGATCTGCTCTTCTACAGACTCTTAAGACTTTTAAGCTGTGTGTGTTTGTGTCTATTCGCGTTTACTTTGTGTCCTCCTACCTAGTGATGGGTGCTAAAAGACCTCCGTATTCGGCGAGCAAACCATAATGTTTTCATTTCAATTCAATCTTTGAGTAATACATAAATTTTAATCATATATTCTAACCAATATACTAATAGAAAATGTGAACATTTTATGTCGGCAGATAACCTCTCCTCCCCCTTCATGCAAAATATGAAATGACAGTGGTGTGAACCATGTTACCAAAACGGAGAGAGTCTGCCTTTCCAATTTAAATAGTGCCGACCAGAAGGAAAAGATCTAATTAAGAAGTCTGAAAAGAAACACACGCAATCCTTCAGGAAAATCGTGTACTTTAAAGGAAAGATATGTTTTATAATTTTACAATATGATGTGAGTTCACACACATTCCTCTGACAAATGTCAACATCAAACTATCTTAGTAAATTCTTACCTCAAATAAAATACAAACTATACTTCAATGAATCAGAAATCATACAAAAATTTGGAAAACATGAGTTAAATTATTTTAAATCCGTTTAGTAGTAAATTAAGTCCCTCTTTGCAAGTCAACTTTACCTCTAAGAAGTAGGGTTGATTGGGAATCCTAGGACAAGAAAAGAAATATTATATTCAAACGAAACCTAATGCTTGTTCACGAAAGTTATCGTAGAAAGTTAAAAACGATACGTTTTTAACCCTCTTAAATTGACTGATTTCAATCCCAAGCAGTGGTGATTGTAATAAAGTCTTACACTCTAGAACATACACACTGTAACACACCAAGATTAAAGAATTCTGAGGAAGTTTATCAAAAAAGATATTTTCTTAATCGTTATACAGGATTGAAAGTAAATTCAGATTTTAATTTCAATTCATTCATCGATTGTCAATAGGTGTAGAGGGTATTCCCTACAGAGTGTAATTCTCAGATGTGTTTTCAATAGAGTTTTCAAATATACCCTGATTTCAAGATGAGTCCAAAATAGGCAGGAGGTAAGCCTTAAAACAATGGACATGCAGTGATTCGCAGGAAAGGAGGAAGTGTTACGAACCGGCAGCTCCATATTTCTTTGTGTACGGAATAACGTGTGATGATATTTATTTCGTCATGGTATAGTTTACGTTTTCTTCAGTTATAAGTGTGAAAGAAAACATCGCGCCATGCGTTTTCCCTAGTACGAGAGACTGTGCTGCTCGCGATCCTTAACACTTGTAATATCGCACCAAAGGATTCCCTGTTCACTGTTATCAAAGTTTATCTTTTGCCTACTTTAGACCAATGATAATGTGAGAGCACCTCTCAAAATTTGGTTGATGGCATGTTTGGGAATTTGAAACTGTAGGGAAGAATCTGTACACCCATTGAACATCAATGGAATATGCATTTTTGGATTGCGTATGCGTGATTCCCTTTACGATGATGAGGGCTACCATCCACAGTCTCTCGAATTCGAAATAGGGCCTGTTAAAATTTGGCCTTTTCGCGATTTTGGACAGCCCTAGCTCTGAAACTAAGCACTTTTCGCTATAGGTCCTTATGAAATTTTTCTCTTGTTTTGATGTGAGGAATCACCTCTTAAAGTTTGACGGTATAATTCATTAACACCCTATATATATATCACAAGAATTAAATTTCATATGTTCAATTGGAAGGAAGTGAATGTATTCTTGTCTTCTTATTTGTTTTCAACCGCTAACAGATAGCGAGATCTGAAATGAGAGAAAATCAACTAATCATGACGAATATTATCATATGACAACCAACCTTGATAACCACACGAGCGTGTTATCGGAAAAGAAATATACTGTTCCTTGATTAAGTAAACTTCAAAGTTTTGGGAATAGTTACTTACTTCCGCATATGTTTTATTGATACTGACTCTAAACAATGGAATGGTTAGCAGAGTGTATCAATTTTATAAAAGTCGATATTTTAAGGATATTTTATACTGAAAAAATATATATTCATGCAAACTTTCAACGCGAAATGTATTTACCTGCTCTTATTCCCCTATTCTTGCCTGGTCTCAACCCTAAACAAAAGAACTATTTAAAAGAAAAAGATTGTAGGAGTTCACATATGAATCGGTAATTTTAGAAACTGCATAAATGCATTTGTGTTTCTTTTTTACAAACAAATATCCCTACATGACGTACCTCAGAGGTTAATAACACAATCCTGTATAAACTCAACAGTAGTCCAGCGCCTTTCACTAGCAATGCAGACTCTAACGCCTCACGTAAGTTTTAGAATGTACATAAAGCCTGCTGGCATTCCATAGCATTCAGCAGCTGATCATCGCTTGCACCAAATACTGGGCTTAATCACACTCTTGTTGTTATGTAAATGAGAAGTATTGCCTGATTATGGATAGCAAAACAAAAAAAGGCCCAAAAACATTAAAAACAAAATCACCGTATAAAAGTTAAGTAATAGAACTTTCTCGTGTGGAGGAGCATAATGTAAAGACTAGAGTGTAAAAACTACAGTGTACAGAATCAAAATTGGTACCAGATGTACGTATGAAAACTCATGTTTTATTGACAGAAGAAGTGCAACAAACATAATGCTGAATATATTTGAAAACCAGAAAACGAAAGACGAATAATGTAACGTTTTATTCGGAGTGAGAAAGTTGTGGCTATACAGCTGTACTCTTTTGTGTTTTTCCTTAGTTGTTATTTGTATTATGATAATTTTGCCTTTTGATCTTGTGAACTGTAAACATCAATATCAAAATGAAACTTAACATCAGTTACTGGCAGTTGACCACCGTAAATTCAATTTGAAACAAGTGAGTTTCATCCACCGTAGACTTCTAAATGATTGGAATTAAATTATCAAACTTGAAGTAATACATCTATAACTACTATTTACAATAGAGTATAAGGATCATACATATCAAAACCATAGTCTAGTCGCTATCACTTATTGTTTCGTTTTACTATATGGGTAAATTTTGAAACTGAAAAACGTTAATATGTATTAATTCCGATTCAAATAGAGGGTTAACAATAACAATACTGCCCCAACAACAACAGAGGGTAATGTGGTAAAAGTGACAGGCAGTGTCCGGAAAGATCGGGTTGCTCAGAATTCGAACAACAGCAGACATGATGTGCATCGATAGTGTCTGTCAACCCAATTCTGTTCGTCATTTTAACACGCGCAAAGTTTGATCTCAAAAATACTTTAAAAACCTCACGCAGGATAGAAAAGGACTTCTGGAAACACTCGTGTAATGACGCGATGGAACGAATGGAAGTGGAACAGGCCTTGTTAACTAAAAGCGTCAGTGGTGACGAGACATGTATCTTTTAGTATGAGTTTAAATAAAAAGGCAATTTATGTACTGGAATATTCCCTCATCACTGCGAATGACAAAGGTATGGAACAGCAAATCGAAAGTAAAGATCATATTTATTGTATTATTTGACGTCAATGGCATGCTCCTGATTTAATACGTACCATTAGATGAGACAGTAAATAGGTAGTACTATCAGGAGGTCTTGGTAAAGCTGCGAGAACGCGTGTGAAAGAAAATGTCCGTTTTGTGGAAAACAAATGAATGAATTGTGCAGCACGACAATGTTCTTTCGTATACTGCTTTGATCGTTAAGCTGTTTCTGTCAAACAAAAATACTCTAGTATAAATAGGAATATCCACCTTGTTCCCTAGACTTGGTAAGCACGATTTTTTCCATAAATGAAATTCATCCTCAAGGAAACTCATTTTCAGATTCTGGAGGAGGAGAAGTAGAAAACAACAGCGATACGCAAGACGGTTACACTTGGGAATTTCGTCAACTGCTTCCGACTATGGTAACTTCCTGCCTGTGTAGAGAGAAACAGGGGATGTGTTAAAAGTGATTGCCTTTAATTATAAGTTTGTGACAGTAAACCACACTTTTGGCCAATCCGTTATTTTTAACCAGACTTCGTAGAACGGCAAACACTCAAATATGTATTGAGTCGAATGAGAGAAGTCGCTCACACTCACCTCAATAAAGGCTAGTGTAAAAATATTTTTCTTAAAGAATTCTTCTAACTCTTTTTATCTCAAATACTGTTTTAAAGAATTTGAAATATTATAGAACAGAAAAACATTCTTTATAGGTCATATAATTTGAATATTTAAAATTAGAAGTTCTGACCGAGTGACTGACTGGTTAACACATAGGACGCATTATTTTGGCTAGGAACTTAAATTTGGACATTGATTAGGACTTGTGACGTAAAATAACACTAAGGAAGGTGTTTTGCGGTTTTCGACATGAAAGGGAGGTGGGAAGAGATAGTTGTAATAATTATAATAAGATGCTCATATGTTGTAATGGGACTCAATTTGATGGAAAGAATAAGTAATGAAGTTTGAAATTATTATAATACGAGGTCCGTGTTTTGAAATACATGAAGACATGACATTTGCTTTAAAAATAATTAAACGCGTGTCCCAGCGTTGTTTGATGAAGAGAATGAACTAAGGGTTGTGTATTAAGGTGTCCACGAAGCCTTCAAATTTCATTCAGACAAATTCTAATAAAAGGGCATAAAGATTAAATGTTGCCTACAGTAAGACTCGAGGCTACTTGCTAGGCTATTTATTTCTATGAAAGTTTTCTTGAACATTGTATACTTAATTCTTTTAATTAGTAGCAATTCTTATTTGGATCTTTTGTTTCAAATACGTAGTACAATTGCAAAATGTTTCTATGCAAAATTAATTCTCTGAGTATCGCACAACTTCTATATACTGTTAAAAATTAATTCTATAAAAACCTGACTATTAATAACTTAAATATTTTGTGTTGCGTAATATGAATTTTGTCTTTAGACACTATAGGACCAGCATATAAGTGATAAGTATAAAGATTACACTTTGCTCTTACTCCGGAAAACTCAGTCTCACTTCGTTGAAGTTACCGTATTTACGCATATATGCCTCGCCCCCGTGTAAGCCGTGCACCCTCAATTTCTGGAACGTTATAATTGAAAAAAAAACCTCGTGTAAGCAGCGCACATCACTTTTCTCAAAAACAAAAGGTACAATGTATTTTTCATTATACTTTTAATCATTAAAATCATTATACACAGAGACAATCGAACAATACTGTGATTATTAACAGAAATCACTCCCGTGCATAGCTTTCGTCGTCACCGTCGTCTCCCGTGGAGCTGGAGCACGTATCACCATCGGACTGAATAAAGTCTTCGCTTCCATCGCTGGCATTGGAAATGCAGCATTTTTTAAAGCTGCGGACCATAAGATCCTCTGGAATTGAATTGCATGATTCAATAATCCATTCGCTCAAAAGGCGAAGTGCAGCTTTCTTAATTCGGCCAGTTGGTGTAGTTTCGTGTACTGCACTCGCCATCCATTCAGTGTACAGTCGCCGCAAGTGGTTCTTGAAAGGCCGGTTGATGCATACATCCAAAGGTTGCAGTAGAGATGAACATCCAGCGGGAATAACAAACAAATCTGTGTTCCCTTTCTGCAGACGTTTCTTAACCACATCAGTTAAGTGTCCACGAAAACTATGGAGAACCAACATAGAAGGCAAACGATGGTGAGCAACACGACGTCTCTCCCAAACACACTGGAGCCAGTCTACTACCAACTCGTTATCCACCCAACCTTTTTCCTGTGCTCTTACAATAATTCCGCTGGGAAAATCAATTTCTTTTGGCAGTGCTTTTTTTAACACAACAAAGGGCGGGAGTTTCTTGCCATCAGCTAATATACAAAGCATAATAGTACAATGCTCCTTCTCGTTACCGCTTGTTACAATGGAGATTGTTCTTTGTCCCTTATTCTTCACAGTAACATTGAGTGTCATATCAAAAACACAGATATTTGGTTCGCATTGCCAATTTGCTCTAATGAATAGAAATTTTCATTCCGAAGTCTGATGACGTGGCGCTAGAACTGGATCACTGTTTCCTCGTATGTCTCTGGCAAACGCTGAGCGATTGTGGTTTTCCGTCTGAGTGGGAGACCATGTCTTTTGAAAAAACGTTGTATCCATCCTCTGCTGGCTTTGAAGTCTCCTGGATTTATGCCCCTTTCCCTGGAAATTTTAAAGGCTTTCAATTGGCACATTTCTGTTGACACTGCGTACCCAAATTGTCTTTTGCTCATTATAAAGTTACGCAACTGCTCTTCTAGTGCGTGATACTTTGCCTTTTTACCTCGAAAAGCCATATGATCACGCGAACAGTTTTTAAGCTTGTCTTTATTTTTTCTACAATCCCGAATGCACGATTCAGATACGCCATATTTTCTACCAACGGCACCATTCCCATCAGCTTCAGCTTCTGTTATCAGTTTCAGTTTTCCCTCGGTGTAAATGATCATATTTTCCTCGCGGCACACATGTTTATGTTCGTAAGAACAGCATGTAAAACCACAGAAATCACAGACTTTCATGTATGGTATATTGGTAGTCATCAACGTAACACGGGGTACTTGAATGTTAATAGTACCTGCTTCACAGAATAACAAATCCGACTGGGCTTCAAATACCATTAGTGCCATGAATTTACAAAAGGATGCCCGAGCGCCAAAGTCGGCCATAGTAAGAATTTCCAAGTACGCTGCAAGCCTGTCAATTGCCATCAGATGCAATATCCATCCATTGATTCTTATTAGAAACTAGTACATGGTGGAAGACTTTGCCAATAGATGGTAGCACATGTACGGTATTTTTGTGATCGGTCTATCCTGTAGATGTAAGAGCAAAGATGAGCTGAAACTTGTCATTTTATATTAAAGCTCTTCTACTATTGTAGAATTACTCACAATATTCTAGTATTAGGTTAATAAAAACTCCCTGTGATTTTAAATGCTTGGTGGTTCAGTCAGTTTGTACATTTCCTCGTTTTGGCGCGCACCTTGTTTTTTGACTTTGTTTTTGTACATCAAAGGTGCACGGCATACACGGTTAAACACGGTATACACTTTATCTTATTCTCACCTTAAAATTAAAAAAAAAAATAGTTCTTTGTCAAAATTAAGAAAGCTACCATACACAAGCGTTAAATGTAGTTATGTCTTACAAGAATTTCCAATCTTGAGCAATGATCGAGAAAATATAGTTTTGTGTATCTGTAAATATGACACTTAATAAACAATGAAGTTCAAAAGTTGTTAATATTGTAAGGATTCTGCATCAAATTTTAAACATTATCCTAGAGGGAGTTCTGAAATCACACTTCAAATTACAACGTTGTATTCTCCGATTATTATATTTTCCTTATTTTTATAATGTAGTTTTCTTCTGGAATGTACTTTTACATGAAACTGCTTACTTTAAAGAAAGGAGTTTTACTTTCTTCCAAGACAAAATCACAAATAATGTGAAAAGCGAACATGCCAAGAGTTCGTACCAAGACTACACAGTTATTCCACACGTATCAAGTTATCTTATATTTCTGTGACCCATAATACATCTACTTTAGAAATCACAGTTTCACCTGTTGCTCTGTTTCACATGCTTGTCTATTTTATAAATGTGTGGAAAATCGTATATTTCACTGTTGGTAACGCAGAAGTTAGACTCTGAAACTGAATCAACATTTACGTTCCGTAGATACATGTCTATATGTAATGATGCTCCAAACTCAAATAGGGCTACACACATTAAAAAAATGTACTCGTAATAAAACAACAAAGACATACTTTGTGTACAGCGGGCCGCAGAAATTCTTGAGATACAAAATGCGTGAGTTAGGCAATCCAACTGACGTTCGCCCCAAGATTAATTACGCCTAGTAGAGTAGCTAGAATAACAGCATGAAGTTGTCCCCACCTGTTAAAAGAACAAATCGTAAAGAACGTTTTTGTGCAGACGTGGAGCAAAAACTGGCTGACAAAATAACAAAAGGGAGTCTTTGGATACTTGTACGCACAATAATTCTTGTTTGTGTGATACACATGTAAAATTATACACATACACTTCAACATTGAGGGGGATCGGTAAGACCATTCCTATATTTTTTTTCTTTTCTAAGAGACGTTCAAGATATTTATGAAGTTGAAAAACAACACTGTGGAGGATCAGTGGAGGAGAGTGGTCTTCAACATTGGAAGGTGGTTAGATTTGAGGTTTATTCTGGGAAGACATCATTTTCATCTCACTTCCCTTTGTGACAATCGGACACAAATAATCACATTTCTCCCCCCAAAAGATAGAATCATTGGAGGTGACAGTCCCCCACTTCCAGGATTTTAGGGGACATGTCCCCCCATTTCGCCTAGGATTTGCACCAGTGCCTCAGACTCACTATCCATGTAAACAGGTCCCGCTCACACGTACACAGCAAGAAGTGATGGTACTCATACAAGACAACATAATTTTAAGAGCATACGAATTATTTCAACACAAAAGGTCCGATGTTACGGTTTCATACAGATCTGCTGTTGAGGGAAACTAGGTGGTTGAACGATGGGTCACGGAAATAGGAATAACGCTGCAGTTTCCGGTCAAATACCCTATATTGTTAAATAGAAACGTTCATGTGAGAAACGAAAACCGTAAAGATACTATTATTATTCCACAGAGACTTTTCTAACCTAAAGAACTGAGTTTAGCATCCGCCTCAAAATCCTGTTTATCAGATATATCAGTTATAGTGCAATTGTTACCCAATACATTGCCTTCCTTGCACTTATATCAGAAATATTTGAGTAACTTCCATTGATAAGTTATATTTCTTTTTTGTTTAGCTGTAAGAAAGCTTTCAGTAGTATATTTCCCAATTATATATACAAATTTACGAACAATGTATATGCTTCCTATAAACATTCATGACAATAGGGTATGAATTTTTAAATAAAAGTTAAATTAGCAGAAGTGCTGCTAGCTATTTGAATGTTATTACATTTGTTTATGGTGTGTTTTATCCCTTAGGACTATATCATGCAACTTATTTAACCGTTTTAACAATTTAATTAAGAATATGATGAAGGTGAAGCAACACCAAGATGCAAAAATAAACAAATTAAACAGAGTACTTTTTGAATTAAAAAAGCCTTTCTTTCATTTTAACTGTATAGTCGTTCTCAATTACTGAGCTATAGCCCGATTCAGCCAGTGAACAGGACTTACAATTGTGGATATGATATTTTCCAGTTTTTGAAGTTCATTAGATTTCATCATTTTAAGAATCAGGTTCGAGATTTTTCATTCTTGAAATTAACTTACGTAAGTATGTCTACTAGAAATTTAATTCAATGATTTCAAAATTACAATATAAAGAACGTACGATCGTTCTTTTTATTTGTTTATACGCTTTTAATAAAGCATTTTCAAATCAATTCTGAAACAAAATAATCATATGACATAACCCATTCGATGAAAGGAACTGAGTTTGGTTTACACAATAACTCATTGACTGCGTAGTCTTCGTTACATCAGTATTTCTATAAACTCTATTTTTGGATTCCTAGAAAGACTGACGTCCGCTGTCAGTTACGGGTTTCTTATACAAATCAATTCATGAAATATAAAAGTGTGATTCAGATTATAAATAACTAGTTCTTCGTAAGATCCACACAGTCGTTCTTTCAGAAAAAGTGTTCCAGGGGGGCACAGTTAGTATTCGGGGGCACTGCTGGCACTATTCTATTTTTGTTACATTATAGACGTATTATTTTGGTTTCTCCAGGGGGGCACTCTTAGAGCTCCACAGGGAGGTTGCAGTGCCCCCCGAAACCTGTCTGGAAGAAACACTGGATCCAGCCGTTCAATTTTGGCTCCAGGAGGACTGATTTTGGAAGAATATCAGGAACAAGAAAAAAAAGACTCAATACCTAGGTGAAGAAAAGAGAATTTTGATGGTAGTTCAAGTGTTATTTTTGGAATTTTTACGCTTTTACTTTCAAGTGACGATAGACTAGAAAAAAGTGTGGTGGTCCTGAAAAATAATCCAATTCGAAATTTTAACGCGTTTACAGGCTTCATGGCCTACAGATACCGAAAAGTGATTTTTCGTTATCTGTCCATCTGTTCGTACGTTCGTCCTGATGTGCATTCGCCTAGAAGCCATATTCAAAGTACCACGATCAAATTTCAACCTTAAGGTTTCCATGTCTTTCCCCAGAGTATGGGAGGGGGATTCGACTTATCTTCCTACTGCTAAAAGTAAGCGTAGCTTACTGAAGGGTAAAAAGTCAAAATTTTCTATTTTCTCAAACATGTATCTAATGACTGTGTTCAATGTATTTCATAAATCAAATTTTCAATAACAACCCTATACTGTTGGGAAACAGCTCTGGGAAAACATCATATCTCCGGGAAAAATTGAAAACGGGTGGTTTATTCTTAAGGGTGACTTTTTTGGGACTATTTTGTCTAAGCAATTTTGACTCTAGCAATTTTGTTCATATTTTATAAATGAATATTTCATTCATAACCTGACAATACAGTATAGTTCAATTCTGTTCCAACAAAAAAAAAAAAAAAAAGGTTTTTTTATTCTTGGGAGTGAATTTTCTTTTAGACGATTTTTTCAAAAACGACTCAGGCGATTTTGTTCACATTTCATATAGTGGTGGGCAAAAAAACCGGTTTTTCCATTTTCGGTTTTTAGAAAAACAGAAACCGGTTTTTGAAAATTTTCAAAAAACTGGTTTCGATTTTCTTCGAAAAACCGGTTCAGTTTTCTCCGAAACTGGTTATCGGTTTTCTCCAAAACCGGTTCGGTTTTCCACCTGATCCGGATTCGGTTTTCTTCAAACCGATTCCGTTTTTTTTTTCAAAATTTGTTCTATTTCTGCCCAGAATAGCGTTTCCTTGTTTTCCGGGAACCGAATTCATTTCCACAGAAATAGTTTTATGTGTTTTCGAAAAGTTTTCACCGAAACCGGTTTCGGTGAAAAACCGAACCGGTTCTGGAGAAAACCGAAATGTCGATTTTTTGGGTTTCGGTTTTTGTAGAAACCTGTTTTCGGTTTTTGTAAAAACCGGTTTTGCCCATCTCTAATTTCATAAACAAATAATTTATTATTAACCTGACACTATGGCATAACTCATTTGTGAAAAAAATCTAATATTTGTTTTGGGGAATGGGGTGAATTTTACGGACTACTTTCTGAATAACGAGTCATGCCATATTGTTCATGTTTCATAAATATTTCATTAATAACTCTATAGTATTAATGAACTCTGTAGTATAACTCTAAATCTTATATTAAAATCACAAAGTGATAATTTACTCTTGAGTGTGAGGTCTTGTTATTCGACTTTCTGAAAAACGACACGGACAATTTTAATCATATTTCATACAGGATATAAATATTTCATTATTATTCTTATAATGTTGCGAGCTCCTTCTTGGATAAGCGGTTAGCGTACCCCCCTTTTGCATGGGAGACCCGGGTTCGATTCCCTTCGGGAGTTCATATGATTTGGATTCCACGTGAATAAGTAGGTCCCGTCTCATATAGTCTCGCTGTTGAAAGGGACGTTAAACGCAAAATCAAGTAAAGTCTTATAATTTTGCATAAGTCAGTTCCACGAAAATATCCCCAAAGGGTAGGTCATTCTTGGATTGAGGTCTTATATTTATTTTATTTTATTTTTATGATAATTTTGTAAAATACCACTCATGGGAATTTTTTGCTTTATAAACAAATATTTCACTCTGACATTTACTGCATTTTTATCATACAAATATTAATATAAACGAAAATAATTTATTGATTTTGAAATTGTGTTTTTTTACAACTTAAATTTTAATTATTTAATATTTTCTTTTAAATTGCAGATTATAAATCATAACACGAATTTCATAAACTACAGTTCAAATCGTTATCAAAAATAATTAAAGTTATATCGTTCTTTCTCTCGGGACGTTCAATACATTTATATATGACATAAGTTACAACTTACGGAAAATTCTACAAGAATTATTTCACTTTTGCAGATGGGTTTTCTTTCGTGAAGTTTCCCGAAAGCTCCATATTATTTTGTTTGTATTTCAGAACGAAATGTTTGAATAACAACTGGAGCAAAATAAGATTTAAAAATCTTTGAGTTTTACGTCTCACGGTTATGCCGGTTAGGCTAAAGAAGACGGTGATAATAAGTAATGAATGAAATGGTGGAATGAAGAAAGTGGGAGAACCCCGAGGAAACCCACGCACACGGTATTCGTCCACCACAAAGTTCACTTGGCGGGAGCTGGGATCGAACCCGGGACCCCAAACACCAGAGGTGAACGCTCTACTACTGAGCCACCGCGGCCCCCACACAATAAGATTTAGTTTAAGAAATTGGAGTGAGAACGTTTAGTGTGGTGGTCCATTCCTTTTATTAGTTTTGCATTATCTTTACCTAAATTGAAATAGAACGTCCCGAAAGAAAGTGTGATATAACTAATTATTTTTGATGACTTGAACTGTAGTTTAGTTAGTAGATAAAAAATCTATTTGTGCATAAGTAGTGTAAAATATTTGGGTCTTTATACATGTTATTCATTTCTTAAAACTTTTTCTCAAATAAGATTGTTCGTAGCTCGGAATCTTACCTTAGGAGCATGTGGAAACATCTCATATCAGCGTTATGGCTCACTTGAACAAAGGCCAAATTTAGTAGGAAGTGGATTGCATGCGATATGCTGAGTGATTCGTGCGTGATTGTGAAGCTGGTCGAAAGGAACAGGAAACTATCCTAAATTTTGTTGTAAAAGCAGATAAATGACTACAGAGTCTACGAAATATTAACAAAAGAATTCGGTGTTGCGTCAGTGAGTGCCCCAACAGCCCCCGGTGATCGACATGTTTCCTATCTGAAAGAACAAACATAGAAGATTATCTCCGTCCTAGTCGCTCGTCCATCAGACAGAATGGATATGTTTTTCATGAAATGCTAATTGGGGCAGTCTTGTTTCTTTCTTTTTTTTTTTTAAAAAAAAAAAAAAATC
Source organism: Thermobia domestica (assembly GCF_964235325.1). NCBI lineage: Eukaryota > Metazoa > Arthropoda > Insecta > Zygentoma > Lepismatidae > Thermobia > Thermobia domestica. Next base: position 61,594,750 of record NC_137455.1, on the reverse strand, counting down.
CGTTATAGTCTTTCTTGTCTCGAAACGTGTATCTTTCTCTGTGGGGAGGTTCGTATGTTACTAATAAAATCGTGTCTTATTTCGCCCAGTGGACAAAACTACTTCTGACATTAGATCATTAATTGATTCGATGATTCGTCCATTAAAGTGCGGAAGAATTAAATTTCCATCTACTCATGGCAGCAAATCTTACATAAAAATCTATGAATGCAACGTGTATATACGAAATTTATGCCAGTAACTATTAGGCAGAACTTGTAAATCAATAGTATCACCACTCATAGGGAAGTGGGAAAAGATGCCACAAATTATCAGATTTTTCTGGTCAATATATTCATAGATGTAAATAATTGGTTTGCGAGTACACGAAACCAAGGCAATGTAGTTTTTCCTTGATATCCAAATAACCAGAAATTCTTTACCGTGTGTAAATGTTTTTGATTGTTTCCTTTGTTACACAGGGTAAGCCGCTCCTTTGATTTTTATAGTATGAGCTCGAAAATTAAATGGATAATTTTCGTGTGTTATAGGAAAAATAATATCTATAGGAATTTATATTCAGTACTTAGAGAATACACCAATAACAATATTTCATCACATACGGAGCACATATCAAAGCAAAGATATCATTAATTCATATTGCTTTTACAATTTTACATGTTTCTGCAAACATAAGCCTGCATTCATAAACAGTATTTAATTTCTAAATACTTTTTTATATATGTATAACAAACGTAATTGCCTAAAATCTATTGAGCCTGATATTGACAGTTGTGTGTTGATTTGTAGCATTTGAATAAATATATAAATACACTTGGGAAATTAAATCAGCTAATCGTCTGGGTACACATAATGAGGAAATACGATTTGAATGTCATAGAGCAATACTAACTACTATACGTATATTTGTATTTGTTAAATATGTTGTCAGAGTACACAATTACGGTCGCATAAAGTAACAGATGTGTGAACAAATTATATTATTTTTCATCAGATTCAGAGGCAATAACATTTCATGAGAAATTTTATCCATAGAAAACAGAAGGCGTCAGATTCGCAAGCAGAAGTGATCGTTATTCCTTTACCATGATTGAACTAGCGGTTTCGAAGAGCATTCCTATGAAAATCAAGTTCGAATCAACTTCAAATATTCAAAAATGTGAATAAATGCTCTGCATAACAGAGAAGGTTATTTACGCATAAGCCTGTGAATATTTTAAATATATTTTAGAAATCTTAGCATTATTATATAAATTCCCTATTATGTGTTTTAAGGAATTTTCAAATAGCCATTATCTGGAAATCAATCACAGCAGCAGTAAATTTGTTTATCTATTGATTTCAAGTCACTAAAATGTTTCTTGAGTGACGCAAAACGTTTGGGATGAAGGAAAATAAAACATATCCGATTTTTTAAAAGGTTTTGCAATGGTTGCTCTCGAGGAAAGTCATATTTGTAAGAAATTAAATTTTGTCGCTACAGACTAAAGAAAGTAAGCATACATAGTGTGTTAAATCTTCACTATATATAGAAATACAGAAACTGACAGACATAAGAAGAAGGAGTACTTCTGGTTGAAATGGAAATTTGGCATGAGTTTAGCTTTTCGGGACTAATTGCCAAAAGTGAATATTTTTAAGTGTTATGGGTCTAAAGAGGGGATGAAGAAATTCCCCATGTTATTAAAAAGAGTGTTTTTTTTTTTACCTATAATCTCATATCTTAGGTACTTGGAACTGGAATTACAACTTGAAATTCGATATTATTGTACGTTTTCGTTATCGTTAACTAAGTAAATCATCCGTAATAATAATTCCCAATTTTACAGGGGTTTTATGGGCAATCGAAAAATCTTTCCCATGTTATTTAGTATATAGTAAATCTACACCCCAAACTTATTGGGCACTTCCTGTAGGGCTACAGTGATTAAATTGGCATGATTGTAGCTTTTCCGGTCTAACCCACAGAAAAAATGCCAAAAGTCCCTTTTAGGAGTTCTAAAGGGGGAATGAAGAAATTCACCATGTTATTTAAATGTGCGTTTTTTGACTTATAATATTAGTCAATATGTTCGATGATTTGAATTGAAATAGAAACTTGAAATTCGGTATGCTTGTAAGTTTTAGTTAGCGTCACACAAGCAAATTACCAAAATTAAAAATTCAAACTTTAGAGTGGTCTTATGGGGAACTCAAAAATCTTTCCCATGGACATATTCCAAACCCCAAAATGTTTCGGCACTTCTGGCAGGATTAGAATGATGAAGTTTGGCATGACTGTAGCCTTAAAGGACCAACCCACAGCAAAATTACAAAAATGAATATTTTTAGTTTTTAAGGGATCTAAAGGGGGATGAAAAAATTCCCATGTTATTTAAATCTGTGTTTTCTTTGGATACAAAATCTTATCTTTTAGATAATTGAAATAGGAAAAGAAACTTGAAATTCTGTAATGTGGGTTTAGGAGGTATGAGGGGTAGGTCCAGCAAACGGGGGGTCTGTAGGACTAGCTCCCATCTAGTTTTCTATAATCTTTCTTAAACTGTTATATATATATATATGATGAATTATTATATATGAAAATTTGTTTTCTTGTATGGTAGCGATATAAAATTCAATTTTAATATTATGGTATCCTATGGTTAGTGAAGTTTTCTAAGGCAAATATCATAACGAGCTTGGAGTTAGGATTAAGATGCTATAATTAGTGTCTTAAAACTTGTCTCTTCTTTGTTTCTCTCTTTCCAGATTGATTGTGGTTCAAGGTTCCAGTTCACCACCAAAGCTGGTATGAGACTGAATCTAGTGTTTAAAGTGATGTCCCTAAACATAGCCCCGCCAACACCGGTATTAATTTCTTAACAAATGCCAAAAGCTAGTGCTAACTAATGCTTTCGACCTATAATGTTAAAAAGTATGTGCTGTTACATAAAAATCAAAAATGATAAAGATTCTGGGTAGGACTACGTTCACGCTGCCCCACATAGTCAATCGATTGAGAAGAAGTTCATAAACGAATTTAGTGTTAAATTAGTGCTGACGTTTCTGCAGAAAAAGAAAATTAATGCTCTTCTCAGAATCCCAAGAAATGTATAAACATCTTCAATAGCGTCACATCAAACGAAACTGGTCCGTCACTTTTATGGTTAAATAAATAGCAGTAACTTCCTTTCTCTATGGCAGCGTTTCCCAACCGGTGTGCCGCGAATGGACCGCTGGTGTGCCGTGAGGAAATCGAAACAAAATTATTAATTCTATAGCAACCAAATTGCAAGACATAGGGGAAAATTTATATTTTTGTATTTCACATTACTATGAGTTTTTACCATGGACAAATTTACTGTAATTGTAATATATTATTCTACATCTATTACTGTGTAGCAGACAGTATTTCGGCTCGTACACATTTCCTCGGTTAGCTGCTATGTTACCCTTCAATTGTGTCATACTAACACCGAGAAATGGAAGCACTTGTACGGTACGCGTCAAGTGAACGTTCGTAGAACGTTCATTCGCACGTGAATGACAGAACAACACTTTGTTTAACAGCTGTGTTTTGACTTCGACGCATCGCAAGCTGTGTGATTGCAATAATATGCACCGATTTTGGTTAAAACAGCAAAGTTAAAAGTACAAGACATTTGTTTTTTCGTTCGTTATTTAGTGATCTTTGTTCTTAGTGAAAGGTTGGATAGAGTTTTCGAAAAAAAAGCGTATTTTTAAAAATTTGAGTCCTATATTTCATTGCAATTGTTTTCTGTTTTAAAATTAGAATAAAAAATAAGCATAATGAATTAGCATAGGGGAAAACCAGTAATCGAGCTTTCATCTCTGTGAGAAGATGATCAGTAATCACAGAAAAAAATTACCATGGTATTTTATATTAGCAAATAATAATAATAATAATAATAATAATAATAATAATAATAATAATAATAATAATAATAATAAGAAGAAGAAGAAGAAGAAGAAGAATAAGAATAATGATAATAATAATAATAATGAGTATGCCGCGAGAATTCAAGATACACCCGCAGTGTGCCGCAAGTTGAAAAAGGTTGGGAAACGATGCTCTATGGAATTGTCAGCACTAATTGAGCAGTAATTTTGGCATAGTTTATTAAATTAGTGCCGCATTACTAAAATTGGATGGGACTATGATGACGTGAATCTTTTCCTACCCACACCAGCACTAATTTAATGTATATATATATATATATATATATATATATATATATATATATATATATATATATATATATATATATATATATATGTATACAGATGGTGATCAGAAAAATGGAAACACCTGTAGTTGGCAACACGTCAGATGTTTGGGTCGCAAGTGGTGTCGTGGCACCCTCAGTGCCGGATCGCTGGTGGTGGTGGTGTGTTAGGTCGGTCTCCATACTACGTCAGGCGCAGTGGAACAGCAGTGTCCAGTGGCGTCAGCAGACGGAGGTAGTGTAAAATGGGAGACCTCTCAGATTTTCAAAGAGGGCAAATTGTTGTTGCGCGGTTACGTGGAGTGAGTGTGACGGCAGTGGCTACTGTGTTAGGTGTGTCGCGTGGGACAGTGTCGAAGGTGATGACAACCTACACAACACACGGCAAAACCACATCGGGGAAGCGGAACAGTGGGGGGAAGAAAATCATGAGTGACAGGTCACGCCGGGTATTGAAGCGCATTGTCACGCAGAACCTTTGTGCCACTGCGCAGCAAGTGACGGAGGAACTCAATCAGCACCTCCCCCACCCTGTTTCGACAATCACAGTCCGCTGCGAATTACATGAGATAAACTTACGGGGTCGTATTGCATGGGCCAAACCGCTCATCAGTGACCATAACGCTTTTACACCTCGAAAATGGTGCCGCGACCATGCAACTTGGACCGTTGAGGACTGGAAACGTGTGATATGGTCGGATGAGTCATCCTTCACCCTATTCCCAACCACGGTTCGTGTTTATGTGTGGAAAACGCCCAAAGAAGCGTATGATCTGCAGCGTCTCCACCCAACTGAGAAACATGGCGGCGGCTCGGTGATGCTGTGGACCGCAACATCATGGCTTTCATTGGGTCCTGTGGTCACACTTAGCGGACGAATCACTGCCAACGATTATGTCGCAAGTTTAGGAGACCACTTGTATCCTATGGTCCGGATGTTGTTCCCGGACAATGACACAATCTTCCAGGATGATAATGCACCCATTCACACAGCTGGTGTTGTTGCAGCGTGGTTTGAGAAACATCGGGTGAAGTTCAATACCTCCCCTGGCCCGCCCAATCTGTGGTCTGTCTTGGAAACACGACTCCGGCGACGATTTCCACGTCCATCCTCTCTCACAGAACTGTCCGATGCCCTGCAGTAGTAATGGCATGACTTGAGGACACTTTTTGGCCCCTGGGTCCCTGCCTCAGGACCCATGGTCCCTGGCCAGGGGTCAATGACCTAGGGGTACCATGGCCCACCCCTAAAATTTGGCAGGGGTACATAGGACCACCCCCCAGGACCCATGGTCCCTGGCCCGTGTCAATGACCTAGGGGTACTTAGGACCACCCCTCTAGATTTTGGCAGGGGGTACATAGGACCATCCCCTTAAATTTTGGAAATTGCCAAATCTAAAAATTGGGTGTGGTAGCCTAGGACCATAGTATGTACCTCTATCAGTATTGGGTGTCTATGTCGTTCCCTTTCATGGGTAAAAAATTGCCAAAAAATTCAAATTTCGGGGGTTTTTTGACCTAATTTATCCCCTTTGATGAGGTATTATTACCCTATATGGTTATATGGGCGTATACAGGGATTCATTACCTTTTATAAGACATGGGTATATTGGTGCACCCCTTTAAATTTTTGGGAGGGGTACCTTGGCCCACCCCTTTAATTTTGGAAATTGCCCAATTTAAACATTTTGGTACAATAGTATGTATTACTATAAATTTGAGTGGTCCACTTCGTTCCCTTTTAGGGGTACAAAATTGCCAAAATATAAACGTAAGCATTACGTTGTACCACGTGTTTGGTTTTTGACCTAATTTATCCCCTTGGATGAGGTCCTATTACCTTATATAGTTATATGGGTGTATACAGGTGTTTATTTCCTATTGTAAGACATAGGTACATTTGTGCACCCCTTTAAAAATTTGGCAGGGGTGCCTTGGCCCACCCCATCAATTTTTGGAAATTGCCCAATTTAAACATTTTGGTATAATAGTATAGAACCCTAGTATGTATTACTATAAATTTGGGTGGTCCACTTCGTTCCCTTTTAGGGGTACAAAATTGCCAAAATTTTAGTACAAACACATGTTTGGTTTTTTTGGCTCATTTTATTCCCTTGGATGAGGTCCTATTACCTTATATAGTTATATGGGTGTATACAGGTGTTTATTTCCTATTGTAAGACATAGGTACATTTGTGCACCCCGGCAGGAGTGCCTTGGCCCACCCCTTAAATTTTGGAAATTGCCCAATTTAAACATTTGGTATAATAGTATAGAACCCTAATATAGATCACTATAAATTTCGGTGGTCTATCTCGTTCCCTTTTAGGGGTACAAAATTGCCAAAATATAAACGTAAGCATTACGTTGTACCAAGTGTTTGGTTTTTGACCTAATTCATTTCCTTGGATGAGATCCTATTACCTTATATGGTTATATGGCCATGTATAGGAGTCCATTCCCTATTATGAAACATAAGTACATATGTGCACCCCCGGGAATGGTACCTTGGCCCGCCCCTTAAGTTTTAGAAATTGCCAAATGTAAACATTTGGTATCATAGTACTGGACCCTAATATATATTACTACAAAATTTGGGTGGTCCACCTCGTTCCCTTTTAGGGGGCATTTTGTTCCGCTTTAGGAGTGAACATGGATACCTTGGAATCGTCCCGAGTTTGATTCTTGGAAATGTTGAATTTAACGTCCCCGCGAAAACGGTGAGAGATGATAGGACGAAACATGAACTTACTTGACTGAGGATTGAAGCAGGGACCTCATACAGTAGAGACAAGCGCTGAGCCATCGTATACGTGTATTGATTACTATGCAATGGTCCCGAGTTTGATTCTTGGTGTTAGTTTCAGGAAATGTTATCGTCCCACTTGAAACGATGATGAGAAATGAGAAAACATCATAAAACTTACTTGCTTGCGGATTGAAGCAGAGATCTCACACATCAGAAATAAGAGCTGAGTCACCATGGCCCATTGAGAAGTTCAGTTTGTTGATTACTTTGTCATGGTCCCGAGTTCGATTTTTTTTTGTGTTAGTTAAGAAATGTTGAGTTTAACGTCCCCTTGAAACGATGATGAAAAATGATAGGAGGAAACATGAACTTACTTCATTGTGGATTGAAGCGCTGAGCCGCCGTACTCCATTCAGCACGAACAGTTTCGCGTATGAAAAGAAGACGAGCAGATTATGTTACATTACACATTTCAGTGCGAGCAGTTTATACTAGGTTTATGTTTCATATAGAAAGATAGAAGATCTGCGTTGTCATCTTTTTTTACTTCGTGTGCAACTTTGACCTTGAAGAAAACCTTGTTGACTCAGTGCAAAGCATTGACGTATACACATAATCTTATTGTTTAGTTGGCTGTATTTAGAGATGAATCAGACATTTAAGGTTGCTGGTTCGAATCTAGTTGTGTTCGCTGTAACTCAGTGCCTGAGCGATACTTACCGAAATTTTTCCAGTGTTGCCAACACTATCAGAATGAATCGATTCATTTAGTCGGAGCAGTTTCGTGACGAAAACTGATTTTTGTTTTGCACACAAAAATTTTTTCTGAAACAGAATTTTGTTTGTACATAAAATTTTTTTCTGAAACAGAATTTTGTTTGTACATAAAAATTTTTCTGAAACAGTTTTTGTTTTGTACACACAAAAAAATTTCTGAAACAGAATTTTGTTTTCGTACACAAAAAAATTTTCTGAAAACATTTTTTTTTCGTACACAAAAATTTTCTGAATCAGTTTTTTTTTTTCGTACACAAAAAATTTTCTGAAACAAAAATTTAGTTTGATTTTTTTTCCCGCAAAACATTGATTTATTTTACCGGTAAACTGATTCAGAAAAAAGAAATTGAAATCGCAGTACAGGAAAAAGAATTTGATTTTAGGATGTGAAATAAAAACACAGAATCATGTTTTTGTACATTTATTTTTAGCATGTGAAAATGAATACAGAATTTCTTTTTTCTTCAAAGGAAGACTGTCCGTGACGGGTACAAATTCTGTAAAGAGAAAATAAAACATATGAATATACATGGTAATATTTATTTTGTTTCCTGTGAAAGAAGAAAAACAGATTATTAACATCGAACTAACTGATCAAGAGAGAGTGAGGTGAGAAAAGAAAAGCAAATGTGACGTACCTGAATTCCTTTTTTTTTTTCTCCACTGGTTTCTGCAAGGTGATGTCATCTGAGTTTTGTTTCCGCTCGTGCATCGTTGAAGCATGTCCCGTGTTGCGTTGATTCTTTGCCCCGTCTTTGGGAAGTGATGTTGGTGGGATTAGGGGAAAATATGGCTGTTATTCTGTTCTGGCTTTTTTATACCCATAGGGCAATGTCTCGTATGTGTCTGGTATTAATCGGCGTTTTTTATAGTTGAAACTGTACTTCTTTTCTTCAGGTTTTGTGACAAGATGATGATCGTGGGTTCTGTAAATTTTGTGCGGCGTGCTAATGGAGATTTTTTCACTCGATTGATTTATGATCATTTGCTCCAGACTATTAAAATTTAGCTTTTGACTTGCAGTATAATTGAGTGTGAATCCACGAATTTTGCATACATAACTGGTTGATTTCGTGTCGGGGTTGTAGATTTCCAAGGCGTACTGTTTTGGGCCACCAGACACGAATTTTTTAATGTATGCTTTTGGTCCAATTGATTCAAGTTCATTTGACATTGAACCAAGAAATACTTCTGGTTCTATTGTGGGCTGTGATGGTCGCTGCGTGAATATCACGGAATCTGTATCGAAATATAATACTCTTTCTTGCAACAGTTCTAAATATTTGTAGAGTTCCAGACGAGCTTGACACGTTGTAAATGCTCCAAGGACAACATTAGCATTGTGATTTTGTACTGGAACATCATCTTCATACTGCCAATAAAGGTATAACATCGAATCGTTAACAGGTAAAATTTGGTTGACTTTTATATCTGGAGCAGTTAATTTCTGATACAGTTCTTTGGGGTCGTTAATGATGGTCGTTTGGCTGAAATTGTCTCTTATAGCGAGTCGTCCCCAGAAGGCATTCAAACAGAGTTTTGCAAGACTACGACGTGCTGAATTTGTCATTATATTTGCTGCATCCAAAGTTATGCCTTCCCGTTGTTGTACCACTTGAATATACTGCTGCTTTTCTTCTTCGGTGACGCAATTGGCAGGCCAACCAGAAGCTTCCAGCTTAGATTTCAAAAATGTGTTAATGTATTCGCTGAATAATCCGCCAGTCTTGGTTTCTGGATCATATACGGTGATGTCGTAATCCCAAATTTCGTAAATTTCAATGACTTGATACCCAAGTTCAATGGCTTTTTGAATTTCATAGGACACCCATGTTCCTGTTAGACTTCGTTCACTGTCCGAATGTGTACATTCAGAATCTTGATTTAATGCTGTGGCACAGGCAGCACAAAGTGGAAACAACAACTTCTTATTTGAGCGAAATGGCAGCACTGGATGAAACACATTTCTGCTAGGCAAAATCTTCAACTTGACCAATCCGTTGACATCTTGAATGTCGGGCATTTCTGGATCTCCCTGTAGATATATTCGTGGGTGCCCTATTGGATATCGTCCACATTTATTCACATAAGGATACAGGGAGACGATATCCAAGAATTTTATTTCTTCGCCTTCATTTTCATTTGCGACGTGATACAATTTAATGGCATTAACACGGCCACCATAGAAGCTGTCTCTTGGATTTAATGGTGTCTTATTCATGTAAGGATGTGTGCTTAAAGAAGAGGCCAATGCTGGATTGGATTTTAACACTTGACGAAATTCACATTCCCACATTTCATGTATTTTATATCCCATGGATCGTAATAATTTCATTTTACGCTGTGTTCTCTCGTAGCGATAGTTCATTGTTTCTTCGGAGTTTTCATAAATGGGCTGATCATGGCCTGTAGGGACACATAGAGGACATCCATGGAATTTGCACCCTTCAAATTCATACACGTGTTCCTCTTTAGTGTCGGGATCTTTGTAGTAGCCGTCCAGATGAAAACCAGCAACATAAACTTCTTTTCCTCTCGCAGCATGTTGAATTGAATGACCCTCTTTTTCTTCCATGTAGGCAAGCCACTGCAAAGCAATCCGTGACTGATTGTTTCTGTGACGATATCCTCGTGCAGGAAGAATGCTAATAGTATTAGGTTTTAAGAAATTTCGTCGAAATACTAAATTGCACGCACTCGCCAAAGTGATAGCCTCCAGGAAAGGATTGACGTGAGTTTCTTGTTCAAAAGTGGTCATGAAAGATATACAAGCCATTCGAAGTACGTTGACGTCCTGGACACAATAGTTTACCAATTCTTCTTGGAAAATAAACGTATCGTTCTGGTGTTTGTTGTACCATGTCATGAATTTCTCTCGTTCATCCATTTTCATTTCATCTGCACCATAATAATGGATGTCCGGTAATTTTCCCACATACGTTTGATTTGCAGCAGTATTAAAAAAGTGTGGAAAATATCCTTTGGTCGCGGGTAAATGAAATGCCTTGGATAATTTACTTAAAGCCATTGGCATGAAATTTAAAGAGTCAATAAACGATAAGTGATTCACTTTCATGCTTAAAATTTTTGCTCCGTTCAAGATCAAAGTAGGTTTCAATTCATGTTCTTCCACTAAAGATTTAAGAATAAAATGACCATCATATCCCTTACAGTTATGTGCCAAAGATACAATAAGTTTGATGTTGGGTCGTGGTTGACGTAAATACGCAAGAAAGGCATTGATCGGATCATCTTGAAAAATATGTTCCCGCTGTCCACAAACTTCACACGGATGATGTATATCCTCATCTTGAACACAGTTGTAACATACTTGTTGGGCCACCAGTAAATTGGGCTTATGAATGAACGTGTCTTCATCGAAGAAAGTATCCTGTGTGGCTTCGATATCATAGAAGACAATCATAGCTTTCTTGGCATGTAACACTGATGGAACTCCAGGTTTTAATTGTGTCGTATCAGGCTTCATGTAGCATTGGTGGGTAGACGTAACGTGTTTATGGCACACATTACAAAAATAATCTGTACAATCATGTTTTCTTTCCCCTGTATGGACAAACGAATAAATGCGTAGACATTTGGCACACTGTTTCACCATCTTGCATATTGGCTGGCCCTTATGATATGGTAGAGTCAGATGATTTGTATAACATGTTTCACCATAAAATTCACGATTGCATTCTGGGCACTGTTTCTCCGTATTGGTCTTACTGCATGGCGGTTTCTGCAAACATTTCTCGCACATGGCCGAACAGTTCTTGACGTGTCTATTAAGATGATCATATTTTTTGTGGCATGCAGCACAGTAATAGTTGGTAGAAAAAACCGACGTTAATGACGTGATGATGTCATAATGAGAATTGATGCACATTAAATTGATTGGAATTTTGTCTTCGCCACCAGGCCCTTCATACAGAATATCTTCTCCGGAAAAGCTAGTGTATACGGTAAGTTTATAATTTGTCAAGTAGCGTTGCAATTGTCGCAATTCTTCCACAGATCCCCCATGCTCTAAATTCACTGAGGATCGAGACAAAAGTTCATGTACGGCTGGGAGAACGACACACTTGCGCTGTTTGCGATATTGATTGTACAGTTTCTGATTTGTATCTTTATATTTCTTTAGGCCAATAGCAATCACAATTGCATACGCTAAACATTTCTTGTCGGTGTTTTTTACACGTAAAATGCCTTTCTTGCATTTTAATAATTCGTCGTTTGATAAAAGACCTCGACGCACCAATCCAAATCCACGGGGCACATCCACATGATGAAAATGGACAATGAACGGTTCGTTCATGAGAAAACTATCGTTACTTTGAAGGATGCGATCAAAGGAAGCCCATAAAGTTTCCAGTGTCAAATTACTTGCACGCCGGAAAGATAAATAAAACGGTTTGTTCTTCTCATCATGAGATAAAATCGATAATCCAACCATCGATAATTCGTCGACATTTTCCAATAAGTAATCCAACATCTGTTGAAAAGAAGTCTGAACCCACTCCACAATATCGGTGCCACTGGTCGGAGCATTAATTTGAATTTCCAGCATTCGTCCTTCAAGATTAAAACGCCGATAATGTCTATTGATTTCTCGCAAGACAGTAAAGCCAGAAGTAGCCATATTCAAATAGGAAAAAAAAGGTAAGGTAAGCAAAAAGGAATAGGCAAAGAAAACAAATATCTAAAACGAAAAAAAAAAGCACGAATTAAAATTGAATTCAGAGATCACTACATTATCAAAATGACTACACGATCAATCCTAAAAGAATGATCATATCTCAAATAGTTCTACTACTGAAACGTTTTATTGTCGTCATACTGGAAATCAAGCCCGGACCAACATCAACATGTAAATGACCTAAGTTTCTGTAGTGATAAAAAGAATGAATGAAATTGTTTTTCTAACTGTGCTGAAAGAATCATTGTAGTAAGCATTTTTTTTTCCTCTGACACTGAACTTTAAACGTATGACGAACATGAAACGAAAACAACATCTCATGCGCTTGCTTTTTTCAAGCGGTTAGACAAGGAATACTCGAATTCGATTCTCGGCGGGAGATCAGATCCCACATTAAACTGTAGGTCCACGTCTCACGTTGTAGGGAACAAAATCGTGCGTAGTTTCTTTGTTTACTTTCAGAAACTGAGCTAAGTGGTTAGCGTTACGCAACGCTGGCCCTGGTTCAACACCCAGTATGCGATCAGATTCAACATTAAGCTGTATTCCTAGCCCCCCACTACTGAAGGGACGCTAAAACCAAAATCAACAATTTTCTCGTGCTTACTTCTAATGTGTGGGATTCCTAATTCGATCCCCGGTCAAGTAAGTGAGGGTTATTCTTCCATTTGCTAAATAATTCATGCTAAATAAAAACAATGATAACAATGTTATTCTCATGCAAAAACACTCCATTAATGTTAAGAAAACGCGGTCGATACTTACCTCAAATTCAAGGAACGGAGTAAAGTCACGCTGTCACTAGAGGTACACCTACGTTCATTCACGATCTTCGTGGAAGTAGGACTTCAAAAATGAAATTAAGAATTTTATTTAGGTCTGAAACGGGTTCAACTATAAAGTGACAACACTATCAGCCAATCAGAAACGAGGAAAATGAATCAATGACATCACGGAGAACCAATGAAAACACAGCTTTCATCATGTATCATGAGCAGAAACGGGATGTAAGAAGCAATCTGTTTGGTTGTGACATTATTCATGTTTTTTTTTTCTCCTTACACATCAATCGTTACGACATCTAGTATCGCAATTTTTGATCATGACATCATACCGTTGACTCGTTTGTTTCTTACGACATTCAATTAACACATCTAAAAATGTGATTCATTTTCCTTAAACTTGATTGAAAAAATGTAACACTCATCGATATGTTACGAAACTGTCTTTGACATAAATGTAAAGTTGAGCATTAAAAGTCCGTCAGCTGAGAAAAAATGCTGATGTAGTATAAGCAGATTCTGCAATTTCACAATAACAAGCTTCTATGCGTAACAACGAGCAGAAATATGTAGTAATGTAACATAATCTGTTCATGTTCTTTTTCATACGCAAAACTGCTCGCACTGAAGTTGGCATGGTGGCTCAGCGTTTTTTTTTTCTGATGTGTGAGGCCTCTGATAAGTTTATGATGTTTTCTCATTTCTCATCATCGTTTCAAGTGGGACGTTAAATTTTTCTAACACTAACACCTAGAATCAAACTCGGGACCATTGCATAGTAATCAACACACGTATACGATGGCTCAGCGTTTGTCTCTACTGTATGAGGTCCCTGCTTCAATCCTCAGTCAAGTAAGTTCATGTTTCGTCCCATCATCTCTCACCGTTTTCGCGGGGACGTTAAATTCAACATTTCCAAGAATCAAACTCGGGACGATTCCAAGGTATCCATGTTCACTCCTAAAGCGGAACAAAATGCCCCCTAAAAGGGAACGAGGTGGACCACCCAAATTTTGTAGTAATATATATTAGGGTCCAGTACTATGATACCAAATGTTTACATTTGGCAATTTCTAAAACTTAAGGGGCGGGCCAAGGTACCATTCCCGGGGGTGCACATATGTACTTATGTTTCATAATAGGGAATGGACTCCTATACATGGCCATATAACCATATAAGGTAATAGGATCTCATCCAAGGAAATGAATTAGGTCAAAAACCAAACACGTGGTACAACGTAATGCTTACGTTTATATTTTGGCAATTTTGTACCCCGAAAAGGGAACGAGATAGACCACCGAAATTTATAGTGATCTATATTAGGGTTCTATACTATTATACCAAATGTTTAAATTGGGCAATTTCCAAAATTTAAGGGGTGGGCCAAGGCACTCCTGCCGGGGTGCACAAATGTACCTATGTCTTACAATAGGAAATAAACACCTGTATACACCCATATAACTATATAAGGTAATAGGACCTCATCCAAGGGAATAAAATGAGCCAAAAAAACCAAACATGTGTTTGTACTAAAATTTTGGCAATTTTGTACCCCTAAAAGGGAACGAAGTGGACCACCCAAATTTATAGTAATACATACTAGGGTTCTATACTATTATACCAAAATGTTTAAATTGGGCAATTTCCAAAAATTGATGGGGTGGGCCAAGGCACCCCTGCCAAATTTTTAAAGGGGTGCACAAATGTACCTATGTCTTACAATAGGAAATAAACACCTGTATACACCCATATAACTATATAAGGTAATAGGACCTCATCCAAGGGGATAAATTAGGTCAAAAACCAAACACGTGGTACAACGTAATGCTTACGTTTATATTTTGGCAATTTTGTACCCCTAAAAGGGAACGAAGTGGACCACCCAAATTTATAGTAATACATACTATTGTACCAAAATGTTTAAATTGGGCAATTTCCAAAATTAAAGGGGTGGGCCAAGGTACCCCTCCCAAAAATTTAAAGGGGTGCACCAATATACCCATGTCTTATAAAAGGTAATGAATCCCTGTATACGCCCATATAACCATATAGGGTAATAATACCTCATCAAAGGGGATAAATTAGGTCAAAAAACCCCCGAAATTTGAATTTTTTGGCAATTTTTTACCCATGAAAGGAAACGACATAGACACCCAATACTGATAGAGGTACATACTATGGTCCTAGGCTACCACACCCAATTTTTAGATTTGGCAATTTCCAAAATTTAAGGGGATGGTCCTATGTACCCCCTGCCAAAATCTAGAGGGGTGGTCCTAAGTACCCCTAGGTCATTGACACGGGCCAGGGACCATGGGTCCTGGGGGGTGGTCCTATGTACCCCTGCCAAATTTTAGGGGTGGGCCATGGTACCCCTAGGTCATTGACCCCTGGTCAGGGACCATGGGTCCTGAGGCAGGGACCCAGGGGCCAAAAAGTGTCCTCAAGTCATGCCATTACTACTCCTGCACGAGGAATGGTGTAAAATTCCACTTGCTACCATTCACGACCTCTATGCCTCCATCCCACGTCGCATCAAGGCTGTTCTCAAGGCGAAAGGTGGCCCGACACCACATCAATCTGGTAAGTTGCAATTTCGTTCAGGTGTTTCCATTTTTCTGATCACCATCTGTATATATATATATATATATATATATATATATATATATATATATATATATATATATTGTCAAAAATTACTTGGCTATTGGTACTAATGACCTACACCAGTTACACCACGTCAACAAACTATAAAGATTCTGGGTTGGGGCTAGGTTCACGCTAGCCTCACCCACTCAAACAATTGAGATTAAACCCATACACAAACTTAATGTTCATTTCGCGATACGCAGAGAAAAATTAGTGCTCTTATCAGAAAGCCAAAAATACATGAACATCTTTTGTGGCGTCATCATCAAATAAAACAGTTGATCCCTGATTTTTATGGTGAGATAAACAGCACTCACGTCTTCCCGTGCGGTTTCGTCAGCACTAATCTGGCACTGTTTTACATAGCTTACAAAGTTAGTGCTGTAGTACTTAAAGATGGATGTGCGTATTTTCTCGTGACTTTTTGACGTTTGTATAATAATTCAGTTTTGACTGTACATATTCAGTACTAATTGGGATTAATTTTTGACATGTTTTAAAATTTGTGCCGGAACGCATTTAGAAAATTTGTGCTTTATGATGAGCTTAAAAAGAAAATGTAGATCTATGCTGTTATTTTAACACAGAAATTGGCGGTGAATTTGAAGGGAGGGAGTGAGAAGCATGCACTAACTGTACCCAGCTAAGCGATTACGTTGTAAATTGTGTCCAAAATGAATACTGAAATTGTGCTTATCACTGAGTATTCTCTTTACAACGGAGTAATTGACCTTATATTTGTAAAGAGGGGAACAAACATTACCGTGTCGTGACAACTTCAAAAAACTATGAAGACTCTAGGCTGGGACTAGGTTCACGCTAGCCTCACCCACTCAAACGATTGAGATTAAACCCATACATAAAATTATTGTTCAATTCGCGATACGGCATAGAAAATTTAGTTCTCTTATCTAAAAGCCAAAAACACATGAACAACTTTAATGGCTACTACCAACACTATTTTTAGAACATACGTCAAAAAATAGTTCTGATATTGCACCTACCAATTAGCATAAAAGTAAAATTTGTGCAGTTCTTACAACGGAGGAATTCGACTAGCGTTAAGGAAGATTCGAGGGAGAGCGTGAATCTAAGACTTAATAGTTAGAATGCACATAATGTAATATTAATAATAATAATAATAATAATAATAATAATAATAATAATAATAATAATAATAATAATAATAATAATGCAATTGTTTTAATAAAGGAGTAAAAAATAAAATTTATGACGTTCTTACAACGGATGAAATTGACGTCAAAATCGAAAATAAAAGGAGACGGAGCATGAACATAGCACTACCCAGATTAACAAGAATTATTTTTAAAATATACCAGAAGTTAATCCTGAAATTATGTTAATCAGTAAGCATAAAAGTATAATTTATGCAGTTCTCACAACGCCCGAATTAGATCACAATTCGTTAGGAGAGAGGGAGGGAGCGGGAACCTAATTAGATGAATTTTGTTTGATTTGAGTTTTATGTCTCTTTCGGTAGCAAGACTATATGAAACGTGGACGTACAACGTAACGTCTGATCCGAATGACTTGAACTCCTGTCGGGAATCAAACTTGGGTCTCCCGCGGCAAAGATGCATCCACACAGCCAAAAGGAATCTACTGGAGGGATTGGAATGAAAACCGAAGGGATCAGAATAAAACTGCATCGAAATTTATACTTAAAGTAAGACAAAAAAAAGAAAAAGAAAAAGAAAAGAAAAAAGAAAGAAAAGAAAAAAAGAAAGAAAGGAAACATAATTGATAACTCACTAACATAAGAACATCGTTTCACGCGACACCAGCAACGGAACATACAACATGTAATGAGAATCCACTTTTGTGGCCAGAATTAGTGCTGACGATACTGCATAGAAAGGTAATTAGTTCTCTTTTGTAAAGTTAGTAAAGTGGAGGCGAGCGTGAACCTTTTCAACGTTAGTGCAATAGTACATTTTCTAAACATTATAGGTCGTAAGAGCCTGGCCAAACCACACTGAAACTAATTTTAAATCACACACCAAAAGTTAGTGCCCTTTAGTGCTGAGGATATCCCATGTTATTTATTTCATCATTAAAATGAGGAATCAGTTGTTTTCTTTGATGAGGCTGCTATTACAGATTTTCGTATATCTTTTGGCCTTCCGGTAATAGCACTAAAGCGATCTTCATAGTCCTTTGCAGCCTTCAAAAACAAACCGCGTAACTCGATGTTGTATCACTGTATGCGCGAATGTTTATTGATTGTTCTGCTTCCCGCCAAATTTCTGCTGGAGCACGCGTTTATATTCCTGTCACTGTGACGTGGGCTACTCGTCTCACTCTCACATCACCGCCCTCACACGGAAAAAAATAGAAAATACCCTATGATTCCGCCCTCCTGTAAGAGCGACTGATCATTCTTATCTTTTCCAAATCATAATTACAGTTGAAATCATAATAAGTTAATGCCAATATTATTGACTTCATGTATGCTTATCTGTATGGAAAATTATTTTGTTTTTCATCCACGAGTACTGCCGAAGTCATTTAGTAAATCAGATCATTTAGTAATACAGATAACGTATTCCCTAGGTTATATTTCTTCATGTAGAATACTTTCTTACATTGTGTAGCGTACGGACATACAGAAGTAACTACAGTCGTATAGTAGTACATAAATAAGTACGTAGATAGCTAATATAAACATGCTATTATATAAGAACATGAAAATTAGCTACTAAAAGGTCGTAAGTTTCTTCAAGAGAATAAACAACGTTGATATCCTTTGATAAGCTATTTGCCTTTCTGTTGCACTTACAGTTTGGCATTGCTTATGTTTATTAGAATAAACCGAAGGAGTCCGTAACCGGGCTGCTTCCTTGAATGACATCTTTAAATAGTGGTGTGCACTCCGCATATTTTGTCATTGGTTGCAACTGTTTAATCTTAAAATTTAGATTTTGGCCCAAGATTTCGATCCCATATAGAAATATACTTTTACTTTCATCCAAATTATTCTTAATGTGCCTTAACAATGCATTATCGTAATTCCCAGAATATATTAATTCCATTGTGGATATATCGAGAAATCAACTGCCATTTGCCACTTTCACTGTTGCTAATTGATTTTCATTTTTCCTTCAAGAATAGTTATTAAACAGTTGTGTAAGTTCAAAAAGATGGGCTGGAATCTTCATTATATCTGAAGAAACGAAATAAAAATAACTTCAGATCAGTTACTTGCTGTTCTTACTTCAAGATATTAATTTCCTTATATTTCAGATTATTGCATGGCTTTCAATAGGAGATAAGGAAGCTGACAAAGCTTAGATAAAAAGAAAATGCAGACAGAAATTAAAAAATTAAAACCAATAATAACTCTTTCATTGATTCATTACAAAGTTGTGTATGTCGTGATTCTTCATATAAGTTTAATAATACGTATTTTGCCTTTTAAAATGCCATCAGTTTAAGTGAGTGTTATTATTATTATTATTATTATTATTATTATTATTATTATTATTATTATTATTATTATTATTATTATTATTATTATTATTATTATTAACTATTCTGCATTTCGGCAGATCCTGGAACAAATAGGGATTTGTTTCAACTTTAGATTTGGACTTGGAAATGTTTCTTCCACGTTTCCCGATCTTCAGCTTCCTCTTTTAACTCCCAACATTTTCTTCTATTTTTCAAATAATCGATCAGTTGATTTTTTTTCTTCCTATTCCTCGCTTTCGTTCCATCTTTCCTTCTATTATGGTATGAAGAAGACAATCTCTTCGCAATTATATCCAACCCAATTGGCCTTTCGAGAAAAAATGCTGGCTAGAAGTGTCCTCTTCTCTCCGATCCGTTTTAAACCATCTTCGTTTATTGCTCTCTCTGCCCATTTTATTTTTTTGCATTTTTGTCCAAAACCTCATTTTGAAGCTATCTAAATATTTCTTCTCTAACTACTTTAATGTTCAAGTCTTTGAATTACAGTCCAATGCTCCATATATAGCACTTGACCAACTTCTTTTTAAGTCCAATATTGAGCCTCCTAGTTAAAAGTAATCTTTTCTTGTTGAAGATATGCGAATACTGATTGTCAGGAGTATTATTTTTCAAACCTCTAAAGAAATCTTGAAGACGATTGGATAGGATGCTTCAAAAAAAAAAAAAAATCTTGTCTGCCTTTTTCTTACGGCTGGATGAAATTATGGGAAATGTGCTATATGAATGTTGTATTATGTGTTTGTTCATTCTTATGTTGAACATAGATGGTTTCTTAGAATTTGATGAATGAGATGTCAATAGATTCTTCATAGTCTCACGACTAGTGTTGTGAAGGCCTGAAACAAATGGACATTTTGGGTAAAAATATTTTTATTTTTACCTTTTTTCCCGAGCTTGGAAAAAAGGGAAAAAATTTGGAACAATTGAAATTTTCGAATATTTTACTACATTATGCTTTTATAATGAAACCTATTTTATATTTACTACTTTACAGTTAAGATCATTGAATAGTTATGTTTCTTGAATTAGAATTTCTTGAAATTTTGTGACAACAAATACATTTGCACCACTCCTTTAAAGTTAGTACTGTGATAGAATGGAGTTATAGCTACAAAAGATACTAGACTCTAATCCTAGTTAGATTAATTAATATTGACACATTTAAATTATCTTAAGTAAACTTATAAAGATAGAACTGTTATATGGCAAAGAAGTGTTAAAATAACAGAGCCAGTATCTTTTTAGTTAATACCAGTAAGTGAAAATCAAATATATATTTTATGGAGATACGTATCTTCCTTGTGCTGTGGAAAATGTCTGGAAATTTTGAACCCAATAGAAAAAAAATCTTTTGGTCGGAAGTATTGGCAAAACCTTGAAAATATAATTTAAAATCTATTTCTTCGCCTGATGCTAATCTTATTTGCTATGATGTGCCTGCAGCATATATACAACGTATTTCGCTAGCAGGAAAAGTACTTAAAGCAACAGCTTTTAATCTTACTTTTTAGTTTTCTGATTTCCGCTAAATAAAATTCCTCTATTATCTGTATATTTTTTGAACAACTCAAAAAGGGAGATGATCTTATTTACATATATACATATACCGCACACGTGCGTAAATTTGAGCAGCGAGAAGTATTACAGAATTTAACATTTGAAACTTTCGTTCGTTATTAGGAGAATATCCGTTCTTTGCATAGGGAAAATGCATTTCGTTTTTTGTATAAGGGGCACCAAAACTGTAACCAATGAACTTAGTGGCAACAAAAACTATGAATTCGACACTAGTATCAGTCATTTTCAATTACTTTTACGTGTCACTCTCCCTCTTTAGGAGTACTAATGGGGGCTGAAGTTGGATTTAAACGGCATTAGAAGTATCACTGCTCATCCCAGCGACCCCGAAAACTATGGATTCAACACTAATATGCGATTTTAGATCATTTTTGTTTACTTATCACCCCCTTCCCCTCCCTAAAGTTTCGGCGTTGAATCTGGATTTAAATTGCACCAAAAATGTCACTGTTCATCTCAACGGTCCTGAAACCTATGGATTCACACTAATGTCGATTGTTTTGCATCATTTTTATATATCTCCCCTCCCCCTATTTGCGGGGATATATTTAGATTTAAAAGGCAGTTCGAAAGTGTAACTCTTCACCTCAGTGACTCCAAAAATTATGGATTCGACACTGATATCGGCTATTTTCAATCATTTTATATATGCATATCTCCCCTTTCTCCTCCCCTAAGCTGCGGGCCTGAATTTTTTTAAATCAGCATCGGAAGTGTTACTGTTCATTTCAGTAGCCCCGAAAACTATGGATGTGACATTAATATCGGTCATTTTCGATCATTTTATATATATAGTAAAAGTGGGGCAAACGGAAACGGGGGCAAACGGACACTTCCTAATATTTCGGTGTATTATCTGAATACTATAGTAGCAGCACTGAAATGAGTGTAGTTGGTAATTGGGGTTGTGTGTTGGTAGTTTGCCTGTATCCACAAATCCACTTGAAGTCAGAACACTTGCAGATAGGAGGACATCAAGTGTCCATCTATATATGAGGTACGATATGTGAATCACTATTTACAATAATTGCAATGTCTATCGTAAGGCTCTAAGGTATTACAAGCAGGCGTAAAAGCGTAAGAATCAGGTCTAATGTGCGCCATAAATCTCGCCACGCTGCAGCCTAGTCGTAGGATAGCATGTGCAGTCTTTCGATAAAAATTGGTGTTTCATTGGTAACCTGTATGTTGGGGCAGACGGACAGCGTGTCGTGGGGACAAACGGACAATGACATTTGCAATTATTTTGAGAGAGTGTGATAAAGAATTGTCTAAATATATTTTAAAAAACATTGGCAACTGACATAGACTTTTATTTTACTTTTAGCCATGGTTCGGCACCGGAAATAGGACAACAAACAGATACCAATGGAACGCGGATTCTGTATCTTCTGCAGCTAACGCTGTTAAGGAAAGTGCAATGTCACTGTCAACAGCAGCAAGGACATTTTAACATTCCTTGCAATATATTGCAGTGTAGTCTCTTTCTGATAAAGACGTTTCCTAAGTTTGGACAGCTCGCCACATTTGCGATTGATGTAGGAAGCAAACTAGAAGCCTACCTATTAGATCTTGAAGGAATTGGATTTTGGTTTGACTACGAGGGAGATTCGCTCTTTGCTGTATTGTTTTGTTATGACAAATAATTACAAGCATCCGTTCAGCAACAACACACAAATAGCTGTTGCTGACGGAGATAGAGATTTTCTGCCACGTCATAGACGGCTGAGTGTATGAGTGGCTGAAGGATTATCATATGGTAGGGAAAAATCTTAACCAGAAAGAAGCCTTAAAATTTTTGTTCAAACAGGTACCAAGCAGGAGCACGTGGAGTCTGATGCAAATGGGTCTTCATTGGATGGAGAACATCTTGCAGCTACAGAGCGAGATGAAGGTGATAGACATTTACCAAGAGGAGAAGCAAGTTGCTGTTCCGCTTCGCCAGGAACCATAAATGTTTCGCACCTAAGTCCTTCGTCTACTACAACGTCATTGGGACAGCACCGCAATAGGATCAATACTGGATCATGAGTATTTTCCAGTCTTGATGTCATGAATGTGCTGCGGCGTAAAGTTGCAAATAAATACTCCAATGCAAAAGCTAAGAAGAATTTCCTGCCAACGATATCTAAAAAGAGTGGATCATCCAATGCACTAACAAAACAACAATTCGATCTGAGTAATGTTTGTTTGAATGTAGAAAGGTTTGCAGGAAGGGGAAAAATTAGGTTCAGTGTTTGAAATGTCATTTTTGGTTTCACATTTCTTGTGTTTCTAATAGAGATGAACAGTACTTTGTGTGTGTGCGTTGTGATAATACTTCTGACTACAAATGTGCACAGTGTTCGTTTGCCCTTTTCGTAGTGTTCTTATTCCCGACTGTCGGGGCCATATGGATATTTTGGCATTATTTCTTCTTCCGACTTTTTCGTGAACTAAATGTAACTACTGCTTTACGTTTACGACTTTTGCTAGTATGGGAGAGTCTGTAGTTTCCAATGCAATATGTATCTACATTCCAAATATAATATGCATAAAAATCTACAGCCATATTTCGTTAGCACGTCCGTTCGCCCCACTTTTCCCATATATATATCCTCCCCTTCCTCCAAGTTGCACCTTCAAAGTGAAATGATAAAGAAACATCTCAAGCCCGTAACTCATCTATGTAGAAAATTTTTATCAAGATCATTCTGGTGGTTCAAGAGTTGTTAAGTCACAGTCACTTTCATTTTAATATATAGATAATTTGTCGCACTAGAAAACAGGCATTTGATTACATATAAACTTTTGTACATAAAGTTTGTATTAAAGTCTGTATTTGAATATTAAATAATAGTAATTACAGGTGTATGTCTTAGTGCATGAATATTAGTGAAATTTGCTTAATACTCTTTCTTTTAAGAACTAACTTGGTTAAAATTAACAAAATTTCATCAGAGTAAAGTGCACATTAAGAACTCACTTCCATTCAAAAGCCCTATTTGTTGAAACAGAAAAACATCATGATTTTAGATGTGTATGAAATTGTAAATGTTCTGTAATTAATACACAACCAGGAGTAAACGACTAAAAGGCCCATAAAAGAAATGAGTGCAGATTATTAATTTTCAAGAATAATTACAACAGTTTTATTTTCGAGTGCTTCTTTTTAAATATTCACCATATTGAAATTTTTCAAATTACGTTTTTCACGCGTTCGACAACAAGAAACGGTATCATTACTAGTAAAACTAACCTAATGCAAAGATTTTTGTTATTTTCCCAATTTTTCCGGAAAGAAACCAAAAAAAAAAAAATTAGTTTTTTACCAGCAGGTTCAAAATTTCCGGAAATGTTACAACTCACGACTGATACTTGGTATGTATGGGTCACATTTTCTGTTGGATATTAAACGAAAAGAAAGTAGTGAGGATTCAAATGTTAATTTAAGTGTATTTATAAGTTGTGACAAAAGATATAAACGAATAAATCCTCCAAGAAATAAATAAATAAAATCAGTAGTTATTAACTTCTTAAAAAATGATTTATTGCTTGTTCTGAACGTTATTTCTTCTCTCTGGAAAAGTGTAAGAAGGGACAGTGAAGACTATAGAAGGGGCAAGAGCTTGTCATCTGGTGGCATAATCTGTCCTCCCTACCCCCAGACATGTTGTATTGTACTGTTGGTCAAAACATATAAAACTATTATTACATATTTACAAAAACAAAAACAAAAAAAAATAGCTGCACCCCCATAATATTTCTTTCCCTGCGCTTGAACCGCAAGAAATTAAAGCTGGCGCCGTCACTATTATCAGGAGCTCAATATTCGGAATTGCAAACATTGAGTACAAGTGGCACGTTTTCAGATCTGCTAGTGAACTCCCTCGTAGCTATGTCTTTAGCCTTAGCGTGTTCGGCGCGGAATATCAGGTTCGATTCCTAGCGGGAGCTCATTTGGTTCGGATCACACGTTACGCTATTGGTCCATATCTCACAGAGCGTCGCTGCTGAAAGAAACGCTAAACTAACTCATTCATTCAACAATAGATCTGCTAACGGGCCACTAATCCAGCAGAACACAGGGAGGATGGCTCTGATTCCAATATTTTATGTTGGTTCGTAGCTACCAGAAACGTTAGGAATAGGCATTATATAGATTAGTTGTGGTAAACTGTAGTACTTGAATCATTAATATGAAGTCTGACATACAGAGAAGATTATGTCTAGTCATCATTACCTATAATTTACAAAGACAGCATAAATATAATGTATAGTTCTACCTTTCTTCCTGTTGGTGTGTGTCTACGTTTATACAGAGTTTTTCCAAACAACGCCGACAACGTTTTATAGGTGATTCCTGATACGAAGATAAGACAAAAAGCATGGACCAACCTAGGTGCATCCTAGGTGGTAGTTGGTGAGTACTTCAACTTGCATGCCCGTAGCCAAATTGCCTGTATAATAATTGTTGCGTTAATACCTTAAGATCCTGAAACATGCATTTCGGATAGCGCTCATATTAGTTCAAAATAAAGTCTTGATCCGACCACAGTAGGCTCCATAGTGTTGTAGCTATGGACCTTTAAACTTTATTATTTTATGTTTTCAGCAGCCCGAAAGGAATCATTTGTGCACCCAGGTTGGTCTATATTTCTCGTTTTAGGTTGGTGTCAGCAATCACTTCCCAAACGTTGTCAGGGTTGTTTTGAAATATCCTGTATACTAGTTCAAATATTCAGAAGAGGGAAAAAAGATCCTTGTCCAGCTATCACAGAATTTTTTCATGTCATTTTAATCTCCTTGTTTTCCCCGTTAGTTTGCTTCTTCATTTACTATCATAATATTACATATAAACGTTTTTATTTAATTAGTTGACAACACTTCTACACTGCAGGCTACATTGTTTACAAAAGCTGCAAACCTCCCTGAAAAAGAATTTAATTTTCTTTATATGTGGTATCATTAGCACTAATTAAATAGTAATTTTGTGTATGGGTTTCATCTCAATCAGGTGAGTGGGTGGGATTAGAGTGAACTTAGCCCCACTCAGAACCTCTTTTTTTTTGTTTTTTGACGTTTGTGTAACAGTTCTTTTTTTCAATATAAAAGTTCCTCAATATAAAAAAACACTCCTATAATTAAAAATGAAGGAAGGACTTAATATAGGATCTTGTTTGAGTCAAATATTATCATATATAATAATGAATCGATGGGAGAAGGAGACGATAGAAAGAGGAGGAGAAAGATTGCTTCCTTTTTACCGTTATGTGGACGACTGTTTAGGAATATGGAAGGGAACGAACAGGCAGCTGGAGAAATTCATAAGAGACTTGGAAGATTAAAAGAATGGAATTAGACTGGAAAATGACATAGAAGTAGACAAGGAGATAAACTATTTAGATACGAAAATAAAGAGGTCGGAAGGAGGAGAGTTTGTTACGGCCTGGTACCAAAAATAGTGTGCAGCGGGAGTGTATTGCCACAAACGAAGTGATGTGGATGAGGGTACAAAAATAATTTCATAAAAGGCATGGAAGAAAGAACAGGAGACGTAAGCACAAATGATGAACGGAAGAAAATATATTAAAAGAAGTTCTGGACACAACTAAGGAGAAATGGATACAACGAAGAGGATAGGGTCACAAGAAACATAGCAAGAAAAAGAAAGAAAGAGGAAGAAGACAAGAAAAAATGGTTTGGAATAGAAAATCTAGGAAAAGAAACAGAGAAGATAAAGAGAATGCTTTGGAGAGGAGGAATTAGGACGTACAGGAAAGGGGGAAGGAGAATAACTGAACTAGTCAGAAGAACCAAGAGAGAAGCAATAGAGAACGAAGATCATAGGGGAGTAATATGTAGAGTAGGAGGCGCGTAGTGTAATAAAATTTACATAGGAGAAACAAAAAAGAAAATGCGAGAAAGATAAAACAGCACCAGGATGCTGTAAGATTGAAAAGGGACATCAACGCGATATACAAGCACCAGAAAGAGACAAACCACAGGATAGGATGGGAAGGAACAGAGGTCATTGATATAGAGAACAGAACTTTGGTGAGAAAATGGAAGGAAGTCAGGTAGATTATGAAAGTAGGAGACAAGGTGATGAATTGAAATTCAGGATTCTCGATAAATAAAGAGTGGGAGAAGATTCTGCTTAAAAGAAAAAGAAATGAAAGGGAAGAAGAAAGAAAGAGAAAAGATCAATAAGGAAAATAAGGATAATTAGAGGACAGAATGTATCCAGCGAAAACAAGTAAACTTTTAATTGGACACATGTGCAGCTAAAAGGTGAAAATAAAAGCCACACAAGTGTTACTTTTAATGAATGGGCGGAGCCTAATTAAAAGTTGATCTCCGGAGAGCATATAAGTGATGACCAACTCCCAAGCAACCAGAAGGAGCGGAAGTCTGATGAAGACACAATTATTGTGTTGAAACTGTTACATGATAGTGTTTTTTTCTACATATTATCACATAGTCTTGCTCAGTGTGTTGTTGTGTATTAAAAGGCCACTCCTCTTTGCAAATCAATTTACACTTATAAAGTAAAATTACTAATATGAAGTGGTGTAAATTACATTTTTATCAATAAAAATATCATGTTTTGTTATACATTTATTGTAAATTTGTAAAAAGCCAGCAAAAGTTTGTAATTTAATCTAAGGAAATGTATATCAACTTACTAAATGAAGGATAAATGATTTTACATTGATGTTTGGTAATTTAATTATAATATTTTTTCAGTGTGCATCTGTCTCCTAAGACCAGCTTAAGATGTCTGGAGACATGCTGTTTGCGTAAGAGTAACTATTAACGTGGATACTGTTGCAGACTTGTTAGTTTACGTAAGTCAGAAAACTTGTTTATACTGATCCATAGTACAAAACATTAAAAGCAAGCACGATGCAAATTTACATATAAAGTAATACACAATTACTCTCATATTTTGCATCTTGCAAATATCAGCAGGGGCCTATGTCTGACATTCTCTGTGACACCACCGGATTAGCAATGTTGCCACCCAACAACGAATATCCTGTTTATCGTTCAGTATTGCAAATTAAGGATGTGATAGTACCATAAAAATCAAAATTTTAGTGACCTCTACAGCAGTAATAACGTAAGTGAAACAGACGGGACAATTCACATGAAAACTAATACAGCGTCTAATTCTATGGTAGTGATATAGATACAATATAGTGATGTAAAAACAATTTGATACCTCAAACCATTCTGCATATATGTAGAAGACAGTTTCAAAGTTTGCTACACTTAAAAAATAAATAGATCCGAGAACTAGTTCCAATTAGAGCTACGAAAAAGTATTGTTATAATATTATAGAAGCAACGTAAATAAAATATTCTTAGAAAGTTTCCATTAATACCCAATTTTAATCAATAAATAAAATTTTAATCCGCCTTATGCAGAGACGTTTTGACATGTGATTAGCCGCATACTAAAGGCCAGATCACAGCAGGAAACATATGTTAGTCGAACTCTTTAGTATGGCACTAATCACGCTTCAAAACGACTCTGCATCAGGCCCAATATTTTTAAATATCTCCGTTTAAATAAAGTTAGGGGTCAAATTCAACGAGAACGCAGGCCGAAGTCGTACCCCGATTTCCTGATAATAATTATGGTGCCCCATTTCCTAAAAAAAATACAATGAACAAAGATAGGGAGGGGTGGCGTGACGTAATGCGTCCCCCTACCATTTCAGATTCACTTTTACTCCTGTCCTAAATTGTTAGAGATACAAAATTGCTATAAACATCATTATGGTGTTTATGTCTATAGAAAATATCCAAGCAATTGAATAACTAACTCTATGGCCTATGGAACCCGGAGGTTCAGTACCGCGTTCACAAAAGCTCTCCACTGACTTCTATCCTTAGCTAATTGGATCCCGTTTCTACTTTGTATTCCTATCTCTGCGAGATCCATCTTAATATTATCCTCCCATCTACGCCTAGGTCTTCCTAATGGTCGTTTTCCTATGGGTCTACCAGTCAAGACTTTGAAAGCGTTTCTACTTTCTTCCATTCTAGCTACATGACCTGCCCACCTAAGCCTCCTACACTTGACGACCCTAACAATGTTGGGTAAACCGTATAAACTATGTAGTTCCTCGTTATGAAGCTTCCGCCATTCCCCATTCTCGTTCCTCTTGGGTCCGAATATTCTTCTCAGGATCCAAGCAATTGAATGTGATACTTATTTAAATACTTTTTTTTAAAAAGTAAAAGTTCTTTGAAAAAATATAATTTTTAACTCATTGTAACTTTTGTACAAGTACATAGTCAGTCCCATTCGTCTTTCTTGCCAGCATAGCACAGTTAACGCTGATGGTAATCGTATACTAGTATGGGGACTCTTTATGTGGGGTGATATGGTATTTCTGGTATACCTGGCAACATCTCGCACTAATGAACGTTACAGGAACCTTCTGACTGATTATGTTTACCCCACCACTATATAGACGAACTGTATTTACAGCAAGACAATACGTGTATATACGGTATCTCATTGCTCCCGAATCTTCGCTGACTAGTTCGATGATGAGTGCTTCATCTGTGTTGCCCTACTTACCTGGTCCCCGACGAACCCCGACATCACTCCCATTGAGTGCAATTGAAATGCTGTGTAGGGGTGCTTTCTCTGGACCCTACTCCGATCTTTCTTCGAGAGTTCTGAGATGCTGTGCAACGATCATTCATACGTATGGCTTTTAACACTTCAGGGTTCTTGTGGAATCCGTGCCGTGCACCATTGCCGCCGACATCAAGGCAAAAGAAAGGAAATGTTACACGTTACTAGCAGGTCTCTAATTCATTTGCTATAATATATATATATATATATATATATATATATATATATATATATATATATATATATATATATATATATATATATATATATATATAACTCTATGGCCTATGGAACCCGGAGGTTCAGTGCCGCGTTCACAAAAGCTCTCCACTGACTTCTATCCTTAGCTAATTGCATCCAGTTTCTACTTTGTATTCCTATCTCTGCGAGATCCATCTTAATATTGTCCTCCCATCTGGGCCTAGGTCTTCCTAATGGTCGTTTTCCAATGGGTCTACCAGTCAAGACTTTGAAAGCGTTTCTACTTTCTTCCATTCTAGCTACATGACCTGCCCACCTAAGCCTCCTACACTTGACGACCCTAACAATGTTGGGTAAACCGTATAAACTATGTAGTTCCTCGTTATGAAGCTTCCGCCATTCCCCATTCTCGTTCCTCTTGGGTCAAAATATTCTTCTCAGGATCCTGTTCTCAAATACTTTCAGTCTATGTTCTTCCCTCAGAGTAAGCGACCATGTTTCACACCCATACAGAACAACAGGCATGATTATCGTTTTATATATTTTAAGCTTCAAATTCCTCGACAGAATTCGCCACGACAAGAGATTTTGAACCGAATAGTAACACGAATTCCCTGCTTTTAGTCGACATTTAATTTCTTCGTGAATATGATTTTCGTCTGTTAATATTGATCCTAAATATTTGAAACTATCCACTTTATCAAAAGCATTATTTAATATTTTAACGCCTCCACAATTTGCCGTATTACGGTCCCGACGCACTTCCATGTATTTAGTTTTCTCTGCATTTACTTCCAAACCCATGTCCCTGCAAGCGTTTAATAAGATCTCTGCATTTATTTCTACTGTTCTCCTATCATCCCCTATTAAATTTACATCATCAGCATATGCCATAACCTGGTGAATGCCGTTCAACTCTAGGCCCTGGTTGCTATCTTTGATTTTTCTTATGGCGTATTCCAGCACAAAGTTAAATAATAATGGCGACAACGCATCTCCTTGTTTCAGGCCATTTTCGACGTGGAAGCTCGTGGACAAAAATTTCCCTACCCGGACTTTACTTTGGGATTCACTTAAACATATCTTAATTAATCTAATTAGCTTTCTCGGTATTCCAAGTTCTGTAAGAACGTTGTATAATGTTTCTCTTCTAACCGAGTCGTAAGCCTTTCTAAAATCAATAAATAGTTGATGTACCGGGGTATTTTATTCCCACTTCTTTTGGAGTATTTGGCGAATGGTAAATATTTGGTCGATAGTTGATCGATTTCGTCTAAATCCGCACTGATAATCTCCAATAATTTCATCTGCGTATGGGGTCAATCTTGCTAACAGAATATTTGAAAGGATTTTATAGGATGTTGACAGAAGGGAAATGCCTCGATAATTATTACAGTCAGTTTTGTCGCCTTTCTTGTGAATTGGAACAATGATTGATTCTTTCCACTCTTGTGGCAATTCTTCCTTGTTCCAGATAAGGAGAATGAGTTTGTGTATCTTGTTCCACAATTTTTCGTCTCCAGCTAAAATTAACTCAGCCGGAATTTCATCTACACCCGGAGATTTGTGTTTCTTCAATTTCTTTATAGCGGCTTCCACTTCTATTCGATTGGGTTCTGGAACATACGGTTCTGCGGTGTGTATCTCCTTTTCTCCATGCACATTTGTTTTTGGCTGCGTGTTCAGCAAATCGTCAAAGAAATCTTTCCATCTATTTAAGAGGCTATCCGTATCGGTGAGAACTGTTCCGTCAGATTTCTTTAATATATAAGCACGAGGTTGATAGCCTTTCTTAAATTCGCTGATCCCCTTATACATGTCCCGAATATTTTTATTTTTACTATTATCTTCAAGTTCCTTAATTTTAGCTTTCAAAAAATCCCGTTTCTTTGTTCTAAAAGTTTTGGAAGTTTCCCGCCTGATATCTGCGAAATTTTGTGTAGTTGTTTCATTCGGATTTTGTAGCCAGCGTAATTTTGCCTGTTTTCTCTTCTCATATATATATATATATATATCAGTAGCGGTTCGTAGTCTGTAGAAGCACCGGTTGCAATATCAAAGGTATGTAGATACGCGCAAGTCTTTCCCTCCCCCAGCACTTTTGAGTTTTATCCAAAAAATATTCAGGAAATATGAAGAGGAAACTCTTTTAAAGCTCTATTTGTATATTTATTGATTAAAGTGTATTCTCTAATATTGATTTAATATATAAGTTATTTTCTTTATTTGAAACAACCACTATCAATGTACGTTCATAAACTACTTATATACCCTGGTACAAAACTTCTATACTCGTGTTATTGAACAAGAGATAAATCGAATATATAGTATGTACTGTAAGCCATGAATTATGGCGTTAAACCCAAAAGAAGTAAAAAGCAAGGAAATTGCATATATTCAAGCAAGCAGTTAAATAAAAAATATTTAATTAAATAAGCTATGCATTATTTTAAAATAAAAGGTCTTTGTTCGTTCTTTTCGAGCTTCAAATTTTTCTATGGCTTCACTGAAATCTGAAATGCTGCTCGTCAAATTTTTCTGAATAAAAAGCATCGCTACCGCAAATATTTTCCGTTTTATTCTCTTTAGGGTACAGAAGCACGTCTCTCCTCCGACAATACGCATTTTGTTAGCATTTCTTTGTATGAATATAAGGTACAGAAAGTCCATTTTCAGTAACCACGTATTTTTGTCTGCTGTTCTACTATAAAGAAGCATGAAATCTAAGATGTTTTCCTTCGAAAATAATAAGAAGAAAATAGTTTAACATTCCAACAAATTAGGCTAAAGAAGACAGATGATTATTGAAAGTAAATGATTTGAGATTATTTTTTTATGCTTTTCGCCGGAAATCAAACACGGGATCATGTGCATGAAAGAGACAGAGCTAGGAATTAGACCAGTGGTAGTACTTTTTCTCCTTCGAGACATGATTTACTAAATATTAATGTTTGGAATAATTTGTTAGTTTTCAATCGATGGGAATTAACCGTGAGTTCGAAATCACTGAATTTGATGCTGAAAATATCTTGCATATAGGAATTTCTCTTTTGGGAATGGTAGGTATATATCTCAAAGTAGAGAAAAAGAACAAACTGCGATTGCAAGGACTAGATATTTTTGCTACTATCAATGTTCATTTGATTTGATTTGGTTTACTATTCATTCTCTACATCATATTATAAGTATGTTTGACTATTGTGTCTTCTTTATTTCAGTTCTTAACTGTAACGATGTTTTAAATTGGAGAAATTTTGTGAAAACAAACTCTTAAATACAAAAATAATATGTATACTTCTGTGCATAGTAAGATTATTATTCTTTCAGTGTCGCAAATTATTTCTATATTCTAAATTACTTGCGGCCCCTGATTCGATCACAGGTCGTGTCAAGTGGGCTTAGTGTTGGACGAAAACCGTGTACGTGTGTTTCCTCCCACTTTCTTCATTCCAACATTTCATTCATTCTCATCATCTTCTTTAGCATATGGCCATAAAAAGTATTGATGAGAAATTAATTACAAATTACTTAATTGGGTGCAGTGGAAAAAATGTCATAAATACAGTATTAAGTCCCGTTGACTACATTTATACTTCAGTTTTTCATTAGACATACTTCCTGGTGTTCCATATTGGAATCTCTTGATTTTATGGCTGGTAATCTGACAATACACCCCCAGGAAAAATCTTGCTTGAAAGAGAACCGATAGGGACAGTTCTTGAGGCAGTAAACATTCTTAAAAACTGCACCGATACGTGCACAAAATTAAAATTCAGAATTATTTTATATCTTGATAATTCCTCTGTTTTAATCATAATGAATATTTTGAACCACAACCACCCAACTTTGAGAGGGCAAAACTCCCCCGATATTAAGAAAGAAACAAACAATACTATCACCAGACGCGTATTTGTTCTTTGCGAGTTTGTTTTGTGAATAACTTCTTTCTTCCAAGCATTTGTATGTTACCGTATCAATTGAGTCAAGCTCTGCCAAGCGGAGGAATTCGTATCTATTACAGAAGCTGGTGATACACCAGTTGCGGAACGAGCTGCAACTGCAAACAGGCACCCCATGTGAAGAGATAGGCGCTCGCCACTATATGCTGAATGTTACTGCTTCCAGTGGCAACGCTCGCTGCAACTGAAAATGTAAATCTCTCTCTTTCTTTCAGTTTTCTTAATTCAATTTTTTAGAAGTGCATCAATACTGTCTTGCGCCCAAGAGCAAAGGTTTATTTTTTTACTGATACACTACTTTAATACCTAAAGATATCTATAGTATTAAAAAATATATATCCGGTTGCACAACAATGCAACATATAGTACCAGCCGCCACTGATATATATATATATGTGTGTGTGTGTGTGTTTATATGAAGAAAATGTGCATGAAAGTCAACGGGCTCCTCATTAGTTCATGGCCATTAGTATCCTGTGTCGACATTTATGTCTTTCTAATGTGGTTGACCTATATGCAATACAAGTTTTATGCTTTCAGACTACACTCTCGTTTCGGTATCTCTCTGTGACTGAACAAAAACGAGAGAAAAAGTGAGTGACACTAATACTGGCATTTATGAAGCAATAAATCATTCATGTCTTCAGCGCATGCTTTGCGTTTCGCAGAGTACGTCACCATTAGGACCTAAATCTGGAGCTTCACTTTGCAAAATATCCATCCAATAGTATATTTATGAATGCGTACTTCAACCGTTTGCAATGGGCTGCAACAGAGGTTATTTTTTTTTAACATATCAAAGCTTAGAGACTGCTTTCGTAACAGCCCATAACAGGCTGTTTTCTCCACATGGGTTAAAGTGGGTTGATATATGGTCAGCACATGTACTTTCACAACTTTATTTCATTGTCTTATTATGTTATGTCTATAACGAAAATTGTTTACTCTCCTCACCGAATATGGAATGCAATCCTCCAACTTTTCCCATCAATAGAAGCAGTGTAAAATCTGGTATGGGAAGAGTCGAAAAAAATAACATTTTGATAGAGACGAATTTTCTCAGAAATATCGTTTACTGAAGATACAAAATAAATATGTGATGTTAATATTTAAATCTTTTTATCTTAATATTTAAACGTTCGTTTTAATTTACTGAGAAAACTAATTGAAATTGTTTACAACATTTATAAATCAGGCCAACAGTCAGTCACAGAAGTATGGATGCCCATATATGTGCTCCGGAGGCCACAAGATACTAATATTTATTAATCATACTATAACAATAATTACGTATATTTCATATGCGTGGTACCTGGAGTTTTATAGAATTTTTTTTTTTACTCTTATGTTTTCTAAAAGTGATATTTTTTCGCTTTTTTTTCTAAAATTTAAAAAGTACAATAATTTCTTTCCTTTTTCCAAATAACACTTCCTCTAAACACTATTTGAAATTTATTTAGACGAGTAGAAAGTGTTATGTCCTAAATATATCATTCACATACAGCGAAACCTATTTGTCGTTCTCGGCTCTGTTGAGAATTGGCCGATGGATATAGATGGTTAATTTACAGGAAATAGGTGTATTTTAAAGCAACATATTTATATAGACTAATGTAACAGCTTCTACTTACATAACTAATTATCTACGTATATACATATACATATATATATATAAAGATGTTGGTTTCTGCATAGCAACTTGCAAATCAAGTTTAAATTTTAATCGCATTTTATAAATTGTGTATAGCTTTTTCGACAGCAAATTTTGCATAACCAACAATTTTATCTGGCCGTGAAGTAATGAAAATAAACCATGAAAATGAAATCAAATGAAATATTTCAGTGTAATGTTTCACGATTATGTCCTTTAGGCAAAGGAGGACGATGATTAAGGCAAGAAAATGATTATGGAAGAATCTGTGGAATGAGAAAGTGGGAGGAAACAGGAGTACCTCTGAAAATTAACGGACACGATGTCGTCCTTCACAAACCTACTTGGCTGGGAATCGAACCAGAGACCCACACACGAGAGGTAAACGCTCTATTACTAAACCACTGTATTCTCACAAAATAAAACATGTTTAGCACTATAACCTCCAAATGATTGTATAAAATAGGGACGAATAAACGGGCGGATGAACATATATTTAAAATTCTCTCTCTCTCTCTTTTCTTCTCTTAGCATGGG
This sequence comes from Thermobia domestica, assembly GCF_964235325.1. Lineage (NCBI taxonomy): Eukaryota > Metazoa > Arthropoda > Insecta > Zygentoma > Lepismatidae > Thermobia > Thermobia domestica. The sequence continues at coordinate 61,558,810 of NC_137455.1, read as the reverse complement.
GAGGCGATGAAACAAGTAAACCCGTTAAGACCTTAAATTCAATTATTGTAACTCTCACCATACTTTCTTCTCTCGTACCCGTCTCTCGAAAGTAAAATTACACAGAATTAAAACAGCATGCAAAAGAATATTGGACGTACAAACAAAATATAAAAATATGTAGAAATGATATCTAGAAAAACGTGGATCTTTCCTCTTGCCTGACATTCAGTTGTCGATCTCATTTTTACTTATTGGTTCTTAGACATCTACTCAGATACATAAAAAAACGTCAGTCGAAATTCATGTGACGGCTTTCTCTAAGCCTAAATGTATATCGCACCATTCCAGTTTCTCCGATTACCGCCATTCAATTCTACTATATTTCATCTATGACATAATTGAATAAAGCATCTCTCACATATATGTTTTTTTAATATAGTAGTAACGCACTGTGGTCTGGGGGAAAGGAAAATTTTAGGTGGTAAATCCCTAACAATTATGGCTGCTTCCCTATGATAAACTATTGTGCTATATTTTTACTTACATTTTCTGAATTTAAATTAATAATAATAATAATAATAATAATAATAATAATAATAATAATAATAATAATAATAATAATAATAATAATAATAATAATAATAATAATAATCGACTTATTTTAATTATTGCGAGCAGCTCTCACAAGGAATATCCATAAAGTGCCTAGTAGGTATTTGTCTCATCTGTTGTAGTAGGTATGATTGATTCCCACCAGATAACCGTTTTCATGTAGTCTGCTCCTATAACAGAATACTGTTGCAGTAATGCATTACAAAAATATTGTGTCTGTGTCAATAGTGTCAGTTTAGCTTTGTGAATGTATATTGTGATCTGTAATTAGTGATTCCTTGAGGATTATCTTTGTGTTTCCATCTAGTAAAATCCAAAGATGACTCAAATAAGGTGTTACTCCAGATTGAATTGCCATTTTCATCAACTGAAGTACATGACAGAGACAGAAAGATTGTCTGGGAGACGCTACTATCAGTGTAATCCTGCCGGATGAAGAACTGGTGTAAATACCTTCTAGTACAACTATGGTGTTGAGTCAATTCAATAATCATATAGCTAAAAGCTATTTCCTTTCAATTACGACAAAAAGGTAATTAAGCTAAAATCAAAGTAAGGTAATTGAAAATAACTATGTATTAATTTTGGAGAGTCCAAAATAGCAACTGTGTGTTTCTTTATCAGAAACATTTCAAACAACAAGGAGCAAAACGTGAAAAGCTAAAGATCATATTTGAATGCTTATAATGCAATTTTCAAAGGGCTAGGACTAATCTAATAGCCATGCATGATATTGTTATAAAGCGGTGACTGTGCACAAAACCTAGAAAATTTGGATTGACTGATTATGAAACTGGTTAGAACTGGTTTTAGAATTTCAAGACTATTCACAGGATTATTAGTCACAGAGGTACGCATTTTCTAACTTCCAAGGCTGCTCAATCGAAAGAAAAGATTGAGGACTTTGTGATAGCCTTTAGTCTTGAAGTTGATGACAACATTGTTCTTAATCATCTACCAGCTGAAATTCTGAATATCGATCAATCTTGATTTAATTATGAAATTTACAATTAGCGATGCTGAAAAAGACACGATTGTCGAAATGAAATCAGTGTGTGGAATATCATATTCGTATACAGATAAACCCATTCCTTCCACAGAAAGTAAACTTCTCTATACACTTTTTGTAGTGTGTTACGTGAAGCGAGGGCATTTTATGTACCTACTAACATATGTATTACTTATTCTAATTCTCACAAACTGGACATGAGTATTCTCGACAATGATGGGCTAAGTGTCTCCCTATCTTCTTTAAAACAAAATATTGTGTGGTTTTAGATTCATTTATATCCCATCAACAAAACTTTGGGAAACCAGATACAGGTAACAAACATTACACGTGGTACAACTCCCTTAGTTCAATCGACGGAAATATTTGCCACGCGTTTCGGTGATAAAATTGATATTGATCTGCATACCCACAACGGTATCATCAACCTTCAAGCGCTTATCTATGTATAATCAGTTCAGTACTTCTATATTCAATATTATGATTATAGATGACTGGAATAAATGTGCTTTTCTAGTTGTATGCGACATTTTTGATGGCGCAGACAATGTTATCTCTCACACTTAAGACTCAGGTTGCTCAACTACCAACTGTACAAATGAATCATTTATTTAATGTGCTTATTGTCGTATACATGTGTGCCTAACAGATCTCTACACCAAAAATCACCAAAAAGATAGCTACAATTAGTATTATAGAATAAACATTAATGAAAACTGAACTTCATTTCCTAATCATTATTATATCATTATCTAAACACACTCATAAATTGTATTACTATCGCTATGGACACCTAAAATTTGTGCAATATGCTTTGGTTACAAATGAACATTCTATTGTATTTGGTTTTATACCAACATCAGTAAGGAAATTTGTAAATGCTTCTTGTTAGGCAAAAATCCAGCAGTTTGTAAAATTTCAACACATAACGTGTTATAGTAAGTTAACAAGCATAATCATAATAACAGCAATAAAATAATAATAATAATAATAAAAATTATAATGTAATTGGCAACTAACAAGGGCAGTATGAATGAGCTCTGTAGCATATTTTAAGATTAATATTCTTTTGTGAGCGCCACTTCGAATGTGTGGTAAGAGGAGGAACTAGTATTGTCTGAAGGTAGTTAACTGAAGCCCATATGGCCATTGGAAAATTGAATTCAGACGGAGAGCACATGCTTTTGTTAAGTCGTCGAAATGGTGCAATTTTGAGAGTAAGCTAGGGCTTTTGTTTTCAAAATTTTTTAAGTTTGTGAATTGTACAATACAACACATATTTGGATAAGTATTTATAGCTTTTCTGAAAAATGACTAGTGACATTAATTTGAAGTTGAATGGGAGTGCTATTTGGGAAGTTAATGAGGCACTATTTAGTGTAAATTAATAAGTGTATTTCGGAATTTCTTTTCCTGTTTTGACTGACTTTGTGATAAGCCTAGTAACTGTGAAGATTTTACTAAATATCAAAGATGTAATCAGTATGAACATTTACTAATTAAGGAATTATGTGGAAAAAGGAAAATGGCAAAGTGCGTTCTAAACGAACTTTTAAAACTAATTACCATTATTCCTCGAAAGATTATGTAATCAATACTGTGTAGCTACACCGTGTATTCAAGCAAATTTTGAACAATAATTATTAAAACTTCCAATGTACTAGTGGAATTAGCGGAGTTTTTTTGAAATTACATTAAAATTTTGATGTCTGAATTGTCACCACGGTTTACGTAATAGTCTAGTGCTCACCAAAATTTCCTTTATAAAGACTTATTTTAATAATTTTGTGTGGGTACTATAACCCTGCACCATGGCGTCTTTTTTGATCATAGGCGTCGACACAGCTCCTATCGAAACCTACCGTAAAATTTCACTCAGAGGAAGGAAGTCCCACAAAAACACCACACACAAGAAAGCAGCTTCGTTTTCGTAGTGGAATTAACCAAAATGCCAGATTGAAATGTCGCATATCCATGTCGACAATTGCACAATACGTTCAATACCATCCCTTGTAAACGGTCTGTTAATAATAAAAAGCCAGTAACAACAATGTGGGCACATACTATACCTAAGGGGAAGTCGTACGGTAAGGTGAACCTTGACAGCAGTCATCTTAAAATCCGCCATCCTGAATTCAGGTCAAGTTTTGTAAATAGGAATAGGGCAATATGATACATGATTTTGGGCTAGAATTTAAGCAAAAAAAAAAAAAAAAAAAAAAACAATGGTAGCATAGTTTTAAATTACGTGCATTTGGTAAAACAGTTACAGGCGTATTTATTGTATATGTTTCTATGTGAACAACTCTCAAATGAAGCAGCTGTCCAACAATTTGTAAAACATAAAAATATAAGAAACACCCTCTATATTTTCCCAATTTGTTCCAAATGTTTTTGAACAAAGCTACACAATTGTAGAAGATTAGTCTGCAAATTTGGTCCAAATTGGTTGAATAGGGTCGGAGATAGACCAGATAATATGAAAATTTAGCCAAAATCGCTGATAGTAAAATCGTTATATTAAATGCTTTATGTGCAATTTTCCTCTGATCTGTCTCATTTCTGCTTTTCTTTCGTCTCTCATTGAAATGTATTATGGAATTTTCAAGTAGGAGTTACATTTCAACAGCGACAACTTATTTTTGGACAGCTGCTTCATTCGGGAGTTGTGCACATGGAAACATACACAATAAATATGCCTGTAACTTTTTACCAAATGCACGTATCTTAAAACTATTGCTACCATTATTTTTCTGCTTAAATTCTAGCCCAAAATCATGTATCATATTGCCCTATTCCTATTTGCAAAACTTGACCTGAATTCAAGATGGTGGCTTTCAAGATGGCTGCTGTCAAGGTTCACTTTACCGTACGACTTCCCCTTAGGTATAGTATGTACCGACATTGTTGTTATTGGCTTTTTATTATTAACAGGCCGTTTACAAGGGATGGTATTGAACGTATTGTGCAATTGTCGACATGGATATGCGACATTTCAATCTGGCATTTTGGTTAATTCCACTACGAAAACGAAGCTGCTTTCTTGTGTGTGGTGTTTTTTGTGGGACTTCCTTCCTCTGAGTGAAATTTTACGGTAGATTTCGATAGGAGCTGTGCCGACGCCTGTGATCAACAAAGACGCCATGGTGGAGGGTTATAGTACCCACACAAAATTATTAAAATAAGTGGATAAGCTTGCATATGTGCATTATTTTTATTCATATTAGTTTCATTTTTTTGTATATAGTTTAGTGGTTTAGTGAATTCTTTGTGATTCTCTTAGTGATTTTTGGTGAGTTTTTAGTGAGTTGTATTTGCATTGGCTGGCAACAGTGCTTTCAGTTCTATTCAAGTTGTGTCTGTGCATTCGACAATGTGCTGTGAAGTGCAACTAGGCAAGCATATTCATTAATAGTTTCAGAAAAGCATATTTATTCATAGGTTTTAGAGAAACACTCATGTTTATTAATATACAAGATTCACATGTTCTTAACGGTGTTTTAGAGTGTTACTCAGTTTATGTGTGATCGAAGACAAAGTATGATGGTTAGCAAGCAACATGTGGTTTAGCTGGCAGCAAGCAACGATTACTGCAGAAAGATGTTAAGATAAGTAATTCATTGTACTAATATTTAAGTATTATATCAGTATATTAACATATGAACAAAGCATGTTATATTTATCATATTAACACATGTACATTTAAATAAGAATTGAAGCAAGTAACATCTAAAATATTCGTCAAGTCTTATTTCTCGTTCCTTCATGATATCTGGGTGAATCAGTAATATGGGTTTAATCATACAGTTCATTGGCTGTGGTTGTGATATGCATGAGTTGTAAATAAAGTACATAAACATATCACCCTTTCATACATCATCAATAAGTCTTTATAAAGGAATTTTTGGTGAGCACTAGACTATTACGTAAACCGTGGTGACAATTCAGACATCAAAACTTTAATGTAATTTCAAAAAAAAAAAAAAAAACTCCACTAATTCCACTAGCAAATTGTATGTACCCATAATATGTACCCACATTATTGTTATTGACTTTTTATTATTAACAGGCCGTTTACAAGGAATGGTACTGAACGTATTGTGCAATTGTCGACATGCATTCGTGACATTTCAATTTGTACTAAATACCACATATTGCCAATATAACCAATACAATTTAAACAAGATCTCATCATTACTGTTCTAAATGTAAACAATATTCAAGCGCATCTACTTAAGCCACCAAGTCTATTACACGTAATTCCAGCCTTCTCAATAATTTGATTTTTTGTTCAACTCGCTTTGGTTCCTTCGGCTTCTCTCCTTCTTCCACAACTAGCATAGAAGCTTTACGTTTTGAACGCTGATTGGCTACCTGTGAACCCAGTAGGCAATCACCCTAAAAAATAGCAAACTGTAATATGTTATAAATCATTTTCCTCCCCGATTTTCTGCCATTTTGATTTGAATGAAACTTTACAAAAACATACCAGTATTTCAAAATGTGATATTGATATTTTGTATTGCTGCTATTTACAGAAGGTAAATCAGCTGATAAGGTGACCGAAAAAGGAAATGTGATGTATAAGACTATTTCTTAACGGCCGCGTTACGCATCTTCTTGCATTGTTTGCTTAGTATACGAAGAAACATATCTTGAGAATCTTATCTGTAGTACCTTTTAAATACTGCGAGCCCTAGAATGCTGGAAATAAATTACTGGAAATCCGTATGAACTTTTGTTGTGAAATGACCTGATATTAGGCCGAAGTAAGTTTGTTTTGTGCTTGTTTCAGTTATAATGTCAAAAAGTTTTCTTACAACAGAGTCAATCAATTTTCCATTTCCTTGCAGATATTTAAAAAAATCATTCATTTTTATTAAAATAGATGCGAATAACGCTGCTAATAACAAAATTGTATCCTAGTCACTTTTCCGAGAAGAACAATTGGAATAACATCTAAAATTTATGATGAAACTTTAATGTATAGTTATTATTAGCCGCAGCCTAATAAAAGGATGATTTTTTTTGCCTTTAACTGTCATGTATCTAAAACATTATTTATAATTATTTACTTTATTGAAATAACATTTTTAAGTACTGAAAGCCGTACAAAACACATATGACTGTAATATTAAGTATATATATTGCAGTCGCATTTTGATATTTGCTTTTAAAAATGATCAATATTTCAGAATTAAAATAAATAAATTTATACAACACTGAAAAGAAAAGACTGCTATGTGCTACCTCATAAGGATTATTTTTTTTAAAAGCACATAACATCAGAGTTACTTTTCGTAATTAAAATGAATTGTTTTGCAATAATATGCTGAACATATTTTAAATGTGTAATAAATAGGAATATCCAATATTTTCATATGTGTGTGTGCGAAAGAAATTAAAGCTAGTCTGTTCTTTTATTATAACATTTTTACATTGTGGTTCTAGTATTTCAAAAGAAATTATTTCAGTACATTGAAAAAAATAGATAATATTATATAATATATGACAATTGATGGAAAATATAATCATATAGGGTGTGCACTGGTAGATCCAATATGTACTCCCCTGATTCTATCATTTGCAGTTTGTTCGTCACGTCAGAATTTTCGTTGGATTTTGACCGCTTAGATTTTATCCTCTTCCCTCTTATTACACCCACTATATACATGAGTTCCGATCTGCTTAAAAACACACTAGGACTCAAGTATTTCTTGCTATACTTCACTAAAAGATCCATCCCCTCATAAAAATCCCTGTCTCCGAAGATTAGGCAGAACGGAAATTCCCGTTCTGCCTACGTAAGATAGATGAAAATATTTTCTACAAAGTGCTGGAGGGCATTTAAGCAGAAAGGGAATAAATCGTTTATATACAATATTGTAACAGGTTTGAATCATTGCAACGCATTGCGTCTATTTTGGATTATCCCTGTGTGGTCCACATTTTTGAACCTTCATTCTGTATTGGTTATTGAATAGGAATAAAAAATGCTTCTGATTTTTATACTTTAACCAATGACTAACTCATTATTATTTTCCTTCCTAGTTTCTTTCTGTTATCTGAATACAACCTCAGTCTCTCTCAGCATAGTTCTTCTTTCTTATTTTCGAGTGTAACACTTTTTGTAGACGTAGTGGTGAATATTCGTGTGGTGAATACGGAATATTCAGCGAAAGGTATCAAGCGAAACTTCTGTAGGGGAGCCGTTGTAAGCACTAATAGACATAGAATCAAGAGTACAATACGAAGTTGACTGGAGAAGGAATTCTTCAATCTAAGACTTGAGGCCAATTATAGTTACCATCAGTTCTATGTAAGAAGTGTCATACTGTTAAGGAACTATTACCATCATTTATCCTGAAACAGCCTAATCCCTTAATGTTATAGCTACATCTATATTAGAACACATGTTTGAGCTGCTGTAAAACTAGACACCAATCCACACGCGGTCGTCATTTACGTAGAATTGTAGAACTGGTAAGCTCATCAGAGGAGTCTCTAATCATGTCATGGCTGAGGTTTAGTTTCATGAGGTCCATGTCATGAATAGGTATACCTTTTTCATCTATGTCGCAATGTTCTCAATACTCATTTATACAATATGTGGAATCTCTCTACAATAGTAATAACTTTAGTTTTCATTTTGATGTTTTTTACGTGCAGGAACAAAAGTAAATTTTAGAATAAAAACCAACAAGAGAAAGCAGACAAATACTTGAGTGATAGTATTTCTTTAAAGTTTATTTCGTTTGTAATTTTTTTGTTTAATCTATATGTTTAACTTTGTTTTCGAAGTTTCCATTGTTTACTTCACAACATTTTGACGGATTTTGCATTTTTCGCCTGTGTTTTTGAAATTTTAGCTGGATTGATATTTTATTAAAAACATTCATTATATTTTAGGTTTGTGTTTCAATCACTACTCATGAAGTATAACGTTAAATTGTTCGTTTGTGCGTATCCATTTTCATTTTATTTGGTTAGGAATCTTGCTTTGCACACTGGTAATCGAAAAAATGACTTCCACTACCCAGCACTATTTTGGTCTTCCGGAATGTCTGTCACGCAAACGGTTTTGCCTTTCACATGAGCTAAGTTTACCCATTTCTCTTTGTTTAATTTCCCCCGTTATTTCGGCTTTCTAGAAATAACTTTTTTTTTGTAATTTCCTGTTTTGTTTCTCTCCCCATGGTTTTTCACCTACAGATTGCGCATTGATTCTACGCTTACTAGACTTGAATTAATGTTTACGCTATGTGTTCAGTGTTACTAATGGAGTTTGTCTTCATTGCCTGTTAATGTAAAGATTTGTGTGGTATTTACTCGATTATGCTGTTAATTTATTTAGGCTGTTAAAAGAGTACTTAATTCCTTATAATTTCTGTCCCAGTATGTTGTTTTAAGGTTCCTTCTCATCTCTTCCATTTGTCATCTCTTCCATTTCCTCTTCCATATATGCACATTTTTAATGTAATTTTGTCCCGGTGTTCTCTCTCCCTCTCTGCATTCATACTCTGTGTATGTAGCTATTTCTACTTTGTGTAAATACTTTCTGTAAGGGAATAAAATACTTTTTGTAAATACTTTTTGTAAGCGCCGGTTAGAAAGTGTATGCGTCTTTGTAAAGGTTTTATGCATGCTTTCTAGGAGTGTCTAGATATCTAGTGTTAGGTCATTCACTCTTCTTTCTGTCTCTCCAAGAGTCCATTGTTCTTGCCAGAGTTATTGATGTTTTCAGTTTTCTATTGCCTCCTTAGTGTTTGAGTGCATTCATATAATATTTTATTATCCAAGACATTTTGCTTTAGCTAATAATTTGAGTTTTTTTCTGAATTTTAGTGTTTCTACCATAATCATTACCGGGTCTAGAGAGGTGATCCATTGAACCTTAATAGGGCACTTCCTTCTGTTCTATCCACTACTAGAGGTTGCTTTATATTTTGTCTTTTCCTCTGTTCCCGGACTGCCTCCATATTCCATATTTCAACTTCTGAAAGCATGCTTAGTATTTAGCTTATGTTGCATGGCTCGAACCTAGGACCATATTCTGACCATATTCTTTATTGGAATAGGGAACCTGTCATTCACTCATTACAAACGAACATGTGTTGTTGAGAGGAAGTTCATCGCCTGTTAGATGTTATTCACACCCGATATCGACATCGACAGCTGACGACAGATTTTCAACAAGGAAATAGTTAATTACCTTATGTCTGCTCTACTACAAGGAAGTCCTTGTATTTGTAAAGGATATGTAATAAACACTGGTGGTAACTTCCTATTACCATTTCCCTACCAAACAGTCTCACACGTGTTAACTGGAATTCAGTTTCGCTAACCCTGACTGTCTAAATCAGATGCTTCCTCAATATGTTTGTTTTTACTGGACACTTATTGTCATGCACTTACGACGAATCAATGTTCCCTTCGACCATTGATGGTAAACATTGACACAATAAGGAAATATTGTTGATTTGTACTTCGTTGATGAGTAAGTACTTCGACTCTCGGAAGTCGCTCTCTTCCTAATTGTAGTCTATGTGATCCTGACGACGTTAGCAGCCTAGTAGGAAGTATAGCTGCTTTATGTTGTGTCATCAATATGTACATTGGCTGTGTCAATTTGGGGAATTGAATGTGCATATCATTCAGTGAGTGTCACTACCATTGCTTCCTTCATGACGTCAGAGAGACAGTCGAGACAAATATACTTGAGAAAGCTCGATCTTGGTCATTTTGGTCATTACTCATTGGGACCTTCGTTACTTGGTCTTTCGTCACCGTACCGTCGGTCCGGCATTCGATGCCTTTGTCGATTGTCGGACAAATCATCATGGAAATCTTCAAGACGTCTCGATCTACAAGTCTACGCCTTTAACTTCATATTAGGTTGAGACTGTTCTAAATTTAAGTTGCAAATCCTAGATCTACCATCCATTTCTTTAACGTTCTCTTTGCTACCACTCCATATTATTAAATCATGTGTCTCATTTTAATCAAATTTGGTATTGTTGGCTAATCCGTACTATTTCACTTCGTATTTAGTAGTATTTCGTTCAGTAGTAATTTGAATTTCCTCTGCTTTATACTTATGATGTTATGCATTATTTGCTTGACATTTTCGCAAGTGATATGCGTATTGTTTTCCTCATCCGTTCCGTTATTCATAAAAAAAAGTTACTCCTAAATATTTCTGTTCTAGTGATGTTTTGTTTTACATTTTTATAATAGGTCCTCTCTTCAAACTTCTATGCAACAATACGCATTTAGTTTTCATGAGACATTAATTATTTATTTTTATTGAACCCGGTTTCTGACCTTTCCATAATGATATATTGTCTTCCTCTATTTCTCTTTTGCTATTTCAGTGAAAACTTATAGAGGTATCCTAAAAATTATAGATACATTCCTTGCAAAAGCAATAATTTCTACTGTTTGTGCTAATCTATTTAATTCAAATAGACATGGTTGTAACGTGATGTTCCTAAAGATTTGCCAAGGACTGATCGTTGAGTATATGCACTCGATGTTCTATCTTCTGTTATTATTGGAAGAGTATTCTCTTCTGGTAGTTTAATATAAACTGTATAAGGATCTACCAAAAGTCTTTGAAGTTAGACCATGAAACAACTTAATGACTGACAGTGTTAATACTATAATTCTATGTATTGTCATGCATAACTTCGACTCAGATACACCAATTTTGTTCATTTAGTTTTCGTTTAAATGAATAGCTTTAACGGTAATTTCATCTGAGATGGTGATGAAATACTTTCATTACTTTTCTCTTCTTCTTTCTTTTTGTTATTCTGTTTGACGATCTACTTTATCTCATGTATAATTTTCTTTCAGTTCGATATTTTCTGTTTCTACACTCTCTTGTTCTCTAGCTTTATTCGTTATAAATCTCTACAATCTTTCTTTATTGCGTTTCATTTGACATGTGAGTCTTTCCTTTGGTCCAAATGATGGATCCGGGTTGTCAGTTCACCCATTTCTTTTGACGTCCTCAAATTCTGTATCTTCGTGAAGCTGGTTGCCAATAATCAAATTTTGTGAATATTCTATTTCTGATTGTTGTCAATGTAACGAATTCACTCCCACGTTAAGCCTTACATTCCTTTTCATCTTTCGAACCATGCGTGGGAAGCATAGGATCTTTTCTTTGGATTTAAAACGTTCTTGTTTTGGATGTTCTGTGAAATCTTCTTGGTAACAGTTGGCGTTGAATATGTCAGTAACTTGTATACTTTATATACTGTGGGGTTAATAATTAGTTTTCTAAAGTTGTCTGACTCATGTTATGGTGAAGTTTATTCTTCGGTAATAACTAAATTCTGAATGTTGAGGATACTTGTACTATTATATGGCATTTCATCGTGTTCTTCGATCCAGTTCTGAAACGGAATTTAAATCGACGTTTCGCTCTTACATACAAGTCTTCTTTAAAAGTTTGATCTATCATGGTATCTTCATTTCTTATTTAGATGGTAGGCCATAAATGATCCTTATGAGTTCTTTTTATCTCTAGGTCTCCCATCTATAGTTGTTGTTTAATGTTTCGTTTTTCTTTAGTTTCGCTTTTCTTCGGAAGTCGGCCTCTACTATTACTGCTTTATGGATGTCCCTAAACTAACTTTCATTTTTCTATGTTTCTTTTCTTGCAATGTTTGATTTTGTCATTAGATTATTTCTCCAGTCTTTAATACTTTCTCCTTCCGACAAATGGATAGACATAGCAGTTTAATAAGAGTTCCGACACTAATGCACAACATAGTTTGGAAGTCTAAAAGTATTCTAGAGGATGTACTTACTCTAGAGAATGTAGCATAACTTTATCTCAAAACTGGTTGTTGTTGTATTAGAGTTGAGCGTCTCTTTCAGCAGAAAGGCTATACGGCAGGTGGGCCTACAGCCTAACCCTTAATCCGAGCCACATGCGCCTCACCCGGAAATCAATTCCGGATCTTCGTCTTCGAAGACGCGAATGGTAACCATATTGTCTAGCGCATACATTGAAAAGGAAATGTCCGAGGGAATTAGGAGAATTTGTATGTAGAATATTATTTATTTTATTACAAATTCTGCATTTAGTCCCACCTTTGATTGATTCCATATATATTATTACAAATTTACCGTCGTAAGAAAATTACAACTACGTAAAAATTTGGTTTTATGGCACAATTTTCACGAGAGATGTGTGCTTTACATTACCACTTATTAGAACCGTTAATGATTAGCAAATGCTGTAAAATATAGTAATTGTTTAATATATGCCGACGACATGAAAATATTTAAAACTATAAAAGTGAATAGTGATCGGCATGAACTACAAGGAGATATTAATAGTTGTCTGCAATGGTGTATCAGAAACAAATTATATCTATATATATAAAAGAGAACGTACAATTCTTTGTCCGCTCATCACGCTAATACGGCTGAACCAATTTCTTTCATTTTTGGGGGGTTATTAGGATTTGGACCCTAGATGGTTTTTATCATATCACTTTAATTTTTAATTACCAGTGTCTTGAGATAATTGACCATTCAGGTGTCCACAAATCCTTTGTTAGTTCATCATAGGTAAAAATAAACGTATTTATATGCAACCCGCATGACCGTGTCACTCGGCGGGTTAACATAAATGACAGGCGATATACAGCGGAAAATAGCTTGAATCTTCTGTTTAAAATTTTTTAAAAGATTTGCTTATTTTTACAGACACTTTTACAATATGCCAGCACCGGGATGACCGCAGCGAAGCGGGGCGGGTTAACATAAATGACAGGCGATATAATGTTAAGATTTACTGCAATCTTCTATGGTTTTTATCATATCACTTGAAAGCGAAAAAGTAAAAATTATCTAAGTAACAAAGTTTATTGCGTTCCGGGGTGACCGCAGCGAAGCGGGGTGAACGCTGCTAGTTTTAACATAAAAAATGTAATGTTGTAACATTTTCAAAAAAAATAATTGTTCATCTTTTGAATATAAGATTAATAGTGAAAAGTTAAAAAGAGTATATTCTGTTAATGACTTAGGTTTATTACTAGATCATAAGTTTACACTTAAATGTCACATAAATAAAATTATTGCAGAGTCGTACAGTGCATAAGGACTACAAGAGACCTATATAATATCCAAGTTTTAAAACAACTTTTTGTAGCAATGATTAGCCCTTTTGGGAACTTGTGTTTTTGGGCTATTTTTTAGACTTTCAGTCAAGCAGCTACTACATCGTCACTATTTATGCTAGGATCATGGTTCGTACCTCATTCTCTTTAGAATAAAGCTGGCTTTTAAATGGTACCACTTGCATGCTCATACCATATACCAGGAGCGGGAAAAATGATGTCAAAGTGAAAATTTCGGAGGGAAATTTTTTTCTCGAACTTTGGCCCCCCTTGCCCCCCCTGTGTGAACGTAGCCACCTAAAAAATCTGAGAAATAGTACTTGGTATACTGAATGTGTGTGCCAAATTTCTATCTTGAATAGTAAGGGCGGGAGAAATTTTATCAGGAATTCCCACCATGCCCCAAATTACCATAAAACACTATGACCTCAGGGAAAAAAATTCCTGAGACATCCCTAATTACCCTAGGGTCATATGTCGCCCATCATTCTCTTCAGAATTGAACTGTATTCAGGCGGTACCATTCACATGTCTCTATCATGTATCTAAGGCGGGAAATTCAGGAAAAAGTGATTTTTTGAATCTAAATTTCCCTTTTTTTCAACTCTCAGCCCCTCTGGACCCCCCTGTTTTAATGCAGAAATGTGAAAAAATCTGTTAAATACTATTCGGTGGACTGGATGTTTGTGCACAATTTCAATCTTCTAGGTGCAAAAATAAGCCAGCCAATAAATAAAATTCATAAAATGCCCCATGTTACCGTATACAGAAGTATATTTTGAAAAAAATTCACTGAGACGTCCCTAATTATCCTAGAATAATGATTTGACCGTCGTTCTCTTCAGAATGGAACTGCCTTTCAGACGGTATGACTTACGTGTCTCCATCATGTATGTTTGGCAGGAAAATGACGAAAAACGGGATTTTGTTGGTCAAAAATCCCTTTTTTCAATTTTCCTCCCCTCTGGACGCCCCCTGTTTTAATGCAGAGATCTGAAAAAAAATCTGATAAATACTACTCGTTGGGCTGAATTTTTGTGCTCAATTTCAGTCTTCTAGGTGCAAAAGTAAGCCCGCCAAAAAAATATACCGACCATGCCTCATTTTTCCCTATATAGAAGTATATTTTTCAAAAAATCCATGAGACGTCCCTAATTACCCTAGGATAATGATTCGACCGTCATTCTCTTTGGAATAGGACTGCCTTTCAGATGGTATGACCCACATGTCCCCATCTTGTATGTGAGGCGGGAAAATGACGAAAAACGGGATTTTGGGGGTAAAATATCCCTTTTTCCACCCCTTTGCCCCTCTGGTTCCCCCTGTCTTAGCGCTGACATCAGAACAAAAAATCTGGTAAGTACTACTCGGTGGACTGAATGTTTGTGCAAAATTTCAATCTTCTACGTGAAAAAATTAGCCCGCCAAAAAATAATGAACATAGGCTTCATAAAGGAAAATTTCTATTTCAAAATTATGATGTCGTCACCTCCTATGTCTGGTCTCAGGAAGGTCTGAAACCATACGTAATGTCTTCTACAATGTCTCTGGACTTGAAAAACAAACAAAAAAAACCGGACGAAAAAGCTCAAATAGAAGAGAAATAATGCAATGTACCATGAAAAACGCGTATGGTACAAAAGTTACCATAAGATCCCCAAAGGGTTAGAAGTAAGTTGGAATACTGTTGTGTTCTTTGGAATCCTATTCACAAATTACAAGCAAATAACATAGAACGAGTCCAATTTAAATTTTTGAAACATCTTTATTTCAAATTGTATCATATATCAGCAACTAAAAATAAGATATCTTATTCTTCTCTTTTTTCTTAAATTTGATATGCATTCTCTTTACAGTAGACGTTTCCTTATTTAGCAAACATATTTGTTCAAGACAGTAAATTCAGTAACAGATAATTTTAATTTGCTCCAATATATTAATTTCAATATACCAAAACGAGCATTGCGTAAGAATATAGTATTTAACATAACGAAATCTCATATTACAATTCAACAGGAGTCATTCATAGTTAGAGCTTGTAAGAATTTCAATCAGCTGATTTCATCAGATTTCGATCTTGACTTCTGTTATCCTATCTCTATATATATTTGCGTATACTCAAAAATAATATTTTGAAAAGTCAATGTGTATGAATTAATTAAATAATTAAGAAGTGTTATCTCTATGACTTATCTCTATGAGTTGAATCTATGCTGGAGACTTTTTAATTTTTTTTCATATTCTTCATTTTTTCATATTTTCATTTTCTTTTAAATTTATACTATTAATATTTTATTTTTTTATTATTTAACTTGTATTTTTCCTTGTTGACATGTATTTTATTTCTTTCTTTCAGTATATATATATATATATATATATATATATATATATATATATATATATATATATATATATATATATATTTCATATGTAATTATGTGTGTATACATATGTTCTTCTGTTTCTGTAGAAGACTATTAGAAATAAATAAAAATAAAATAAATGATCTTCTTCTTCTTCTTTAACTAAGGGAAACAATTATATATTCAATGTAATTTTTCTAATTTATTTAGGACAACGTCAATTGTTTTGTTTATTTGTATTCTTCACATCATTTATTGACTACATACTAAAAAAGAAAGAGAAGTAGATCAAATTTGTCATAATTACTTAAGTGAATATGCTTTTAGTTATTTCAAGAATGTATGAGTCGTATCTTCAATAAAGAGAATTGCAATTTCTGTTTTTCGAAAAAAAAAATGTGTTTCAAATAATTGGAATAAAATTACCGCACAGTTACTGCGAAGATATGAGTGTAAGATACCTAATACAATATACAGCTTATTTGGCTAATTTACGACTCATATGAGGATCTATTCTCTTTTTTATTAATCTTAACTTGTATTTTTCCGAGGGAGTACGATTTTACACACTTCGTACTTTGTGAGAAACGAACGTTTTTATCGTCATCTATTCTCTCTGTTTCGTCACAAATACTAAGCATTTGTCATTTCTCATCATAGTCATATACATAAGTTTTCGATTGAACTCATAACCCTATATTCAGTTAGTCCAAGCGTTGCAATATAATTTAGCTTTCATCTTAGACAAGTAGTGTTATGATGGTTTGTTGGAATTTTTGATTACAGTTAGCAATGGAGAATGTGCCAAGCACAATATCCTTCTTATATCTTTGTCTAGAACTGTTCCTTGTCATATAGCATTTGAACTCTTATGAGAAAAAAAAGAATAACATTTCGTGTAAGAATTTAAAGAAAATAATCGCCATGTTCTTGTTTCTTTATGTTTTCCTTCAGTGTTTCTAGCTCAGTTAGAGACATGGTGTGATCTTTGTGAGGATGACTTGACATTATCTTAATTTTCGCTACCACTGACATTGGAACACTAAATATTGTAACCAGCAAGAGTTACCTATATATGGCTTTCCAAAACGAATCAAGCCTGTAATAACGATTTACCCTGTCTGTTTTCATATGTGCTCCAAATTAATACTTATCTCAAGAGCATTTGACAAAACGTCATCTAATGTGGTTACAGTGACTTATTTAGTCTTATAAAAGTTTCCTAATAGTTCGACTTTGTTCTAATTAGAGATGCAAGGGCTCGGAAAAAAAACCGTCTTTTTTGAAAAAAAATTCGGTTTTTTTCTGCTTTGCTTTTTTGCTTGGGAAATTTTGTTTTTTTTTTTTTTCAAAATACTGCTTTAAATTGATAAAACAGACTTTGTATCGCTTCTTTTTAACACAAAAAATCATTTAATTAGTGGTTGATGCTGATAATAATATAAAACATCGAAAATAAACTATGAATTTCGAAAAAAAATATTTCAAACAATTTTTCTTCAACATATTTACATTATGAATTCCACAGGATTAACCAATGTATATAATAAGAATTTTTTAACCTCCTATATACAAAAGTAAGCAGAGTTGGCAAGAACAGTGGTTGTTTCTGAAAATGCCAAAAACCCGTTTTTAGGGGGATGTTTAAATCAGGCTTTTTTGGTTTAAACCAGGCTTTTTTGACTTAGATTTCTTGCTTTATGTATTTATATTACATATTCACAGAAATAAGTTTGTTTCGCCTTGATGTTATTATGCAACAGCGGGGTTATGCCGGAAGAACTCCCATAAGCTTAAAGAAGTGCGGTCAGTAAATTTCTTAAGTTGAGAATCTCCCGCCCTAGCCATTGGGAAAATCCCGTCATTATTTGAAATGTAAGACAATAACGGGAAAATCCTGTTATTGCTTTGCATGTAAAATTTAAAGGTCAACGTACCATAATCAGTACGCTAAAACTGAGGTATTAAATTACAAATTTAGTACCGGTACGTAGATATCATTGAAAGTCCAATCCAAGCTAATGTTGGAAGCTACGTAGGCAATCGATAAATTTTGCCAATTTCTATCAATATATGTAAGCAATATTGCCTTCTTTATAAAACAACATGCATTTAGGCATGCAGAAATATACAATTTGGTTTGTTTCGTATATTTAGGCCTAACATCCTTACGAAATACCGAGGTTATCAAGGAGAAGACTTTCGCTTAAACTGACATCCGAACCGCTACTTGGGTTACGCATGAAACAAGGTTTGTGGTTCGACCGAGAATTGAACATGGGACACCTTGATTAAAAGGTGAAAGGGAAATAAAACTATTGCAGGTGGCTTGATATCTGGAAACGTTACCATGAAGTTCACACGATTCGCATTTTTCATTCTTTTTATTTTTGTGGTTTAAACCAGTTATTTAAAAAAAAGTTGGTGTAAACCAGCCAACCCTAAAAGTAAACACTTCTTTTTAAAGAATACACAAATAACTAGCAAAATAGTATGTAGTATTTTTACTTCAAAATATTCCATACCCTCTTTTTGAAACAAAATAAAATTAAAATAAAACATAAGAGAAATACTTAGATTTATATGATCCACTTAAAGGCTGCACATCTAGAGCTTTTGGTTCTGTATATTCTTGAAATTCTACAGTTAAGTTTTATAGAACCACCATCACAGTTTACCCAATCCTCAAGTTTTCTGAATTTTTAACAAGAGGGATTCAACATATCATTACGGAACTCCCCCCCCCAAAAAAAAAAGACTACGGAATATATTTAAGTTAAGCTAAATACAACTGCACAAACAAACATGACTGAGTGATTAGCTTTTGCGCTTCTATCGGGAAGTCCGGGATTCAACCAGCATTCGACCATTCTGACAAAGCTTTTCTTCATTCCATCTGTGAATGTAGAAATAGTGCGTGTACTGTGAATTGGGCGACTTCCTTTTTTATTGTTTTTAAATCGTTATTATTACTAATTACCAGCAGTGACGGTTTTGCGAAGGTTAGGGGGGCGGTCTTTCGGACTTAAGCCCGTTCCCCAAAGTTACGGAATGTCTGCAACAAACGAAATATCTATTATTTATGTCTTTACTCATAAACTTTAAGCTCCCGTCAAATAAAAATTACGAATGTTTAAAAAAAACTAAACATTAGTAAGAAACCCTTCCCAAAATACTTTTCTAAATCCGCCACTGATTCTCAGTATAAAATGATTTTTAAAGTTGTATCCGGAAGATTATTGCTAAACATATAAACGAAACGAAATATTAGTTATGCCTGTACTCATTAGCTTCAAGCACTTCTCAAATAAAATTAGGACTTTTTAGGAAACGAAACAATCAGAAAAAACCCTCCTAAAGTACTTTTCTAAATCCGCTAGTGATTATTTGTATAAATTGGTATTCAAGGTTGTGTCCGGAAAATTATATAAATTGTATTACTGTTATATAAGTATATATATATATTACAATATTTTGTAGTAGCAACTACATTAAACATTCATTGAAATAAATCAATTTCAATTATAGATAATAATTTAGCTCCATATCGTTTTGGAGGGCCTCCCTAGCCCAGTGGTAGAGTGTTCGCCTCTGGTGCATGGGATCCTCAGTTCAATACCAGCTGGTGGCAAGTGAGCTTTGTGGTGGACAAACAGTGTATGCTTATGTTTCCTTGGGGTTCTCGCGTTTCCTCCCACTTTCTTCATTCCACTCTTTCATTCATTTCTCATTATCACTGTTTCCTTTAACCTAGCCAGCCTAACCGTATAACGTAAAAGTTAAAGATTTCATTTTACATTTTATTTCTCTTATTTTTGTTCATCTATTCATTAAGATATTCGATGTCAGCTGTACTTTATTGGTAGATGTAACTACACGACAGCATGAATTTGCACTTATAACCAATTTAAACATAAGACTTTAGTACTGGTGTGATTAAAATCTTTCTCGTTTTTGAGTTAAGATTATAATTTTCAAACTTCTCAAAATCTCTCGTGGTCATAGTTTAGTGTCCAAAATATCGTCAACAAATGCTCATGTACCAAATCTCGCCGACCTAAGCCTTTCGGACAAAATCTCGAATTGTCAAAACCTCGCCCACCAAGATGTTGAGGGCCAAAATCCCGTTTTGCCAAATTCTCCCGTCCAAAATATCGTAGGTCAAATTCCCATTAAGAAAAAAACACACTATTATAACAGGATGATTATGAAAACAGAATACAGAGGTCAAATTATAACTATGAGAAGAATTATGACTTAAGTAACATGGACAAGAAATGCTTACTTCAAACACTAGAAGCGTAAAAATGCTGACAGGTTCAAAATTCTGTCTGTGTGAAGTCTCCGGTTACCGGACATTCTTCGTTTTCCACGACGGTTCTCATATTTAGTCTTTAATTACCGCAAAAATTCATCGTATCCTAGTTAGCATTGCATTGGTTGCTCAAACTGAAAATTTTCCTTCTTTGTAAATTATATATGCATGCGCCTTATTAGTATGCATCAGGTTCAGTTCGATTCCCCATAAGGTAGTAAAAGTTTCGATCTTGACATACTATCTTCAAGACTTTGATATCTAATTGATTCAAGACTTTCTCAATCTTACTTTTACAAAAATAATTGCGACAAGACCTGAGTCCATGTTTCTTAAAGCTAAGGTCTCATATAACTGGTATAAGCTTTTAGGTCGACAGCGCTTAGTAAGTTTTTTTTTCAGCATTAAAAAAGTACAAAGTAAAGAGCCCATTCTTACAGGTGAGGTCAATGAGATTGCATGGAGGTAACGTAGAAGACTATCTATCGCAAGTTCGTCTTTGAAAGGAAATGATGTACTCAACACTACACTCTCAGTTACATCTAGTCTCCCACGTTGCCCTAAGTACATATTTATCAAAGGAAGGATGAACCTTAGAGTTGAATGTAAACGAGGTAGAAAAATAATCACGCCTCACTCATAGTTTTCATTTTATTTATAGTTCTAGTTTGAATTGGATCTCTAGATAGACCAATTAAATTATGGAAACATTTTACGTGTTAGTAACAATGACAGAAATAGTTTGATATAAGATAGAATGTCATATATAAATAACTACTACTTTAATAACACATTTCTAGAATCAATTTTGCTATATTGCATTAATTGATTTCCATACTTACAACATTGTCAGATATTAAACAATACTCGTCTCTCTATAACCAAATTAATTGAGTACGTATAAATTCAATTCGTGTGATCAACATCATATAATTAAAAAGACAATTCCAATTTTGGTATTTCATTCTTGCTTTACTAGTTAAAATTTAACTTGCGTTTCAACCGAAATGACTCCATTTATCAAGAGAATTCAACTAATTTGAGAATTGTTGTAAATTTATTGTGATGTAATTTAAACTATAGAAATTTACAATTTTATTTTTCAGTATGGAACAATCCAATATTATAACTTACGATTTAATTCAAATTTATAATGAACCGATTTCTTAATTATTATTTTCGTTCCCCTCTTTCATTATTATTATTATTATTATTATTATTATTATTATTATTATTATTATTATTATTATTATTATTATTATTATTATTATTATTATTATTATTATTATTATATTTTTGTTGTTCTTGTAATTAAATATTCCAACTATCTCTCAATGTAAATTTTTGTCTCTATTCAATATCCTATCGCATAATTTTGCCTCCATAGATTATTTTAATAATTTCATACATCCTCTCGTGGATCTGCATATAACTGACGCATTTCAAACAAAATTTTATGTTGTTCTTCTAATGTATGTTGCGCTAATGATAACTTATATGGTTAATTTAATGGAATTTATACATATACATACATATTCATATATATATTACATACATTACATACACACACACACACACACACACACACACAAATATATATATTGTATGCTCTTCACATCTGGTTTTAATTGTTCGTTCTGTTTGTCCAATGATTGTTAGGCCACATCCACATGAAATCCCTGAGGTATCTATTATTTATGACCTTTCACGGATTGTAGCATTTGTTTGATTCCTAGATGTAGTATATGAATTGTTGTTGCCCTATATCTCTTCAATGAGCAGCTTATTTTGTTAGAGGAATATACGGAAATAAAACTACATGACAGAATATTGAATCGCGAGGATTTGAAATTAAATAGTGTTTGGGATCTTCTATTACAATAATAATAATAATAATAATAATAATAATAATAATAATAATAATAATAATAATACATACATACATACATACATACATACATACATAGTAGAACAAATATATAATTAAGGAAAGGATTATATTATTATTTGAATAAAATGGTAAATTATAACAATATTTGATTGTTCCTTTGAGATATAAAATAATAAAATGTAACGAAATTATATCACAGTAATTGTAGAACAATTTTTACATTACTTAACTTAGGATGATACTTAACTTACGAGGTTTACTATAAACCTCAACTGTACTTCTAATTATTCTAGTGAAACTTTTTATGGTGCGCTGTGTAGGCTAAGAACGAAGCTTTTAGACACTGGTATGTTTGTTCGAGTGTAGCTAACAAGAGGGAAATAATAGAAACAAAACAAAGGGATTTTTTTTTTCAAAATTTGCCCCTAAAATTTGGAATTAAAATTTTCTTTAGCTTGCAACACTGCTATCAGACACACACACACACAAACTATCTTAAAATAAGATTTGGTATCCCCCTAATATATCCTACAAGTTGTGACGATATCTAATAAAGTAAGCATGTCACTAAAAAATATCTCATTCTACCTTAAAAAAATCACAGTTATCTTTCCAATCAGAGAATAAGGTCTACTGTAAACCTCAACTGTACTTCCCCTAATTAACCTATTGAAACTTTCTATAGTGCGTTGTGTAGGGACAAGACGAGACTTCCAGATACTGGTATGTTTGTTCGGATGTACCCAAGAAGAGGGAAATAATAGAGACAAAACAGATAATTTTCCCAAAATTTCCCCCTAAAATCTGGAATTAAAATTTTCTGTAGCTGGCAACACTGCTACCAGACAGACAAAAACTATCTTAAATTAAACGTTTGTACACCACTAATATATCTTACAAGTATTATGGCGATGTTTAAGGAACAAAGCTTCTAATTACCAAAAATATATTACGGTAAACATAAAAAGTAAAAACTAGAAAAATCAATTTTTAGAACCTAAATACGAATTTTTCGTGCGCCCCCTAATTACCCCATTGTAATGACCTGTACTTGTGTTTGTTAAGTAAGGACAAATGTTCGATTGGCGTAAGTGACGTGCACCCGGACGTATAGGTACGGATTTATAAACAAAAATCTCGAATTTTTTGCCCAAATTTAGGGAAGTTTTAATTTCCCTAATTGGCAATACTACGCGCAGGTCAATTGATGTCAACAGTTAGGTATCCATCCGAGGTATCTATCTGGTAAGTCTTAAGGAGCTACCGGGTAAAAAGGAGAAAAGAAAATTCGAAATTAGAAAATTCTCGAATTTTTGACGGGTGAAATTTGAGAAGGAAATTCGACACCAGAAGAAAAAGAAATTAATATGATAAATTATGGTTCAACCATATTTGACAAGAACAATATCCCGATATCTTAATTAGTGTCCACACACGAGCGGATTAAAAGAGAGACACATCCGTGTGTGCCACTTTGGCCACCTACTGTACATTTGATTACATTTTTTGACTACTAACCCGTGTTGTTGCTGAAGTTATAGTCTCGACTAATAATCATACCATTGTTGTAAACAATAACTTTATAAGTAAAGCGTTCTCTCCTTTTTACATCTTAGTTCCAACACTGTTGTTGAGAAATGCAGGGTGTTTCAAAATGAATATCGGGGTTTTAAGTCTTCGTAGTATTTATTACATTTTACGTACAATTATAAGCAATGCATCAAGTAAAAGAGCACCTCAAACAGTATTTGCTACAAGTGTCCAATGTGAGATTCATTCGTCACATGGTACACATCTAGTCGATAAGCGAGAAAGGCCCATTAACTTTCCTCCATATAGCACAAAACACATTCAATTTTAGGGGAGTCTCGTTTCAACTGTACCATCTCCTGAGGATTTGCTGACGGCAAGATGCAAATATTATGAGTGTTCACATTAGCTCTTAGGTGAAATGTCGATTTATCACTGGAGACGACACGATCCAGGAAATGTTCATTGTTATGCAGCAATATTTCACTTGCGAAATTGGCACGTAAACCGTAGTCTGTAGGCTTTAGACCTGTTGCAACTGCAAACGATAAGGACGTAGTTGTAGGCGTCTCCTTAATATTCTTCACATAGACGGTTGCACTGTACAAATTCAGTCTTTATTAAAACACAAAAAGCTTTCTGCTCTCTAGTCTCCATCTTTGCTACTTGCCCTTTCTAACGGCAGATAGAAGAAACAATGCATGTACATGCGTGTGTACAAAACTGTTTGAGTTGCTCTTTCATTTGATATAATATTTATAATTGGAAGTTAATTGTAATAGATACTACAAAGTTTCAAAACCCTAATATTAATTTTGAAACACCCTGCATTATTTCAAATTCAATCATCCTATATTCATGTCTTGTAGATACATATACAAGAACTGCCATTATTACCAACTACTAACTTTCATCATCATACACACGGCCGACCCTACGCAATTTGTCGCCCCGTGCAATGGCATAATTTGCCGCCTCCCCCTTTCTCCAGAAAGAACAGATCTTAAAAGTCATGATTTTAGGTATGCTACTCCAGCATAAACAACGAAGGGGAGGGTAAGTGTAGTCGCACTCAAAAAGACTCAAATACTAAAAATGCAATTCCGTTGTGTCGGTTTTTCCTTTAAATATTAATCTAATATGTTAGTGAAAGATAAAGCAAACATACCTGCAGAAGAAAGATGGTAATCCTTTTTATAAAATTCAATATTGAGCTTCAATCTCAATGTATCGGTTTGCAATTCCAATGCAATTAGCTCTTTTGTCTTTATTTCTTGATTTTTCTTCTACATCTGTTAACATTATTTAAAAAGTTGTTTCTATCTTCAATGATAAGGAACTTGTTTCTGACAAAAACAAGACTAGTTGTCATATCAAAACTGTGATAACTTACTAAATGGAACAGATATTCGCTACTATTCGAGAATTGAATTCTTGCATTTTAAAACAATCAAGCAATTTGTGCTCGGATTGATTCGACCATTTGGTTTAGCATTGTCCATGTAACCTTAAACTAATGCAACCTAAACATAATTTATGAATGTAGTATTAAAATAGGTCAGCTTAGTAAATGTAACTACCATCATCGTGAAGTCTGTTTCCAACAAGAAATATTTAATTTAAATAATATATTTATAACTAGAGACCGGATGTTAGGGAAAATGCCTAATCTTTAATGCTAAAGATATGATCAAAACTAACGTTTTAAAGTTTATATCGGGGATTATAGTTTCGATTTAAGCCAACTTTATTTTGCCTATTTCACCCCTCACTGCCTAAATAATTGCTTTAGTGCCTAATGTTGCGTATTTTATGCATTTTCTTTGAAATAAGATTTAATTGGGAAATATATATAATTTATATACTGTAAATAACACAAGCACATGGTACATTACAATCTCGCTCTCCCTCTCTCTCTCCCCTATATATATATATATCAAGCTTCGTTCTTTACATATAGAATGAAAGTAGAAATTAACAAACAGGTATGTTGCTATATTCTTTGAACACTCTTTATGACTAATCTATTTTTTAAATTGTATTGAGTATTTATCTTCATTATTTCGAGTTACATTTTAGTGCCTATTTTACTGCTTTTTTAAAATTTAAGTGCCTATTTACCTGCCTATTTTTCAAGCTTTTAATGCCTAAACATCCGGTCTCTACTTATAACAGATTTTGCCGGACCCTCCAAACTTGCCGCTCCATGCAAATGCACGTTTTACAGATATGGTAGAGCCGGCTCTGCATAACATATATATTTAGTCTAGAAATTATTTATATATGATATTTAGAAAAATACTATTAGGCAAATTAGTATTAGTTTTTACCTTTACATAAGTTATTTGAATTTTATACTGTGTGTGACATTATTTTCGTACATATTAAAGGCCTGCTTTGGCGAAAAAACAAAATTTCATTTCTACTTTTATTTCTTAGTTGATATTTATGAAAACTGCTGAAACTCGAATTGTTAATAGGTATGATATTCATGTAAATTGTAAAATATTTGTAGCGTATTATTATCTACCGTTTAATTTATGTTGCATTTTACGGTGATTACTCCTACATAAAAATATTTCATACTTAAATAGACGTAAGATGCATTACAAACGACTATTTGAAAAAAAAACGAAATTTAGACAAAAACGAGAGGCAATGTTTTTTCTTAAAAAAGGTAAATTTCTGAAAAAAGTACTAACGGTTTTTTTCTATTTACAACACTAGTGGCGTTCCAAGTTAATGGTAATTCGGCATTTTGAATTCGGAATTACTCACTAACGGTGAGGGTACAAAATAAAATAGCGACATTTTCTGAGGGTGCAAAACTCGTAGTAGATGCTGGTGTTCTTAATCCTTCAGTACAAAACAGTGGCGTTCCAAGTTAGTGAAAATTCCGCATTTTGAATTAGGAATTTCTCATTATTGGCGGGGGTACAAAATAAAATATCAACATTTTCTGAGGGTGCAAAACTCGTAGATGACGCCGGTGTTCTTAATTCTTCAGGATGAAATAGTGGCGTTCCAAGTAATTGGTAATTCGGCATTTTGAACTCGGAATTTCTCATTAACGGTGAGGGTACAAAATAAAATATCGGCATTTTATGAGGGTTCAAAACTCGTAGAAGACGCTGGTGTTCTCAATTTTTCAGTACAAAATAGTGGCGTTCCAAGTTAATGGTAGTTCGGTACTTTGAATTCGGAATTTCTCATTAACGGTGAGGGTACAAAATGAAATATGGACATTTTCTGAGGGTGCAAAACTCGTAGAAGACGCTGATATTCTTAATTCTTCAGTACGAAATAGTGGCATTCCAAGTTAATGGTAAATCGGCATTTTGAATTCGAAATTTCTCATTAACGGTGAGGGTACAAAATAAAATATTGACATTTTCTGAGGGTGCAAAACTCGTAGAAGACGCTGGTGTTCTTAATTCTTCAGTACAAAATAGTGGCGTTCCAAGTTAATGGTAATTCGGCATTTTGAATTTTAAATTTCTCGGTAACTGTGGGGGTACAAAATGAAATATTGGTATATTCGGAAGGTGCAAAACGTTCTCTATCTTATGGCAGGTTGAAACTTAAATTTTGCTTTTGTAGCAAATTTCGAATTTTGAATTTTGAATTTTGAAATATTATTTTCTCGGTTAGGGTGATGGTACAAAATTTTTGAAAGAGGGTGCAAAACGGTGCAAAACTACTAGATGATGATGGTATTGTTTAATCTTGTAGATGAGTTAGTGGCTGAAATACCATTAACTTGGGACACCATTTTGAATTTTGAATTTCTCAGTAATGGTGAGGATACAAAATTTTTAAAGCAAGGTGCAAAACGGTGCAAAATGGGTACAAAACGATGAGATATAAAACAATGAATTTTAGGATGGTGGCCTTTCAAGTTAATGGAGCTCCCCAGACAATATGATTTGTATCGAACGTTTGATCATAAAAGCAGCAGAATGTCAGCAATAGAATTGAGCAAATATCTTATCAAAATTATTATTGTTGTCTCCACGTAGCTTAGTCGCTAACGCACTAGCTCTTGGTGTCTCGCTTTTGGTCCCGGGTTCGATTTCTAGTGGGGACGCTACGTCATAAAGGTGTAATATATTTTTAGGCCAGCCATCCTGAGTGGTTTTTCTTCGATTTTTCTCATTCACACAACGCAATCGCCAGGGTACGTCATATCTCACATTTGTGGCAGGCTAACATGACTATAGATGCAGAAAGCCCAAGTGTCTAATTCCCAAGTCTAATCACTAAATTATTATTATTATTTCGTGGCTTAACAGTTTTGAAAGCAAATATTCTCTTTGGAGGTATATCTTACGTTAACTACACCCAGTAAATGCTCCAAGATATATATTACAAGTAATTTTATTGATAACACTATTCAACACCAAATTACTTTCTTGAAAACTAAAAGGCGATTCTGAAAGGTTTTTCCCCCACTGAATTTGAAAATAATAATAGTTTCTGCGTATCAGTTCTCAATTTTTGAAAAACCCGGAAAATGTAATTACAAGTTTCTACATTCTGGAACTAATTTAGATTTAGACTGCACACAGCATGCGTTATTCATACATTGCAATATATAGAATAGAAACGATCATTAATGAAAAATACATTACTTCCAGCCCCCGCCGTAGACGAAAGTTGAAAAAATATTGCAGGAAAATATGGAAACTTTACCGCCGGAACTAACTTTTCCCACCTACCCCTGGCAATATTTGAAAACGGTGAGACAACTGAGCATCAATATTGTATGTTTACTTCCTTGCTTGTCGGTGTGGTGAGCTGCATTTTCTCTTGGCGTACTGTGCTAATAGAAGATAAACAACACGGACTGGGTAAGATTTGAAAACGTTGTTCTGATTGTGTTTTATAGTGTTACAATTTTGAAATTACCTAGGAAGTGTAAAAATGATCCTGTCAACTTCTGTTATGTGTCTGTACGGATAACTCCAAAACCGAAGGTCACTAAGATAACGCCTGTTGTGAAAAAAGTGTATGAATTATATTTTTCATCGAAAGTGGACGTACACAAACCCTGACCACCGAAATTCTGTTATAAATCCTGTGCAGTAAATCTAAGGAGCTGGTTACGTGTTCTCATAAGTGTATGTCATTTGCTACACTAATGTTATGGTTTGAATAATGGAATCATGTACACAACTGTTACTTTTGTCTGTCAAATGTAAAGGGAATAACCTCAAAGGTAAACGATGATTACAATACCCAGATCTACAATCAGTTAGAAGACTCATCTCACCTGGTGAAGGTTTCCCTGTACCAGTGCCACCAGACGTATGGACAGTAGACAGCAGTGATGTTGATGAAAGCGAAGATCTTATATATACTGATTGTGAAGACCCTACATACAGTGCACTTACCAGAGAACCACATTTGGTAACTCAAGAGGAACTGAACAAACTTATTAGAGACTGAACTACCCAAACAACAAACTGAACTCTTATCTTCAGGACTTCAAGGTTGGAACCTTCTTCGAAAGGAAACGAAACTGGCATTTTAATGTGATAGACAACATGACTTCCTCAAATATTTCAGCTGTAGTGATTATTGCATATATTGTACCGACGTGGAAGGACTGATGTACGCAAATAAAGTATAAAGTCGATGAGTGGCATTTATTCTTGGACTCGTCAAAAGCAAGTATGAAGTGTGTTCTCCTCCACAGCGGTAATTCCCATTTCAATTGGATATTCCGTTAATTTGAAGGAGACGTATCAAAATGTGAAACTTCTTTTCTACAAAGTGAGGTATGCTGAGCTTCAGTGGAACATATGTGGCGACTTGAAGGTGATTGGTTTGGTGTTAGGGTTACAGTTGGGTTTGCACAAAGTATTGTTGTTTGCTGTGTGAGTGGGACAGTAGAGCAAGGAATCTGCACTACACACAAAGAGAGCCCACTCGTACATCCTTCACTCCCGGAATTAAGAATGTGAAAGACAAACCCCTTGTTGATTTGAGGATTTTTTTCTGCCTCCCCTGCATACCAAATTAGGCCTTATGAAGGTGTTCGTGTAAAGGTTGGAAAAGGAAGGACAAATATTTAAGTATCTTCAGGGAAAATCTCCAATAATATCAGATGCTAAACTAAAAGAAGGTGAATTCATTGGACCCCAGATACGTCAATTGCTGAAAGATGACATATTCGAATCAAAACTGACTAAGGTGGAACGGAAAACCAGAAATTAGTTTAAGAGTATCTCACAAAACTTTCTGGGAAACAACAAAAGTCTTAACTACGTACAACTAGTGGAGGAGTTGTTATCAAATCTGCACACTAAGTGATGCAACATATCACTGAAAGTGCATTCTCTACAGTCACCTGTCTTTCCTTCCATAAGACCTAGTAGCTGTGTATGACGGTGAGAGGTTTCACCAATCCATTCATACCGTGGAGCAGCGGTACAAAGGAAATTCTGGCGTGTCAATGCTCGCAGATTTCTGCTGCAACTTGGTGTGTGACACGCACCCCACATCACACAAGAGTTCGTAAGTGTTTCTTTTCGTTTGAGTGTCAATGTATAAGTGCAGTGATTTCAGACGCGTCTTTTCCTCGCTTACACGTGGAAACATTGTAGTTTTTATTGTTAGGGGTATAGAAATTTTTCGCAGTTTGGCATACAAAATGTCGCATTTGTTTTTATATATCTCGCATTTTGTCGCATTTTGAGTTATACAATTGCGCATTTTGTTGCCCAGTAAATTAGTTCGCAAGATGAAATATACAATATTTTACAAACTCTAATACGGGCTTAGTATATGTACTTCATCCACTTACGAAAAACTCCTTGCCCCTATTCATTCTCAGTGTAATATGAATGGAAATGCCACAAAATACAAATATATGCATTTCCATTTATATTTCTGACATCCAGATGTGCCACGTATATACAGGGTTTGTCCGGAAAGTAATAGGACTGAGTCGATTTAAAAAAAAAAAATATTGAGCCAATCCTTTACAATTCTTTAAAAACTTTCAAAATAGACTCCTTCTGCGTCGATGCAGCGCTGCCAGCGCGATTTCCAAGCATTGAAGGCGTAACGGAAGTCATTCCCCGGAATAGCCTTGAGAGCCGCGGTGCAAGTTGCTTGGATTCCCTCTGTCGTCTCAAAATGCTTGGCTTTCGTCGGGCGTTTCAGGCGAGGAAACAAAAAGAAGTCCGGGGGCCACATCTGGGCTGTAGGGCGGCTGCGGAAGCGTTGGGATGCCGGCCTTGGTCAGGTAGCTGTTCACAAGAAAGGCGGCGTGAGCCGGGGCGTTGTCATGGTGCAGCTCCCAGTCAGCTCCAATGTGTGGTCGGACCCGATTGACCCTTCGTTTGAGTCTGTTGAGCACTTCCACGTAAAACTTGGCGTTGACGATTTGTCCAGGAGGAACAAATTCATGGTGGACGATGCCTTTGATGTCAAAAAGACAATAAGCATCGTTTTCACTTTGGATTTGTTCATTCTTCCCTTTTCTGGGCCAGGAGACGCCGGCGTGTGCCACTCGGAAGATTGCCTCTTTGTCTCGGGATCATACTAAAAAATCTATGATTCGTCACCTGTGATTACGTTATTCAAAAATTGGGGGTCACTTTCCCACATGTTCAAATTTTCTTGGCACAATTCCACTCGCCGCAATTTCTGGTCGTTAGTGAGCACTTTTGGGACAATCCTCGCGTACACCTTGCGCATGTTCAAATGCTCCGTCACAATTTCATGAACCACAGGTTTTGGTAAATTTAACATCTGGGCAATTAAACGAATACTTAGTCGACGGTCTGAGTTCAAAACTTCGCGCACACGAGTAACATTGTCGGTGTTTGTCGAAGTCGAAGGTCTTCCAGCACGGTCTTCATCAACGACCTCTTCCCGGCCCTCCGAAAAGACCTTGTGCCACCGAAACACACCACTTCTTGCTAAAGCATCATCTGGGTAAGCCTGCTTGATCACATAAAACGTCTCAGATTTACCGAGTTTAACACAGAATTTAATCGCGTACCTCTGCTCTAACGAACACTGCTTGTACCACTCACAGAAACACGTCGCGCAAAAAAGCCTGTCCTGACTCTCCGTGTGCTCGGAGACAATTGACCAACAGCTCGTTCGTTAGCTAGGAACGCCCTCTACCGGATCCAGTCGGTGCGCGCACGCTCCAAGGTACAGTCATGGCGGAATAAAATCAGTCCTATTACTTTCCAGACAAACCCTGTATATTTTCGCAACATCTCGCTTTTACATCAAAGTCACAATACAACATTAAAAAAGCCTTCTTACCATTATTTACAAATTTCTAAACAACCAGATCTGATACAGCATATCTAACTTCAGATTTGTAATCAGAAGGTCAAAAACTATGAAGAACACTTCTACTTTCATTCACAAAGAGAAAGAAAGTGAAAATTTGTAAGGCAAGTAATTGTTCGTTGTGCAAATAAATAATTTATGAATTGGTATTGTAAATCCCTTATGGAAATGCACTGCTACACGATTAATGTAATATATTCAAGTCACGAGTGTTCTTTGTCTTTGATGATAAAAGTGAGAGAAAATGATTATTGAAGCAAGCGTTAGAGAAGCTTTCACTATTCGACTCGATTGGTATTTGTGTGTTCATCCATTTCCTCAGTTTGTCCACTTGCCCATCTGTTCCACAAAATCTCTTGTGAGTGTTATCCTTTTTATATATAACTTGGTATCTTTTTTCCACTGGTAGAAATAACTTTTTTTTGTTTCAGGTAAAAATTTATCTCATGTAGCAAGTTTTACACATGTATGCACACGACAATTTTCTAATATAGATATCGTAAAAGAACGATTCTGATAAAATTTACTGTATTGTTTTATAGCTTTGGGTATATCGGCATAGCTTGAGTTAAAATCTACGAAGATTAAAGGGGACAATCAAACCTTAACCTCAATTTGGAAAATATGTTTCACGATGACTTTCGTTATAAACAATGTTATCTTTTGGTTTCATATTTTGCACATTTTTTGAGGCTTCCGAATCTACCCTCAGCACAAAGGTAACCCTTTATTTGGCACTATTGCTCTCAAGCAACGTCGCATTCTATTCCGTTATACACACGAATTGTAACTCCAGTGATCATTTTGTTGACATTATTGCTTTCCTTCAATATTCATATACATGATTTGCGGGTTGCTACTTTAGATACTTCTAATCTTCGTCAACAGCAGACAGTGAAATTTTGTATTGTAGAAGCTTTATCTCCTATGTTGCGCGAAAGTTCTTATTTTTTTAATTTGTGATTTCTTACTCTGTAGGAAAATGTTTCAACAAAGCTGTTGGTAATTACTGAGAGTATTCTTCTGATATTTTACCATAATATGGCAATGATGCTCAGTAGCTACAAATAGGACTTATTTTATGGCAATGTTGCTTTCAAATAAACACTTTGTATTTTGAACCAAAGTACAAAAATACTTTTAATTTACGAAATTATTTTCAGGAAGACATGGTTCAACCATAAAAGCAAACTAAATATTTAAATGGTAATGCTATCAATGCGCTTGCCAATTAAAGGGTTTAAAATCTATAGAGAGTATCTAAAGTAATAGATGTATTCTATTCTCCCATTACAATTTATTTTAGGGTCTCACGAAAAGTTTTCTGAAATTAAGGTGAATCACCACTCGGAAGTCAATACATATTTTAGGTCATTCCCTTATCCACTGCGTAATGACACGTTACATAATATTAATATTGTACTATAAGATAGAGTAATGTTTCAGCTACAGCACAAGACAATGATTCATTTGGTTGTGCCTCCTGCTGTCAAAAAATGTAACAAATAAAAGAAAATATTTGATTCGTTTTACAATGAGCACACAAGATGGCACTTGCTGTTAGATCTCACTAAAAGTGCTCAATTTTATGAAATGCTTATTTGAATGTGTAAAGTACTTTAAAGTAACAATCTTAATACAAAATACATACATTGTTTAATCGTTTTGTGTTATGTTTGACATTTTATTTAAATACTAATTTACATTTAGGGAAATAGATTTTGAGAAGAAACTTGCGTTGTTGCCAAATTTGTACGTTTAATTTCTGGTTCGAGAAGCAGAATTTAGCTGTGAATTGCAGTAAGGGTCGAAAACTAATTTCTCCAGTAAGTATCCAAGTAGAATTCCGTGATTACTTCCTTTATTATCTGGCACCAGCAAATACTCGACACTATCTGGCAATGCCGCACTATTCAAGCAACGTTTAACAACGTATTTGAAAGTATGACTCAGGTTATATTTCGTAAATAATAATAATACTAATATTTTAATGCCTCAAATTCTCGAGGCTTAACAATCATTCCGACTTTAACCGGATTTAACATCAATCGAGAACATGAGAGCGAACCTCCTACGCCATGTTTTAAACAAATGCATGTTCAATAATAGTTTCCGTCAATATGTTTCTTTATTTAGATTTTACCACTATATGGTGTATGTATTTAGTTTCCGTCAATAATTTTTCTTTACTTAGATTTTAACACTATATGGTGTATGTATTTAGTTTCCGTCAATAATTTTTCTTTATTTAGATTTTAACACTATATGGTGTATGTATTTAGTTTCCGTCAATAATTTTTCTTTATTTAGATTTTAAGACTATATGATGTATGTATTTAGTTTCCGTCAATATTTTTTTTATTTAGATTTTAACACTACATGATGTATGTATTTACTGGTAAACATAACTCCCACTAGCAGCTGAAGTCAATCTAACAGGAGGGCCCGTTTACTCCCCTTCCTCGAAGAAACATTTACATAAAAAATCTGCAGTAACTTTAGTAAAATTATCAATTTCGTCCAATATGTTCAAACTTTTTCTGAGAATTTCCAATCCTTTTAATTGCTTGCAGTTAGACGATCCGATAATTACAGATCGTTCTCCCCCAACTTTATATAATATGTTTAACTGAATATTCAGTAAAACACTCAAGTTTTCATTAGACATGATGCTGCGTGTTTTGTTGGAGATTAGCTTCCTGTACTATGGAGTTGAAATTTGTGGAAGAGAGGATTGCTCATTTCAACAACGTACAGTATCACTAGTCGCTATGTCACTTGTCCCACTACAACAGTAAGAACGGTGGACGCCTACATTTTATGGGAGATGTTTACGCCAGGAATTTACCGCAGTATTGTAACTCTCCATCTCTGCTCTTTTCCTCTCTTGCAACATTTAAAATGGAACTGTTGCAAATACATCACCTAGGAGAGCTACTTCAGAAATATGCATGAACTACACGAATAGATTTAACTGCTTGTTGTAAAATGAAACAACGCTCAACTTCAGCTACTTTTAAATAAAATATTTTACAGTATGTTATTTCTAAAATTAGAATTCCCACATGTATAATGCAGGATATTACTTGTTAGAAGTGCACCTTGAAGTAAAACTTTCATTTTCTATGAAAGAAAAACAAATGAATGCAATTTATTGAGTTGATTTAATTTTAGTTTAAGGTCCCAGCAACGAGGCTATATGAGAAGTGGACCTACTGATTAACGTGGAATCCGAACCACATGAGCTCCCGCCGGGAATCGAAACCGGATCTCTCACGCCAAAGACACGTACCCTAACCACTTAGCCAGGAGGGAGCTCTGAATACAATTTCTTGTTTAACATTGCGTGATTATGCACCGAGGCAAGGGAGATAGTGATAATCATAGCTGAATAAATAGTGGAATGAACAGAATGGAAGGAAACAGGAGAACACCGACAAAACCTATACATCCGGTATTAGTCCACTTGGCAAGAACTGAGATCAGACGAAGGACTTCAAGCACCAGACGTGAACGCTCTACCTTTAAGCCACGGCTTATTCTTAAAAAAAGAAAAAAAGTAGCAAATGAACAGTAACATTACATTTATGCTGAGAAAGATAGGTAGTTTAATATTGTTAGTGAATAAGGCAATAAATACGCAATGATATATGTACATAAGGATATGAAGAAAACTTTCCATTACTTTCCATAAAACGCCTGGCGATAAATTCTACAGTTCTTGTTGGATACTCTCTTCAAGGGCCGCCAAGGTTTGAATTCACAAAATCTTGAGACCCTTGAATTCACAAAAGAACAAAAAAAAACAATAAAACAAAAATGTAGCTGTCAAATCGATCAGTTTTGTGGTCCAATTCAAGTTGCCGAAACGAGAGATTAAGTGATCGGAAGACCCTTGCTTCAAAATGCCCATTACTGTTCGTGCAGTGTGTACGATCACGCCATCCTGCTGGACTCACAAATTTAATTCGTCAATTTCTAGCAGCAAGAAGTCACTGAGTACGGATTTGTAATACTTACTACTCAGTTACAGTCGCAATTCTCAAACAAATAGGCTCCAATGACTCATTCTTCGTAAACACCGCACCAATCAATAACTTTGAGAGCACGTAATGGTATTTTCTGAATTACATGCGGATTATCAGTGCCTCAGAATAAAACAAAATGATTATTCACATATCTGTACAACGATATTGTATATCTATTTTGTAATTTGTTCTTTTTTATAACTTGATTTTGGGCAACGGTGCATAAAAGTACACAATCTGTCGTGTAGAAAAAGAAGAAAAAAAGAATATATATGTTGTTGATCCTAAATAGAAAGAAATAAGTATTAATCTCAATAGTAAAAGTATATGTTGGTTTTATAGGTGTAATCTACATTTATAGTTATCATAAGAGCAGATAGTTGCTTGTTTAAAACGTTGCTATGACATCCGAAAAAGAAAACATATTATTAATGGAGTTTTGGAGAATAAAGTGTAGAGGATATCAGACTAAGCGCCTATTTTGAATTCTCCCTGTATGTAGTTATTTTGTTCTTCAAACAAGAAATTGTAATTATTAAATAATAAAGAAGAGACTTCCCTATGTTGTCACCTCATCCCAATACAAATTCATGCTTACCATTCTCTTCCTAGTTTCCGTAACTTCACCAAAACAAACTCAGCCACGCCGTTTCAGCAATTAAACTTCCCTATTAACCAACATAATTGTGATGAGCTAGTCATCCACGTGCGGAGCACCAGGAAGAAGCGAAAGCTAGGAAGTAGAACAAAACCAGGGGACACGGAACCCTCCAGGTGAGAAGTGTGACAGAAGCCGCCAGAAACACACCTTGAACCCCTATTCAGAAGAGTCGTCGTAGCAGCAATTGGGAGACGGTCGGCACGCCTGGGCCCTCACCATCCACTGCATGACAGAGGTGTCATTCCGAAGAGGCCAGGACATCTGAAAGCTGTTGCCCTGAGATCGAGAGGTTCTTCACTCTCGAACGTGAGGTCCGGGATCGATACCAGACGGAAGCACTCAACGGATTGGAGGATAAGGCTTCACTCGATAATTGAAGAGGCTCATCATATCGAAATGGCTGAGGTACAGTAAAACCTTTTCCTTTCCTAACCTTTGCGTCTCTGTGAT
Organism: Thermobia domestica; assembly: GCF_964235325.1. Taxonomy (NCBI): domain Eukaryota; kingdom Metazoa; phylum Arthropoda; class Insecta; order Zygentoma; family Lepismatidae; genus Thermobia; species Thermobia domestica. The sequence goes on along the minus strand of NC_137455.1, from coordinate 61,521,510 downwards.
TTCTTCTATTAGAAAACATGCATCTCATTTCATTCATCCCCAATTAATTAATTCAGTGCTGTACTGCTCAAAGCCCCACGTACTTTCTCTCTTGCCATGCGAAGTGCTATCCCCACATTCTTTCCGTAAAGAACTGATAATTGAGCAAATAACTGTGGTTGTAACCCCACAGTACAGTACAGCAAGATGGTGGAGATGTGGACCTTCACTTTATGAAGATTTTTGAGGCCTTTGCCTAGCATTTAGGATTTTTTTTTCTCCTAATATAGAAATGCAGCCTCTGTGAAACATTGTTATTATTAATTCCGAACCATAAGACTTTTAAATTAACGTCAATTCATCGATTTTGTCATATCATTTTTTGTTACAATTCTGTTACATCAAACCATGTCTTTCTTATTATTTATTTTTTGAAGTGACGCAAAGATTGGGTTTATTTTAACTTTAAGTATGTTGTGTTGACACTGATTTTATGTGCATGTTTACTTAGCATTTTCTGCATGTTTCGATTATTAGCTGAACAGTATCTACAGCCTTTTGATGATCTAAACGATATTTCCACTACGCAGTACTTTGAACCTATAATTTGTTCATCACCGATTGCCATTCCAGTTACTAGAAAATTTTATACCAATCTTAAAGACAATTTGCATTTATCTACCCCAGTTTCAAGTATTTCTTATTCTTTCACACCGGACAGTTTAAACATGGCCCAGAATAATAGTGAGAATGTAGAAGGTTCATTGACCTCGATTCATACGATAGTAAGGCCCGAACCATTTTATGCTAAATTAGGAGAAGACATCACGCGGTATTTGCAGAAATACGAGGCTATTGCCTCCATCAATAATTGGACAGGCATAAGAAAAAAGCTAATCCTATGTACATTGATGAAGGGTCCGGCTGAATTTTGGATGGACAATACTTCCAAAAAACCCGAATTTGCTAATTGGACTTACGATGAGTTCAAAGCAAAATTAATAGAAGCTTTTGGGAGCAACACCATGCCTCAGTTGACAGAAAGTGAAATGCGTGCTCGCGAACAAGGAGAAACTGAAAGCATATCTGATTATGTTTATTCTAAACTCAACCTCATTCTGAGGGTAGACCCTCAAGCCCCCCCAGCGAAACAAACACAATTAATCATAGAAGGTTTGCAACCTGAGTATTTTAGGGCCGTTATTCGTAAGGAATATGATTCAGTTGAAAAACTGATATCAGACTTAATAACTGAGGAAAAAACAAAGATCTTATTAGAACGGAAAACCATCGAGAAATACATTAAGCGCAATTCGTCAATATTGCAGTCTTCATTAGTTTCTAGTAATACGAATGTTGACCCGATGAATACGCATTCTTGCTCTCAGCCTACCACACAGTCCAGAGCTGTTGAGAAAATTTCTGCTCAGAAAAATGCTGACGCGCATGTAAACTCTCAGGTCCCTGACTCCAATGCACTGCAGCAAATACAGCAACAGTTAGAGAAACTTTCTTTAAATATTACGTCTCTCACTGCAAATCAAGGTCAATCGACAAACACAGGAAATGCAAGTTCATCTTTTCGTGGTAATAACAGAGGAAGAAGAAGCCGAGGTAGAGGGGGAAACCAAGCTCGCTACTACAACAATTATGCTCAAAATCAAGGGAGTAATGGTGACAGGGGTAACGCGATTGACAATAACTCAAGTGACCAGGGTTCAAGCCCCGCTGCGGGAACTTCTAAACCACCACGTTCTCCTATTGTCTGTTGGCGCTGCCAAGGATTAAATCATATAGCCCGAGATTGTCGCGCATTTTTAAACGAAGAAACGGAATAGTTGGTCGGGACACAACTATTCGTCATTCTGTGTTACAAGTCCCTATATTCAAGGAATCAGAACTCCCATACATTAATATTAGAGCAGGGAGCGTGTACACTCCATTGTTAATCGACTCAGGATCACAAGTTTCTTGTCTCCCTGAAAATTTAGTTCCTAAAGGAGCAAAGAAAATAACAATTACTACAAAATTAAAGGGAGTGACGGGCAACACAATTGAAGTATCTCATATTGTTTTTTTGCGTTTCTTCATAGGAAAAAAGAGCTTTACGCATCCGTTCAGAATAATTCCTCGGTTTCCATTTAAGCCTTTGCTTGGTCAGGATTTCTTAACATCCCATAATGTTTTCCTGGATTTTCAGAACAATATTTTTTCAGTTAATAGATTTGGGAAGCCACCTGTAGACCAGCTTCCACGTAATAACAATGAGGGTGTAATTTCTGAAACTTTAAAAGAGAAATTAGCGTCTCTTTCTAAAGCTATTTACACACTTTCTGAACGAATAGTGCTTCCAGCGAAAACGCATACTCGAGTTTCTCTCACTAAACATTACGATATAGGAGGGAATAAGAATCTTTTAGTGCCAAATATTTCTTTGCAGAATAAATTAGAAATTTTTATTTCTTTTTGTGTGTTGTCACCATCTCAGCCTTGTGTATGGATTACGAATCCTACTGTTAAAGACATAACGTTAAACGAGCGTCAAGAAATAGGGTTAGCTGAAGAATTTGAAGAAATATCAGAGGAAGACTCTGCTTATCTAGTAGGTCAAATTCAGGAGGAATTGTCACCGGAAATTTTAGAAAAAAGAAAACTGTTTGACAGGTCACAAATTCAGGTTAACCCCGAACTTTCTGAAAGTGATAAAGAGAAATTTTATGATCTCGCTTATCGTTATAGTGATATTTTCATGTGGCACGACCAAGATTTTTCTTTTGCTAAGGATTATGAATATCAAATCCAGCTCAAAGACAACACGCCTATATGCAAACCAGCCCTACCTATTCCGTACCATTTGCGCGCTGTAGTTAAAAAACAGCTGGACAATTTATTACAAAGAGGGATCATTTCGAGAACTATATCCCCATGGAACTCACCCATTCTCTTAGTTAAAAAACGAACAGGTGATTATCGTTTTGTTTCTGATTTTCGGGCTGTAAATGTAAACTGTAGGGTGGATTCCTTTCCGATTCCTAGCATGGAGGACGTGTTAAATCGTGTTTCTGGAAAGAAATACATTACAATGTGTGACCAAAAAGATGCCTTCTTCCAAATCCGCATTACAGAAGATAGCAAACCAATCACAGCATTTTCTGTTCCGGGGGAGGGATCCTTTCATTATAATGTGGTTCCCCAGGGATTACTTTGTTCTTCTGCGGCGTTGAACCGGCTCATAAAACTGACATTAGCCGATATTCCATCGCCCCATATATTGAATTACCTAGATGACTATTTTATAGTAGCTGACACCATACCGGAAATGTTAGAATTATGCACATTACTTTTTGATGCATTTCGCAAGCGAGGTTTAAAATTGTCTCCAAAGAAAACCAAGTTTGCACAGACTTCTGTAGTTGTTCTTGGACATAAAGTAAATAAATATGGTATTTCTGTATCTGACAAAGTGATTGACACTATAAAATGTTACAAACGTCCAAAAACTAAGAAACAACTAAAGTCATTTTTCGGCACTTGTAGTTTTGTGAGACGCTTTGTAAAGAATTTCAGTGAAATTTCAGCTCCTCTCTTACAATTACTTAAGCGTGATGCTAAATATAGCTGGAAAAAGCCACAACAGGATGCTTTTGAAAAACTCAAAGAAGCAATCATAAATTCACCAACTTTAATGAACTATCACCCCAACAGACCATTATTTCTGTACACGGATGGATGTAAATCTGGGGTGGGGGCGGTTGCTAAGCAACCAATTGATGATAACCCTGACAGTGAATTAGTTCCTATTGGGTATTGTTCCCGGTCTCTAAACGCCACAGAAAAAAATTATTCAATATATGAGATTGAGCTTCTTGGGGTGCTATATGCACTACGTTCTTTTCGTTACTGGCTCATCGGAAGACATTTTTTTCTAAAAACAGACTGTAGAGCGATCACATTTCTGAAACAATCTAAAAATGTTAGTGGCAAGCTAGCTCGGTGGCTTTCTCAACTGGAGCAATTTGACTTTACAATATCCCATGTCTCAGGAACCGCCAATATAGAAGCCGATAATATCAGTCGTTTTGCTTCCAATAAAAGAGATCTCGAAGATGAAAAGTTAAGTTCAGAGGACCCCTGTGTTTTTTTTCTAGAAGATAACACCGATATTAATATTAGCGAAGCTCAGAGAAAAGATAATGTTCTTAAGCACATTATTGACTGGCTTGAGGGCAAATCTAAAGACAATCAGTATGAAAGACAAGCTTCCTGTTATGAATTGCGCAATAACATTCTTTACAGAAAAAACAAAACACCTATGGGTATGAACTACTTGCTTGCCATTCCTTTGTCATTGCGGGAAACGGTTTTTAAGAAGTGTCATGAGGAGATTTTGGGAGCCAATCACTCTGCTTTTAGTAAAACATATAAATTATTAGTTAACAGTGTATACTTTCCTGACATGAAACGTTTTGTATATAGATGCTGTAGAGAATGTCTTCACTGCCAAATGTTAAAGAAAAGAGTTGGTTTGAGTTATGGTAAGCTGCAAACTCACCCTAGTGTTATGCCCTTTTACCGGCTTTATTTGGACGTAGCTGGGCCTTATTGCACTAACAATATTTTGAAACACAAATATTTTGTAGTCTGTGTGGATGAAGCCACAAGATTTTGTATAACAGCTAGTATTCCAGACACCACTGCCAATACTTTGGCATCATTCCTTTTTAATGACGTCATTTTAAAATATGGGTTATTTTATGAACTCTGCCTAGACAGGGCAGCTGCTTTTACAAGCGCCATATTTAAGGAATTGTGCAATATTTGTGGTGTTACGTTGAAATTTGCAGATGTGAAAGCACATTTTTCTATTGGGCTTGCTGAGGTAACAATACGTAATTTGGAACAAAAATTGAAGCTCAACATTGACCCAGATAATTCAGGAAACTGGGTGGAGTTACTTCCCAAGGTTACATTTAGCCATAATATTTCTATTAACACAAGTATGGGACACTCCAGTTTTGAATTACTCCATGGTTTCAAACCAAGGTTAATACATCAAGCTATGTTTGACACACAGTGTCAATTTCAAGACAACGCAGTCAGGCTTTCTCACCTTAATGATATTCGAGAGCAGGCTGCTGAAAAATTATTCAAAAGGTTCCAAACTTCTGCGAAATCATATGACAAGCGTCATAAACAAGTGCAATTTCAGAAGGGAGATCTTGTTTGGATATATGTAGATAATATGAAACGGGGCCAGACACGTGCTTTCACTGGGAAATACATTGGACCAGGTGAGATACAGGGCAAGAATAACGAAAATAGTTACTTCGTTAAATTCACTACTGGCACAGGAAGACAGAAAATAGACTCCATTACGGTTGACCGTCTTAAGAAATATTACCCTCCGTCGCCTCTGGACGAGTTAGGAGATCACGACCATCAACGCAAGAAGCCTCCCACCAGTGATGATATTGAAGCCAGAGACTCAGCCATTCAAGGAGAGAACGTACCCCCTGAAGAGAACTGTACAGAAGATGAGGAGGAACGGAATCAGCTGTCTCCACGGAATGATGAAGACGAAACAGGCTTACCAACATCTAGGTTTATCATTGAATTCACTGGAAGGAAAGAGGGAAAGGAAGAAAAAGATGATCAAACTGACAATTACACGTGCCTCAATATCGTTAATGCCATCTCTATGCTCCATTTACCGGCGTGGGATGTCACAGCCAGACGTACGCTACATAATGCACCCAAAGTTCCTTCAAAATTTGGTGTGAACACTGAGATCAATTCTAAAGTAGCTTTGTACCATGGAAGCATTGTAGAACTCCAGGGTGATGCCATTGTAAACCCAAGCAACACGGATTTATTACCCATAGGGGGCGCAGACAGGGCAATACACTTAGCAGCAGGGCCACAATTAACTCAAGAATGTGCACGCATTGGGAAATTAAAAGAAGGTTCGTGCATAATTACAGAAGGCTTCAATCTTCCAGCTAAACACGTAATACACACTTGTGGACCTAAAGGTGAAAATAGCAAATCATTACAGTCTTGTTACGAGAAAATCTTATTTAGTGTTTTAAACAATGATTTTCGTACAGTTGCATTGCCCACCATTTCAACAGGTGCATTTTTATATCCTAAAACACCAGCATGTCACATAGCCTTAAGAACTGTGAGAAATTTCTTGGAGGAAAATTTGGATTCCATCGATAAAATTATTTTCTGTGTTTACGATGTACAGAATAAACGAATCTATGAACATTTGATGCATGAATATTTTCCTGTGTAAAAAAAAAAAAAAAAAAAAAAAAAAAAAAAAAAAAAAAGTGAGCTTCAGCATATGAGTGAATAAGCTAATCTTATGATTACGATACATTAGTAATGTATAGTGAAGTATTGATACTCTATTTTTGATAATTTTGAAACTACTTTTTAGTTTCTGTGGGATATTTTCATAATCCTTTTATTTGGAGTATTATTTATTGTGTATGAGTAGTGAGTTGCATGATAAGTGTTCTTTGAATATGTTTCATATTCTTTCCTGACCTTTTTGTTGGTCGTTTTTTCACTATCAGTGAACCTTCAAGTAACATGGAAATAAATAAATAAATAAAAATATATATGTACATATTAGACGATATAAGGGAACAAAGCACTCAGATGTTTCTAGTGCTGTATATAGTAGATAATTTTAATGTTGTTTTATTATTGCTCATAGCTCTTCACCATGAAGTTAAGAAGTAAACACAGGAATACTGCTTCAAATCTATATTTCGTTGTAAAAATAGGCATCATTTCTATTCACCGTTTCAAAGCTTTTTAGGGATTACTGACCTGCTCATCTTTATAACCCTAGTTCTCATGTTATTTGTGTTAATAAAAATCTTCCGATTATTACAAAAGAAACCACCATCTCTTCATCGTACTTTTCCAAGATTTTTGCCTGCTACTGCTAGAAACAATGCCTCAACGGAGACACGCGAGGACTTGCATCACTCCACGCTAGAACTCACTCCGAGAAATATCTTAGCATCGTATTTAAACAATTATATCCCTTATGTGTGACGTATTTTATCTCGTGGTATCCCAGTCATTTAACTAATCTGGAATAGTGCTACTCTTCATATACCGCTACCGAGTAGTCCGCGGTATATCGGGCTTTTCAGGCACTTAGTAGAGGAAATGCTACTAACCAAATTAGTTAATCTAATTGTATCCTCCCATATTCTAACACTCCCTCGAATATCAATTTTAACTAACACAAACTTATACGAATACCTAAACTTAGAGAGATTTTACTTTGCATATGTATAATATATATATTATTTATCTTATATGTTATTTATTATTTATAATTTATCTTATTATATTACATATATTCATATATTTATTTTATATATCACAATTTGGTTAAGGAATCATATAATTATTGTATATAAACAAGTTACAATTAATTTTTCTTTCAAATGTCATTTTTTCCTTCCCACTTAACCCCTCACTGGTATCTCAGCCATAATCTATATTAATAATCCCATATTAAAATTATTATACTTACCTCCCATCAAGATTGCATAACACCACACTTCCTGATGTACTATAAACTAATTCGTTTTATTTTTTTTTCATGTAAAAAAAAAAATCTGAATCAGCGCAACCTTGAATTCTATCCTTCTACATCTTCAGTTTCTACGTAGTAATGGAAGCGTCCGCCAGAGGGCAACCTTCGACAACATATTATAATTGATTTATACCTGACCGCCATCTTAAGGACATTGGAGAATTACTACAGCATCTTTGGGTCATCAACACTCTTCTCCAGGAGAACACTCCGAATTTTTTTTCAAAATCGTCGTGGAGAAATAGAGCAGGGAGTGTAGAGGATATCAGACTAAGCGCCTATTTTGAATTCTCCCTGTATGTAGTTATTTTGTTCTTCAAACAAGAAATTGTAATTATTAAATAATAAAGAAGAGACTTCCCTATGTTGTCACCTCATCCCAATACAAATTCATGCTTACCATTCTCTTCCTAGTTTCCGTAACTTCACCAAAACAAACTCAGCCACGCCGTTTCAGCAATTAAACTTCCCTATTAACCAACATAATTGTGATGAGCTAGTCATCCACGTGCGGAGCACCAGGAAGAAGCGAAAGCTAGGAAGTAGAACAAAACCAGGGGACACGGAACCCTCCAGGTGAGAAGTGTGACAGAAGCCGCCAGAAACACACCTTGAACCCCTATTCAGAAGAGTCGTCGTAGCAGCAATTGGGAGACGGTCGGCACGCCTGGGCCCTCACCATCCACTGCATGACAGAGGTGTCATTCCGAAGAGGCCAGGACATCTGAAAGCTGTTGCCCTGAGATCGAGAGGTTCTTCACTCTCGAACGTGAGGTCCGGGATCGATACCAGACGGAAGCACTCAACGGATTGGAGGATAAGGCTTCACTCGATAATTGAAGAGGCTCATCATATCGAAATGGCTGAGGTACAGTAAAACCTTTTCCTTTCCTAACCTTTGCGTCTCTGTGATTTCTTCTATTAGAAAACATGCATCTCATTTCATTCATCCCCAATTAATTAATTCAGTGCTGTACTGCTCAAAGCCCCACGTACTTTCTCTCTTGCCATGCGAAGTGCTATCCCCACATTCTTTCCGTAAAGAACTGATAATTGAGCAAATAACTGTGGTTGTAACCCCACAGTACAGTACAGCAAGAAAAGGTAATAGTGATATAATTTGTCGTGCCTGATTTAATGTGATTTGATCGTTTTTATATATTTTAAGAATTTCAAGGACTGTTGGTTGGAATGTAACGTAAAATATATGTATATTCTAATATAAATTAATCATTACATTTTAGATGGTGTTATCTCGCCCAGGACGTTACATTTTAGATGGACGGTCCTCTGCATAGGTGAAAACGTGGACAACGAAAGGATTCGTGGTCTTTTCGTTGGCCACGAGTGAACATGCACTTGTCAGTCATGATGAATTTAATAGAAAATTTTCATTTCGTGGACGAAGTTTAGGAGGGCTTGACTAAATTGAACATGTGCCTGACGGTCTGCAGGCAATGCTGGTTTGTTGTTTGTGCTTCGTGTAAGAACATCTGTAAGTCGTGTAAGAACATCGCACAAAATTCTGTGTTACGACCGCCAGTTGATACTCAGTTCCTTGGTCCGTCTTCTCTTGATTTTTGAGTGTCCTTTTGGACATATGCAGCCTGAGCAGCATTGTTATCAGCCGTGTAGACGCTATGGAACCCGATACTTCTCCTACTGTTCCGTACTGACCCAGCTTCCTCAAGGCGGGCTGCTGGACATTCCAGAGTTTGATCTATTTTTTTCCGCACATCGAAAAAATCAACGACGAAATTCACACAGCGCCAAGGTGACAGACACATTTACACAATTATTTTGCATTCAAGGGGATGTAACGATCACTCTCATACACGTGTATTTTTGGGTCTGTAAAAAATAGAAAAATGGCACATAAGTAACAACTACTTTCTAGCATGAGACCATCTTACAATAGGGTGGCGACTTGTGTGCTACCTTATACTAAGTAAGAAGAGTCACAACTTCTTATGGAAGATCAGAGCAGCAGCCCGGACAATGCTGTCAGGGTTTCGCCAGCAGTCGTATTTTATCAAATCACGTAGTATACCAAAATAATTAGATCACCTAATAAGCAATAAGAACTGGTTATAGTTATAACCTATTTCAGAATGGAAGAAACTTTTACCAAGTTTCGTCATATTACATCATTCTAGAAATGCTCGTAATAAGTTGTTTCAACATGACTGTACCTCACCGGAAAAATGGACTTAGACAGATCGTTATAATACTGCTTTGTGTTAGCATTTTGATAATGTCTTATATTCTGCTAAAACAATGTGATTTAGTAAAGATGAATAGAGAATATAAAGAATCATTCGCATAACCATCTGAGTGTTTACGAGGTTTCTCCCTCGTCAGGGACCTTTGCTATACTTGTTTTACTCATTTCTTCTAGTTTACGAAGCTCTTGTCTTTACGCCAGGTGCTCGATACGTAACTTTTACCAATTAAGCACGTTAAATTGTTTATTCATTCCTCTTTACAGAGATATTATCTTCACTTCTTCGACCAATGATATTTCTAAGTGTATGGCTATTCGAGAATGTGTTTTTTATGCGTTTTCCTAGGTGGATATTTGGTAATTTTACTTTCGCCAGAGTCATACTCTGGGCGAGTCAGGGTTTCCAGGTCTTTTTAGCTAGGTCTAGGTCTATAATAGCAGAGTTTCAATGCACTGCACAAAACATCTTCCAAGTAGCTGTTTGTTGGTAAAATCTTGTCTGGCAACACATATTTGCTTTTCCCCCTTCCTTTAGACATATTTTAATCAGCAAGCGGGCAATTGTTCCGAAACGCACCAAATACATCGAGCAAAGGTTTTTTCAACGTATGTTTTATAGCTTTCGCGTTTGCAGTACATTGTGACTAGCATCCACATTTAAGTACACGATCAGTGTATTCCAATCGTACTCATGAGCAAGGAAAACGCTTTGCATAGCCGCCCAGTTAACATATCCCGCTTCTACCAGGCACAACAAATTTACTTCAAACGAATATCATCATGGTTCATTTGTGAAGAGTAAGGCAAATTGCCACAATTTTAAAACGTCAGTATATGTATTAAGGTAAATAATCTACGCTATATATAAACTCTTGTAATTTTTAAACTAGCTTATAAAAACACCGAAATGTCGTAGCATGTAAATATTGACAGGGGCATTCTCTTTGACTTATCCCGTAATTAACAGATTTACAGTGTTGCTAATTTACTATAAAGTCTTCCTTTTTGTTTAAAGAAGTGTACAACATTAGATTATTATACATATCATACCTACATACATGGTAAGGAAAACATACACTATCACATTTATTATTCGCGTTACGAACTAGAGACGTTAGAATATAACAATTGTAATTAATTTGAAGTCCAGTACAATAGTAATAACATGAGTGAGACGGACGGGGCAAATGTATCCAAAGCACATCAGTGTTAAAAAGTATGATCATAGTGTGATGCGTTTGGAAGAAATAGAAGCAATTGTTTTATTTTAAGAAGAAACTGCTTTGATGAGAAAAATATTGAAATGGTTTCAGTAGATATAACGACCATAACACCGTTTTCATTTGTTTGACATCTCAAATGTTCCTTGGCTATGATAAACACTGGTAAAGTTTGCAACATTAATTAAAATTATGTAATACGGAAAGCGTCCGCAGCAAAAAGAACTGCAACATGAGCATGCAAGTTTATTGACAATCTGTAGCCTCTTGCTCCAAAATAAGTGTGCAGGGGATTACGCTGATGTTTCTTCTGGCGCGATTCGTCACACTTAGACCTTATGTTGATTCCCTGGACTGTTAGGCCTAGTTTCACAATAAACGTACATGCTCATTTTTTTGCTGCGGACTGTAAGAAAATCTATTGTGATGTCATAGAAGCAAAGGAAGGTGCTATTATTTGTTTCTAAAATCTCCTCAAATACGCCATTTTAGGTAGTATTTCAATCTTTTCCTTATCTCCGGAATGGTTTGAGGTATATTTTTTTTTTCTAAATTGTATTATAATGTTCATGTCTATCGAATTCTTTAAAAAAAAGTTAAATTTTCAATTTCTTGTAACCTTGTTTCTAGATAATTGAAATATGTAATATGAGGATTGTAGTATTACACACTACACTGGATCCGCGTCACTTGAATTATTATTAGTGTGGAATCCTAAAAGATTTAGTTGCTTTCGATATCTGTGACACTGATTTCTATTTTGTAACACTAAATAATAAGTGTGGTATTGTAAGTGTCATTTAATATGCAAATATAAAATATTCTGGCAGAATATTGGGTTACCACACACCTGGGTTTGATCCGGACATTCGGGGGATTAAACAATTCGTCTGGAATGCGAAGCACCATCTAATCCGGACGCCAAATGTCCGGAAATATGAAAAAATAAATCTACATTTCATCTCTGGATCATAATACTAAGTCGTAGTGGTTTAAACAAGCACTACCTAATATTTGCATAATTCTTGTCCATTAATTTTGTGCTTCAGAAATTTTAAATGCCGCTAACCCCTGTTAAAATTAATGAACTGTTTCGTACTGTATTCGGTGGTTTGTTGGTTGACACCACTAACGTAAGCTCCAAATAGGTTATTTTTCTTTCCAATTTGTGCCACAATAAAACCTAGTTTCGATTATTGATTATAATTGACAGAAACAACAAAGTGGCAATTTTGGTCATTATATTTCTAAACACGGAATCCCTATGAAACGAAACCTGTATTAAACCATTAAAATAAATCTGTAATTGTAAGTTAGTTCCTCATGCAACGTTTGGAGGGATTTGCATAACAGTGATGGTGATCGACTGAGATGGATAGCTCAAAATTAGTGAGTAAATTTTCCTGTGGTCGAAACAAATTCGAGAATATAGTTCGCAATGTTTTAGGGTCTCATTCGATGGAGACCGTTCATCAAAAATTGGACAAATCCCATTTTTTTCAACTTCAAGTGATGCATCTAACAGAAAGAATCAAAAGCTTTTCCTCTTTGATTACAATTTTATTTTAAGGATAGAATTTGTACCCGAGATTTTTACCAAGACAACAATGAAACTTCCGATGCAATTACAGATCCCATAAGAACTATGTTAAAAAGAAACAATTCGTATATCAGAAATGTAAATGCTTACACAGGAGACAATACAGCTTTTAATTCTGGGAAACACCGATCGGTTTACCAAAAGTTAAAAAGGATAATTCTAGCTTGATCGCTGCAACCTGCAACTGCCATGTTATGCACAATTTAGCTAAACAAGCCACTCAAGCTCTTGCTGCTATGGATGCTGAAAGGCATCTTGTTAAATTATATAATGAGTTCTTAATTTCAGCAAAAAATGTTGCTAAGTTAAAGGATATGAGTTTGTTGAGTAAGAATGGCAAAACATTTTGCGTCATGTACCAACCAAGTGACTTTCTCTTTACCCTACTCTGACACGCCTGTTGGAAAAATGATTGCAATTAAATCTTATGCTTCAGTTTGGGCGAAAAAAAAAATATAATCCACTAATCTGGAAATTAGTTTCCAGTGTTTCCGAAAGTATATCTCCAGTATATATTCAGTATATCTCCAGAAGAGGAATACCGCACCTGTATTTCTAATACAATGTTTTGGGTATTTTCCATGGCAGAATCCTGTTGCTTGAAGAAAGTAAAGGTTCTTCTCCTGAGTTGTTTGAAATCATAGAAGGTTTGTTAGATGAACTTAAGCAAAGATTGCCCGATGAATGTCGTGGTTCTAAGGTTAACCTGTGTTTCAGGGAGCTTCTACATAAATAGAAGAATAACCTGAAGAGTAAATTTAATGGATTCTACCAACGCGCTATCTTCTACTTGCAGCTATGGTTTAAATTCAGTGGTGATAAATCATTTCTATTGCCTTAGCAGATTTAAGTTAACAACTATGCTGGAGTGGTCGCATCTTGATGAACTAATAACTAAATTAAATTTAACCGAACAGATAAATGTGGATGTTCTGTACTCTGAATTTGTTTCGGTTAGAAAAAGGATCTCGCTGATATTGTAACCTTTTGGATCTACTCCCTGCTGTTCTACTAACGAGTACTTTCAGGAGATCTGAACTTACCTGGCTAAAACATTAACGAACTTTTCCGAAAAGGGATTACAGAACTTTTTCCGGATCACCCTCAGGTCTCAACAATCAAATGAGCATCAAGCAACGAGAGGTTGGGATGTTTTGTTTCAAAATTTTCACGGACATCCGAATGATCGCTCAGACCACGACACACAAAAATATCATTCACAAATGCAACGAAAACTCGTTAAATAAAGTAGTACTATGCTTGTTTATTAAATGCACTATGTGCAAAAAATATATAGAAGAAAATCAAACACAACACTAAACACTAATATGAATGTAGACACTTAACTATTTTCACGAACCTACAATTACATTTCACATTTCACGATGTTGTAGCTCTTTAAAATTGTATCAAGTATTTCGGGTTTAGCACTGTGGGGCAACACTAAAGGTAATCTTACGACGGAAGTTCCTGGCTGTTGGCCACAAAGAAGAATCCATAAAAAGTTTACAGTAATATTCAGCAGAACAAACACAGACAGTCGCAATGTATAATTTAGGAAATTGGTAGGGCCGGTTTACTAATTATGCGCAATGGGTCAGCGAAGCCTTTACTTTACTAAATGAGGGATAGCCGCTAAGTAAGTCCTTGGGCGGCTACTAGATTCATGCTTCTTTGCGTAATTCTATAGCGAATTAAATAAACATGTTGGCTGTACCAACACTCTTAAGAGTTGAGGTGTCGTAGGTATGAGCTGGACTGACGAATTGGTCAATTTTGGCAATTTATTTTAAAACGTAATCAGGTTATAACACTTGTATGGATATGCAAATTAGATCTGAAAAGAATCTGCTTTAATTCACAGTTCACTGGCGACAATATAAAACTAAACGGCGCTAACTTGGTTGGAAGATTCTAGGTAAAAAGTGGCTGAACAATATTGCTAGGCGACAGACTGGCTAGTTTGCAACTGTCCATGCTAGTGTTACCAAAAGTAATTGAAGGCGCACAACAACTCTGCACTTGAGTGACGTAATGCTGTTCGCGATTTGGCTCCCATCTGACCGTGATTTAGGAGGCAGAAAAGTGAACTTATCAGCGTTGCCAACTGAAATAAATATTCGCTATGAATTTAGAAATGTGAGATATTATTCATAACTCGTACGTTGTACCTTTTTATCTATGTATATCTAGATCATTACTATTAATAACAGACGTTGCATTCCACAAATAAAAATGAAATATCAAATATTTTTCATCTATGTGTATGCGTACATAAAGGAGACACTCACCTACATTTCTTCTATTCCGGATAAGTCACCGTCAGTATCCTCTTCTGAATCACTGTTGCTATCACTGTCGACACCACCGAGACTGATAACGACCCTCTCAGTAATTTCATCCATAATTCCTTCTGCTTCCCAATACTGAGTTTCAATTTGCTTCACGTGATTACAAACTGATATCCATTCGTATACATAAACTATATTTCGCGCTTGGTTTCGATAGTCCTTTATACGTCTCAAGTAGGAAATTCTTTTTTCTCGAATTTCTTGAGACTCGACAAGCACGGTTCTGTTAGTTTTAGTCTTTTTCCACCGAAACCCAAGATCTTTTAGAATTTTTCTAAGGCTTGTACACCCACCCTGAAAACCTATTGATTCTGAAAGCTTTTCCCTCAGTGTCGAAACAGTAGGAACTCTGTGTTCCGTTTTATAAAAGTCGTAAATTGTTCTCCGAATAACATCACTGTCAAACTCATCTACCCCAACCACAGGTTTCTGACAACGCCGGATTTTATTCGGAGTTTCAAAACAAGTTTTCTTAGCTTCAACTGTCTGCCCCTCTTTTTTATATTTTTGATCGTACGTAACGATACCCCTACAGCCTTCGCTGTTTTTTCTAAAGCTTTTCCAACAGGAATTGTGAAGGTACCTTCTCGAGCTTCCATCTCCATAAATTTAATAACATTCCAAATTACCTCTCTAGCCTGTGAATGGATCTTTTTGTGCTTCACTTTGGAGTTTATAACATTCATAGTCACGTTAATTCACTACAACACACACCGATACACCTACAAACTAGCCTCTCCACACTACACTGAACCGGAATACGATAGTAACAACAAACACCTTATTTTCAATCTACCAGCACACTACACGAAACCCAACGAAAGAAGAAAACCTCCACAAGCATCGGAAATATCTTATTTCGAGGGGTGAGTGAGCAACGTCTCTTGTTTTAGACCCCAAGCGAATGGAATGCTACGATTGCCAAAATGTACCATGTGTTCTGTTGACCAACAGATGTGTGGGAGGTTTTCTTTTACTTTTCTTTTCTTTACTTTTTTTTTTGGGGGGGGGGTAACCCAAAGGTCAAAATAAGAAGGGTGAAAGAATGTTTTCACTCAGTATTACTTAGCATTGTGTTATAGTGGTGTATATAAATCTGAATTTTTGTGATTTGTAGAACTAAAATACTATGTGTATCTATTCTTTTGTGTGTTAATATCTGGGATTGTGTGGATGTATTTCTATGAGTTCTTTACCCTTTTTTTTATGCCGGCACGTTCAGGTGTTTGATACATTCAGTTATTCTTAATTTTAATAATTGATTTCAAATTCTCTTATACTTTGGTTAATTAACGCTATGATATGGAAGATAAAAGATCTTTAAAAAAAAAAAAAAACTCGGGAGCAGTACTACGATCAGAAGTCTAAGTAGGGGAATGATATAGGCCTATATAATGTCAGAGCTTACTTTGAGAAAGAAAGAGCAAACGATGGTCTATTGTTGTCAATTGTACCAGTTGCAAAAGTAGTGGACAGAATGTGTGATGCTTTGCAAAGAGGCAAGCATTCAGTAATAAACAAACTATTAAAAAAAAAAAGATTTAGGATCTACTACTGAGAAGTTTGGATAATCGCGGTTGGCAACATATCTTGCTCATGCGTAGGATCAACCATTTCCTCTCATTTTCATCTCACTCGCTCGGGAAGTAACGGTTTCAAAGTGCAAAGTTAGCTTGGGCCGTGTCTAACTATATAATGTAGTCTTTGCATATTAATGAGTAAGGATGAAACACTTAAATATCCAAGTAGTAGAAATACAAGTTTCGTACATATAGCTCACCAAATGAATGTAGTTCTTGTTGCTTACTAAAATCTTCTCACTGCAAAACAACGTTTTAGCTATATATATATATTTGTGAACGATGAAATACTCTTTTGTTCGAATCGTGGGAGAGAAAGTGGATTATAAGCAGTTCTTATCAATATATATATATATATATATATATATATATATATATATATATATATATATATATATATATATATATATATATATATATATATACAGAACTCTATCATTTTGACGTCCTTTCAAAACAACGTCATTTGACGTCCCTTTTTAATGCAGTACTGTACTTGCTATATCATGTTTAGAGCTATACCGTTTGGAGTATATACAGTTAATCAACTATGTACATCCCGAAACTCATAAGTATACTCCAAAACAAAACGAAAATTTTTTCAATACAGAATTCTATCATTTTGACTTCCTTTTGAAACTTCTACAATTTGGCTTCCGTTGCATATACACCGTCATTCGGCGTCCAGCGTTAATATACTTGATACGAAAACCACCATTTTGACGTCCTGCAACGTTGCCAAATTTGGCACTCAGTTTTCTAGAGAAGTAAGTCGATTTCAATGTGTGCTAGTACACAGTCACATTGATGGCAGTCATGCTGCACAGAAAAAAAACGATTTTCCTTGCGTTTTCATGATTTATCGTTATATTTGTATATATATATAAATGTATGTATGAATGCACGTATGTGCGTGGGGTGTGTGGTGATGTTTCTGTGTGTGTTTGTGTAACTCCAGCATAATTTTGGAAAATCTAGAGCAGTTTCAACCAAGCTTGATACATATGTTACTTACATTATGGGAGAAAGTACTCCCGCGGTTAGACCCCCGTACACTCCTAGGAGGAGTGGGAAGGGAGATAAATATGAATGATCGGAAACAAATGATATTAGTGGTGAATGCATTGTTTCTGGAGTCCATTGGTATCAGTTTCCATGAACCTAATGTCCAAGTACATCTTCTAGTGAAAGTAATACCCCCTAGCACACATAGGGGAGTAGCAGGAGTAAACTAACTATGCACTCTATGGAATTTCGAATATTCAATACCGAGTTCACAAAAGCTTTCCATTGACTTCTTTCCCAAGCGAATTGGTTTCAGTTTCTACTTTGTATTTCTATTTCTAGGAAATCGTTTTAATATTCTCCTCCCATCTGCGCCTAGGTCTTCCTAATGGTTGTTTTCCAATTGTGCATCCTATTTAAATGGAAGTACAATTTCAGTAGGATGAGTGACATAAAAAGAAACGAAAACTGTTGATAGTGGTGTCGAATCCATACTTTTCGAAGTCCTTGAGATGAACACTTACGATGCCGTCCAAATCCAAATTCATTTTTGATTATTATTCCTTAATGGAGGGCTGTGACAGGTAAACATAATTCAAAATAAAATATATTGGTGTCGAATCCAGTATTTTCTGCATCCATAAGTTGAATGGTGAAAGTTTTGGTGCACTCTAAGTGAAAGTTCTGATGTTAGAAGAGGACATACTCTATCACTCCTAGGAGAGACATAAAAATGATTGAAATTGACCGATATTAGTTTTGAATCATTATCTATGGAGACATCTTAAGCAGATAGTGTATGCTGAGACAATCCGTGATTTGAGATACCTGGAGGAACGCATCTAACAAGCCTGTGACCAAATTTCAGGAGACATTCTTCTCCGTGTGCAGTCAGAGTGGTTGCGGCGACTACAGCTGTACATTACACAGGATGGACAACACGTAGAATATGTGTTATGGCAATCAGTATCAAGGTAATTTCCCACGTTTGAACATTAATAACTTCTAAACTGTACAAGATAGAAAAAACAAATTACACCGCTAAATTACTGCGCTCAAGCTAGTGTTATTTGATGTGTCATACACTCCAATTCCGGTTTAAAAAATGACTTGAATCCAAAATGGCAGATTTTTAAGATGGCGACCATGAATAGCATACACTCCAAAAGTTGCGGACCCTCATCAAATCTCTGTTCCCATCAACAACTTTTATTTTCCCGTCGATTTTCAAACTTCTGCAGGTGTCCAAGGACTTTTGACTCATCCTGTATGTTTATTTTGAAAGCTATGCATATACAAAGAAGATCAACGCCATTCATTTTTCAAAAGTAATACACGAATAGGACTATAACAGCTATTTGTATTTAGCAAAAATGCAACCATCTGGCACATTTCGAACTTTTCTTCATCGTTATATATGTCGAAATTCTTTTTAAAATACGCATTATTTTGCAAAAATATTACAAACAAAGCTTACAAATAAACGTATTATCGACAAAACATATATCTTTTAAGCGAAATATTTTTTATGATTTTTTGAGGGCCGCGGTGGCTCAGTGGTAGAGCGTTCACCTCTGGTGCTTGGGGTCCCGGGTTCGATCCCTGCCCTCGCCAAGTGAACCTTGTGGTGGACAAACACCGTGTGCGTGGGTTTTCTCGGGGTTCTCCCGTTTCCTCCCACTTTCTTCATTCCACCATTTCATTCACTTCTCATTATCACCGTCTCCTTTAGCCTAACCGGCATAACCTCAAAGATTTCATTTCATTTTTTTTATGATTTCTTGCTATCAAAAGTTTGATTACCATATTGCATAATTATACATATGCAATTTACTCTTATATATTTTTATTTTTATTTTTCCTATTCAAGTTCCTCGAAGTATGTTCTGAATGCAAGTGATTGAGTGGACAATGCAGATACAATGGACTAAATACACACTTTCCTTCAAGCATTTACCACTCATCAAATGCATCAAAATGCCAAGAAAAGCACATATTTCAGTCTCGTCCGTATGCATGTTTGTAAGTCTCGTCACATACAAATCTATTTCTAACACTGTCAATGTAAATATTGCTACAATTAACTATAAGTCTGAAAACGTTTGCATCTAAAAGCAATTCTAGACATTCAAGTTACGATAACGCAGACCTGGCCTCTCCTTTTGGTCCAGGAAAACGAAGCAAAATATTATGAGCACGAGTGCAAATATTACAAGTAGGAGTTTTTCATCTGAAATTGTCATTTGCTACATAATAATTTACTTTACAACTGTCTATTACCACTATCATCAACAGGTATCAGTGATTCCTGCCACCTGAAATTCCCAGTAACATCTTCTGCATTTTCACAATTTCTGTGTCCGAAAAATTCAGTTCTTCCGACTCAAAATATTCTTCCCATTAGTATCGCAATCTAGAAGACATTTCTAATAAGAGCTGGCATTATGCAAACTCATTGACGATCCGATCAACATTCAAAGTATGATGAAAAAAGTACTTTTCATGTTTTGGAACACTTGTGACAGCAAAAGTCGCGCGGGCTACAGGTGTAGCCCATCAAACTTTCAAATAGAATAGCAATGAGTTCGTTTCGATTGTATGTTCGACCACACATTAAAGACGCAGAATGGAAGTTGATAGAAAGATGCACAGACAACCTTTGTGTTAGAATCTCAAACTACTTTGCGGCAAGAAAAACAAAAATGCGCGTATTGAAGGATAAAGTTCACTTTTATCCATTATTAGCACCCTGAAGGAGGGGCGAATTTGTGAATGGAAAAATAATCGAAAATGAGTGATGTTAATGTCTATTCCCTAGCTTTCAAAATTGACAGGTAGCAATTCTGATGACCTTTGAGTTCAGCCACCAGTAGGGGTAAGACCCCTGTCTCACCTACGGAGAATCGAAGAGAGTAACACACATAATGGTCGCTAACGACGGATATTATTTTACAGTCCAAGATGTGGGAATGTAATACATATGAATAACAACACTTCCGATGCCGTTTAAGTCTAAGTTCAACTAGATTACTATTCCACGGTTGCATATGAGGAGAAATAACAATAAACGACTCCTATTAGTATCAAATTCATAGTTTTCGAAGCCCCTGAAAAGATTGTCGACAATCTCTATACCATTAAAATCTATATTTAACTCCCGTTATTACGCCTGGGATGGTGGAAGAGGTTGATATGTGAACATATTTAAAAAGGTTTACTATAGTGTCACAATCCATTATTCTTGATTTTGCTGAAATTGATAATTACCTGGAAGCGTTTAAGTTCAAGGTGAAAATGTGTGAAACATAAAATATCTCAAATGAGAGATTTGAGTCGAATCTATAGGTTGGGTTCATCAAGATAGTAGGTTGCAATCGTAATGACATTTCATCCCAAGTTTAAGCATGAATTAGCATTTCAACTGCATTGGAAATTTACAAGGGAAGCGCCAAACGTGTTGCTCGCACATCTATATATATTCGGAAATGGTGCATGTACAGTATAAATGTATATTCTAGCATGACTGTGAAACTTCTGGAGCAATTTTAACCACAATTCGTAGACAAATGACTTTCAATGACAATAGACAAAATAATGTGGCATAGGACACTCAAGGGGTGGAAGTTCGAAGGATTGCCATGTAAAATTAATGCAAACTGATTTATATTAAAGTGAAATCGATAGTTTTCAGGGACGCGAACGCGAACCGAACACTTTACAAACCGAACCGTTTCAAAACCAAACCGAACCGACCCGTTCCCAAACCGTACCGAACCGAACCGTTCCCAAACCGAACCGAACCCAATCTTTTCTAAACCGAATCGAACCGGACCGGTTTGAAGTCCAAACCGATTGATTCGGTTTAGATTACAAATTGAACCCAAACCGGTTAACCGGTTCTTTTTACACCCCTACTGTCATCTCTAGTTTACGCCGTGGAAAAGGGTTTGCGAAGGTAAGACCAGGGCCATTTTACAGCAGGCCGGCATTCAACTGGAGAGACTAAGGAAAACCCTGGAATACCCCGTCATAATGTCTGAACCAGATTTGAACCAGTTGCTCCCAAGCGTGAAGCCAGGAATCTACCAACTGAGCAACGACCGCTCGGTTTCCTTCGTAGGAGATACTATATTTCAGCATTTGTCCTTTAGGACTTGTTAAAACATTCTAGACTTCAACAAAGCGTGCATAACTGAATTGGTAGAACGTTACTTCCCGTTCTGTAGGTCCATTTTGAAATCCTGATCCTTTCATTTTGACTTCGGTTATCTTCAGTACCACCAGAAGAATGGCAGGATAATTCATATACTAAAATGACCGTGAGCGCTAGTTTTCACCATCCCTTCTTCACAGCATGCACCATAGATGCTAGTTTGCCTTAAATTGAAATGAATTCTATGTCTATAATTATATGTTTTATTTATAGATTCAGAACAGTAAAAAATGAAAATTTAAAATGAAATATTTGTTTAACGTTCCATAATTATACCTTTTAGGCTAATGGAGACGGCTAATTAAGGCAAGTTAATGATAGCTTAAGAATTGGTGAAATGAGAATATGGGAAGAAACAGGAGCATCCTAGTGAAACTAACGGCCATGATGTTCACTACAAACTTACTTAAGCGGAGATTGAACTAGGAATTCATACTCCAAAGTTTAGCTCTGTATTACTGATCACCGTGTCTCATCCAAAATAGTAGATCGTTTATTGTTACTATAGGATGTACGTAAAACACGTCACTGGAGGGGGTAATATTTTCTATACGCACAAAAACTTCATTCACTAATTGACGTATAATTAAAGCATCGGAGAAATGCGGCAACTTTGGTCTGACATAACCACTTGCAAGTCGAAGAGGTTACGTCCTTTCGCGAATACATAGAGAAAGGAATCGGGATGTATGTAGTAACCTGCAACTGTAGTGTTCTTACTATTGTGGCATTAGCCTGATGAAAGTGAAGATAAATAAGGAAAACATAAGTCAATATAGTTGGTATTGGTGATCGAATAGAGGAACTTCTACAATCTGTCAATGACCAAGAAACTATGGATAATTTATATCTAGCAGTGTTAATGGACTTAGATCCAGTTACAGGTGAAAGAATATAAAGAGGAGTTACGAACCTTTTATTAAAAAACGACATTAATATACCGACGCTTGTGTATATTGGTACATATGGTGAGTAAATACAGAGGATTTGTCAGTCCTTTGAAACATGATAAACGCTTTCCTCCTTTCATTCACTGTCATTGCTTAATTTATATTGAAAACCTAGCCAGTCAAATAAAATATGTTCATGAAATTTCAGAACATTTTAATGCCATTGCTAAATTAAAAACCTTTCTTATTGTAAGACCTCTTAACGAACGGTTGCTAAAAGTTCTCTTCCATGATTTATCAGCATCATATTTAGAACTCATCGTTTTGTGGATATTGGTTGGTTAAGTTTTGGCTTTTGCAACGGTCTGGAAAGTATTCGAAGCAATCAAGGCACATATATCTTCAGAAAGCTTCTCTGAATTATTTTATGACGATCCCAAGATTAATATTGTTTTCACAGTTGTCCTCTTTCAGTATCTAAAAGAACTTAATAAACAACTCAAGTCAGAATAAAAACACATCTTGTGGCTTGAAACAAATTAAATTTTCATTTCGATTACAGTTAGAAAGATTTCTTTCAACAGAAAGTAGAAATGTACTGCATCATTTCCCACAAATTGCACACATTTCAGGAGTCTTAGTTGAGTCAAGTTTAATTTTCTTAAAAGTGCTCAGCTGGAAATTTAAAATCTTCGAATTTACAGGACGTTTCCGTGTTTTAAAAGAAAATGAAGTTACATCCTTTTCTATCCAATCTGAACTTAACTAGAAAATGAAGTTAATTGAAGATGATATTAATATGGCTGCTGGCATGGAACGGGAAAAGATAAATATTTAGCCCTCGTTCACGCTGAAACAATTGATGGAAAATACGAATTACAAAGTTTTTATAAATGAAAGTGACTATGTAAAATAATACCTGCTGAAGCACCCGACCGATCAACATCAATTTTTCATTGTGAATGAGGTTCGGGTCTGGAATGTTTATCATTTCAATCTGACGGTGAAATTTAGGGGAGGGGGGAAGACATAAAACGACCGATATTAATATCAAATTCGTAGTTTATGAGATTGCAGGGATGAACAGTGACACTTCTGATACTGTTTAAACCCAAATTCAACCTCCATTAGTATCCCTAATAGGACGATGGTGACATGTAAAAAAAATTGAAAATGGCCGGTTGAATTCATAGTTTTTCGGTCCTTAAATTGATTGGTGACAGTTATGGTCTCCTTTATGTCCAAAATGAAGCTATACTTCCCATGCAAAGAACGGGTATTCTGCTAGTACAAAGTATTTGAAGCACCCGTGCAAAGAACGGGTATTCTGTTAGTACAAAGTATTTGAGGCACCCGTGCAAAGAACGGGTATTCTGCTAGTACAAAGTATTTGCGGCACCTGTGCAAAGAACGGGTATTCTGCTAGTACAAAGTATTTGAGGCACCCGTGCAAAGAACGGGTATTCTGCTAGTACAAAGTATTTGGGGCAGCAGAAAGCACAAATTTTTTCCAAATACTGTACTGTGGAGTGTTCCTTTTAAATCACATAGGGTAGGGCTTATATTCGGCGCAAACAATCCTAATAAGCATTTTCAGTTATGAAATACTTTAAGAACATAGCACGATCACCATTAACTAATTGACATCAATAATTCACTAAGGGCTATTTGATCGTTGATACAAGCGCCTTTCATCTGTATAATATCACTGAAATTCAAAGTAACATTCAAAATAACAATCTGATTAATCTTATATTTTGAAAGTATATGTCTTTATTAATTAATGTTGTTCGATTTCATTGTGCTAGCGTACTTGGTATTACTCGTGGGTGGTATTCCAATCTTGGATGGGTTGAGAGTGCCAGTTTTAAACTATTCTGTTTAAGAAGAAGTCTGTATACAGAAGGGAACAGGGTTGTGCTTAGTTTTACCTCAGACTGCAAGCAACCTGCCTGGTGCCTATTATTTTCAATATTTATAATTTCTCATTCTACAGCATAAGTTAAAAACAAGAAAAAAAGGATTAGGGTAAATAGGTCTTGCCCTAATTGAAAGAACCATTCAAACGTTCCAGTGAAAAATCGAACATCAATATGGAAAATTGATGGAACATCAATATGGAAAGATCAATATGGAAAATTTTGTCGGTGATTTCTGTCGATGCGTTCATTTTAGTTTCTTTCTTTTCTATTTCTTTTTTCTTCTTTGCTTTATTTGAGATCTCTAGTTGTCTACGGATTAGGTCGGGCTAATAAATGTGGTAGCCAGGGCGTAGATATTAATGAACTTCTCCGACTTCCCAATCAGGGTGATTGGCCGCACGGATAGATCCCAGGACCTCCTGAGTATCAGGCGATTAAGTTTTAGTCATTTAGTTAATATTAAACTACACGCTTTTATGAATGTACTGTTTATACAATTTAAGTATATTTATGAAAAGAGGCATTACGTTGATTTTATTTTGCAATATATTAGTTTAAATCAGTGATAGTAAATGGAGTAACCTATAAAATCACACATTTTACAAGCTCCTAATTTCTTTCTTTCGTTTCTTTGCAAAGGAAAGTTGTATTGTGAAAAAAATAATTGTAGACGCAAACTTGCCATTATCCCAAATTCTGCTCTAAAATTTCAAGGTGTACCTTATTATTGTTATTATTATTATTATTATTATTATTATTATTATTATTATTATTATTATTATTATTATTATTATTATTATTATTATAAGAAAGTATTTTATTATGAGAAAGTAAAATATTACTTTCTCAGAATATATATTTTCTCAAATATTTAAAACCAACGTTTTCTAAAAAATAAAAAAGCAGTGAGAGAGAGAGAAATGAAATAAATGTGAAGTGGGTAAGATTTGACCCCGTGTATGAATGAAATTACATTTCTCAAAATTGACAAGCATTTCTATGTACACCAAGAGTACTCTTATTCTCAACTTTCCTTTACTAAATTCAATTCCCCTTACTTTTGAGAAACAACGTTCAGTCAATATTGTTCCCAATTTTAAGTACTAATTTATTTTCGTTTCTTAAGAAATTGAACATCAATGTAGAAGTCCTAAAAGGAGATCGAAAGAAAGAAATAACGTAGTATTGAACACGAATCCAACCTGATGTTCCAAGCGATTTACTCGCCATTTGCCCTAATTTCCATTTTGCCTAACACTTTATCAGCTGTCAATCACAGAAAAAATCACAACCGCGATTTTAGGTGAAATGCCAATCCCATTTGACTTAATTCTATTACGCCTAACGATGATCTCAAGAAGGAAACACTCCGTATATAGAAAAGATCTGACAGTGTTTTCATATTCTACATAAATGAGTGACTGAAACTTACATAAAAATGAAACAATAATTTCAAATGACTATATCTTAAAATATTTCAAATATACAAAAAATAAATTAGACAACATCAATGAAATTACTACAGTCACATTAACAATTAAGTTTGCTAGAAAAAAAAAGAATACTCATTTCAAATAACTATAACAAGAGATATTTCAAATATACAACAGTTTAACTAATGGCGTGGGTCAAAGAAAACTTGACGCACTACCCCCTGACCCACCACACGTCGTGACCCAACACCCACCATGAACCACTCTCGTCCACTGTGACCTACTCTGACTCACCAAAATTCATCGTCATCAACTCTGAACACAATCCACGGCCTCTTCTGTACTGACTAAAGAGCTTACACTTGTAATAACACAAGACTGTGAAATTGTCACTAATTGGAGTTTGAATTTCTAGTCAATCGCTCAAGCACCACTCTGTTACAATAACGGTGAATCTGACCTTTACGATATAAAATGGTAAAGTGTTTGTCAGTGAAGAAATTGAAACAGTTCGAGGTGGGGGAAATTACTGTGTGCCTAAAATATACTTGTACTAAGAAAATATTCTTGCAAGTGTTAATTTCTGAACGCATTTCAAAACAAACTTCTATTCGCAGGAAAATACTCCTGTAAAATATGGAAAAGGTTATAGTTTCTCAGTTCACAGTATTTTTTTCACAAAAGACTTGAAAATCAGTTTTTCATAGTGTATAAAGTTGCTCTAGTACTCTCTGTGAGAGCATCTCCATAAAATATGCTCATAATTGTATTTTGTATAAAAACTAAAACGCCACGTTAAATTTAAGTTACAAATATGCATAATTGCAATTATTATAAATATTTATTCAAACTAGTTTACCTAAAGCAAAGAAGAGACTTACTAAAAGTTAGGTACAAAGTTGAATAACACAAATAAGCCATTAGTAATACAAGTATACAATTTCCATAACTCGTAATTTTCCACTTTAAAACAAATCTGAAATCGGGTTTATTTCCTGTTGGTAACTTTTTCGTGGTACATCATCCGCAGCGGAGTGATGTCCATCCTTCAACCAAAAAATAACTTGCTCGTCTACTTTGAGCTAATCTAGCGGTGGGCCATTAATATTGCTGAACAACAAGTTAGACAATGTTTGAGCACTTAGTCTATTTCTAATGTTAGTCATCTGTAAATTCATAAGGGGAAATTTCCGTTCGCACTCTGTCGTGGAAGTCGATAATACGTCTACCCGATTTCTGCAACTCCTCATCAACAATCTGCTCGTTAGAATTAAGTCTGATAACGATTTTTCTTGGTCAGTTTTGAAATACTCAGCAAGAAGTATCATCTCTCTATCACCATACAGCATCTTTTCCATATCGATCATGTCAGTTGGCAATGTCGACTTATGGAGAACAGAAACTTCATCTACCACGCCTTCGATAGGGAATCTTCTGAATAAATTATCAATTAAAGCCTGATAAACTGATGATTTCTTAATTGTTCATAAATTTAATTTTTGTAATTACACATGAAGGTTTGATGCCAACACCAAGTTCCCTCCCCCGTCTAGAAAGCGAAAGGGAACGAGGTTCCTGGAAAGTGTTCAGAGGTGAATGGAAATTTTCCTCCTTCTTCCCATTCAAGTACTACAGTACCAAATTGCCATGTGCCAAATTACGATGAATTCCATTAAATTATCATAGTATAATTGTTTCCTTGTTGAATTAAGAAGGATGAAATTTGAAGTGGAAAAAAGGATGAAATTTGAATGTTCCAAATCAAGGTAAGTAGACCAACGTAAAGGGAAAAAAGTGTAAAATTTTCCATAAATTTATGCGTAAAATCCAAACTTAAAATTTCCATGTAATTAAGCTTACAGTACAAATTTTATGCCAATTTTTCTCACAATTTTATGAGTTGATTCACCTGTGCTGTAAGCGCTTTATAATAAACAGAAGCTTCAGCAATTATTATAGTAGAAAACAATGGATATATGAAGCAAAGCTCTGTTTTTTTATTTCTGTTTTTTTTTTTAAACGAAGACAAATTTACCAGTCTTCAGGAGATACTGTCTACAATACAGTGAGCAGAGTGGGTCGGTAGATCATACTGACTCGGTAGGTCGCAGTGGGTCATGGTGGGTGGTGGGTCGCAGTGGGTCACAGTGGGTGGTGGTTCGCAGTGTGTCATGATGGGTGGTGGGTGGCAGTGGGTCACGGTGGGTGGTGGATCACATGCTGTTGACCCACGGCCCACTGACCCACTCAGAAAACTTGACCCAACAACCCACTGACCCACTCCATCTCTGGTAACCATACGGTGTAAATACACACACACAGTCGTATAACAGCAGACATAACAGTAGTTAGCCTCTGTCAAAAACATAACATCACAAATTTGCGATATATTACATTCACTTCTACGCGGTGAACGCTTCTGAATCACACATATATACATAATAGGGTATGACATCTATATAAGTGGCGCCGCATGACGTAGTCGCTAACGGTCAAGGATTCGATGCCAGGTAGGGACACTCAATCGAAAAAGCGTAAAAACAGCTTTTCCAGGCCAGCAATCCTAAGAGAGTTTTTTCTGGGTTTCTCTCATTCACACCAGGAGAATGCCGGGATCGTACCAACCATAGTGGTCCAGGCCACTTTCTTCCTTCCTCATTCCTACCTTCGCTTTCATCGGATTGTGTGCTCGCCTAGGGACGTCATCCCTCATATATGTGACGGACTAAATGGCCTTAGATGCCGATAGCCCAGAAATCTAATTTCTATAACGTCTATATAAGAAAATAAAGAAATTTTCTCGTTTCGTAATTTGTCTTCCAACCCATTGATCCCCTCATTAAACCTTTCCCAATTTCCTTTTTGCAGAACCTCACGATTCCCAACCTGGGAACATATTAGAGGAGATTAATTCTGAGACTCTTCGTATTAGATGCGAGCATTACTGCGTTGTGTTAAGTAAAAGGAGATAGAATTGGTGGAATGGGAATATGGGAGATTGCATTAACATAATGAGAAACGTGAGATATCATTTGTAACATAGCTATAGTATTTGATGAGAATAACTGTATTTTTCCAGTTGACGCCAATTTTTACTTATCTTGCATTCTGAGACATCAACATTGCACATTTTTCTCTTTCTTTTCCACTCCAAAACTATTGAAGGAACGTCTGCAAAATATAGCTCAAAATGAAATGAAATCTTTGAGTTTTACGTCTCACGGTTATGCCGGTTAGGCTAAAGGAGACGGTGATGATGAGAGATGAGTGAAAATGGTGGAATGAAGAAAGTGGGAGGAAACGGGAGAACCCCGGGAAAACCCACGAGCACGGTGTTTGTCCACCACAAAGTTCACTTGGCGGGGGCAGGGATCGAACCCGGGACCTCAACACCAGAGGTGAACGCTCTACCATTGAGCCACCGTACCCCCCAAAATATAGCTCAGATTATAACAGGAGAGTTCTTAATTGTCGTCAGTTTCCAAAATTGCTGACATACACAAGTTATATGAGTTAAAGTGGTAACAGGAAAATAATACAAGGTTTACTCAACAATATATATATTCTTAATTCAATGAGTGAACAATGATAGAGTAAGAAAGCAAATTACAATACTTGTACGTTTTGCTCACATTTCTGGTCGCGGTTATGCCCAAATTATGTTTTTTTTTCACCATTTTAACGAAACCATTGTACCTAGAACAACGAAATTTTACACATAGTGTACCTAAACACCAAGCATGAGAGTACGTGTAGAGATTTCTTTTTATTTTATAAAAGAAATTCATCTGCTCTTGCACTATGTTTAGTGACTGAAGTAGATAGTATAGGAATGTAGGAGAATGCACCAACACAAAGGAAAACTTGAGATATTAATTGTAACCTAGGTGTTTCATGAGCAACATTTTAAATTGTAGAGTTGGCGCCAATTTTAACGTATTCTGAAAAGCTGTGAAACTGCTCTCCAAGGTGGAGACGAAGAGTGTGGGAAACAAGATATTTGTTGTAACCTTGGTATTTGATAAGAATAACTGTATTTTTTTCTGTAACATATTTTTCGGGTTAAACATTGGATATTTTTCTTTTCTATCTTCTTTTTTTTCACTTCAAGACTATCTATGGAAGGAACGACTGCAAAATTTAACGCTAACTGCAACAAGAGACTTCACAATTGTCGCCAGTGCCTACAGTTGCAGGTACATGTTAAAAGATGAAAAAAGTGGCAAAAAGAAAAAAAACTCAACAATATACAGTACACCCCTGCTTCAATGGGTGAACAGTGATAGAGTAAGAAAGCAAAATACTTATACCGTACATTTTACTCACATTTGTGGTAGCGTTCCAAATTAGGTTTTTTCACTATTTTAGCGAAACCATTGAAACTAGAAAAGTGAAATTTTTCTAGTCATTCTTCAGAGCCGTAACTTCGGGGGTTGGGGGCAACTGCCCCCCAGGGAAGCTCCCGCCGTTCAAGGGGGCGTAATTTAAGACAAAATTTTCTTATTCTGTATACGATACGAACATGAAATTATAAATGAAGCATCAAACAGGTCCACTACATTACATAAACAAAACAGCGCACAAAAGGTAAATAAAACAGAAATGGGTCGTGGGTTCATTTCAGTAAAAAAATGCCTAGTATTAGGGGTCTTAGAAATAATATTTATTCGCATGGCTTTGAGATTTGTCAATATTGTTTCCTTAATTAATTTGTCATATATGGAAACGGGACCAGAGGTGTAACTAATGGCCCAACAGGCTCCGGGGGCCCATAAATAGTAAAAGAAAGATGGAAAGAGGGAGCCCAAGAATTAGAAAACCAACTTTTCCAAGTTGGCCCAAATACGCGTATTAATGCTTGCCCCCCCTCAGAAAAAGTCTAAGTTACGGCGCTGTTATTCTTTTATTTAGTTCTTTTTCATTCTTTGTTAACTGGTGTTGATTTCAGTGTTTGTTCATCGGCTGCAATCCAAACAGATAACAAATTATGTTTAGAATATAAAATATATGACAAAAAGCCTACATATCACAAGAAGGCCGTGGATGTTTATCCATAAAGTACTCATTTTAGCATTTGATATGCTTGTTCAATTAATTACACAAACTATTAACAGGTGTAGATGTGAATGAAGTTCTGTAATGTTGCAAAAAACAAAATCGAAGATAAAATCGCTGATAAAAGCCCAAAGGATAAAAATATAAAATTCAAAGTATATTCAACGTATTTAGTATAAATAGTTCAACACAAATTGTACAAGTATGTAGTAATACAGTTAAAATGTATAAGCCTAAACCAAAAAAAAGCTTAGCCAGCTTGTCCTAGGAATTCCATAGTAATTACTTCTAGTGATTGTAGTAATTTATTTGATATAAGTTACATTTTGTATGAAATAGATGTGTACATATGAAATAGATAATCACTACTTTTGTCAACAAGTGCTTTTCCGTAACAGCCCAATTACATAGCAGGCGTATGCCTATCATGTTCCCTCAGGTACATGGGAATACTCCCAGTACTCCTAGTACTCCCTTATGTACCTATGAGAGAGAAATCACATAGGTGGCAAGTGATAGTCAAAGTCTATGTCCACCCCTAGGCACATGCCTGACATGTACCTAGGGAACTTCCCTAGTATGTTCTAGATATGTTTTCCCCATACCGTAAGCGAAAATTACTCCTTCAAAATATGTTAAATCGCCTTTATGCGTAATTTGTTTACCTTAAGGTGAGTCTAAACAACACCTAAAACAATTTTAAAAAAATAGCCGGGGTTGTGCGCGAACCACCAACCCTTTGATTACTGGGTGCTTGCTCTTCCGACTTGGCCACGGAGGCGATAAGGAAAATATCGCTTGTAGATGAATAAATTATTGGGGTCTTTTTAATTTGGCTAATCAGAGTGCTCTCGTAACCCTGTATATTCGACGATAGCCATTTAGTATCAAATTAAATTCGCTCGCCATGTAATTTTGTAACAAAATGACGCACATCTCTTTACTTTATTTCATGGTTCTTCCATATTCACTTTCAAATGATCAGCGATAGTTGGCATCTAAAAAATACAATTCTTTATTCCTAACTACGTATATAATTAACTGTTCACATATGTATGAAAGATTTATCTTAAATTTTATTCATCAGTTATGTCCTTTCTTTTTTCTAAATTCATCTCCCAAATTTGATGCATTTGTTGCTTCTTTTTTCTAAGTGATTGTGTACTAGAAGAGAAATCGGGGCAGAAAGCACGAGAAACCGTGGCATGTTTCTGCGCATGAGCAAATGCAAACAGCTGACTATCATTTATGCGTCGCTTCAGATATCAATTATGTGCCATAAGTTTCTGAACAAGTATGCACCTAAAGGAAGTACCCCGAACATGAAAGATATGTGTCCCAAGTGACGACATAAAAACAAATGACTATCACAGTGCGAAACTACGCCAGGTATATAAGTGTTACATTTGTGTTACATAGTTGCAAATATCAATTAGGTGTAACAAGCACCTAAAACTTTAGGTAGCTGAAGTACATACTTAGCACATCAATACCATATGTACCAAGTGTCGGATACCTAAAAAAGTAGCTGAGGTACCTAAATGGCACATGTCTAGCACATCTTGTGCTGTTAGGGTTGATCAGAGATGGAGTGGGTCAGTGGGCCAGTGTGTCAAGTGGGTCAAGTTATCTAAGTGGGTCAGTGGGTCGTGGGTCAACAGCATGTGAACCACTGTGACCCACCACCCACCGTGACCCACTGCAACCCACCATGACCCACTGTGACCACCACCCACCATGACCCACAGCGACCCACCACCCACCATGACCCACTGTGACCCACCATCCACCGTGACCCACTGCGACCCACCACCCACCATGACCCACTGTGACACACCACCCACCATGACCCACTGCGACCCACCACCCACCATGACACACTGTGACCCACCACCCTCCGTGACCCACTGCGACCCACCACCCACCATGACCCACTGTGACCTACCACCCACCATGACCCACTGCGACCCACCGACTCAGTATGATCTGCCGGCCCTCTCTGCTCACTGCATTGTAGACAGTATCTTCTGAAGACTGGTAAATTTGTCTCCGTTTTACTTTCAAGACCTTCATTTCCCTTCCTTTTCCACTTGTTTCTGTCTACTTACCTGAGGTGAGTATAACTAACCAGGTGTAAAAAGAACTTCAGGCACTTTTGGATATTGATATTTTTAGTTGTAATAATAGCAATAGGACTTACACTACAACTTGGCTTTGGAGATCTGTGAGTTTTTAGAGCTAACTACTGGAAAAAATACATTTTTGAATCACTGTAATATATAAGAAATTGAATGTAACTATGTGTGCCTGATCATCAGGGTCAAATTCCAAAGTCAAATGGAATTACTTTCGGTATATAGTTCGGCCTTAATACAAATTGGGATGTTATATTGCTTTTATTTTAATGCGTAACATCCTAAGGAGGTAGTGAGTATCCAAATTTTTTCCGAAAAAAAAAATGAGTATCTCGCAAACCGTTAAACTTACGGAGCTGAAATTCAGTGTATTAACTCTTTATTGAATAAAACTGAATGTGTCCTAGCATTTTTTTAAATTCTCCTTTATGTGGGGAGGGGCACTTTCTATATATGGAAAATTGGTAGTGAGTTGGTTTGTAAAGATTGGGGACGGGCACGAGCGAGTTCGAGCGAGTTTTCTTTGAAACTCGACTCGAGTCGAAACAGACATGTTTGAATTCGACTCTAGAACTCGGCTCGAAAAATTTCCTCCAATTCGAGCCTAATCGTGTGTGTAGTTCAAGTACTCTCTTCAATTACCATACGTACTCAATACAATTATTATCAATGACACTACTACTACTACTTATTATTATTACTATTATTATTATTATTATTATTATTATTATTATTATTATTATTATTATTATTATTATTATTATAAGGACCGCCGTGGCTCATTGGTAGAGCGTTCACCTCTGGAGCATGGGGTCCAGGGTTCCATCTCTGCTCCCGCCAAGTGAACCTTCTGGTGGACGAACACCGTGTGCATGGGTTTTCTCGGGGCCCGCCCATTTCCTCCCACTTTCTTCATTCCACCATTTCATTCATTTCTCATCATCCCCATCTCCTTTAGCCTAGCCGACATAAGAGTGGGACGTAAAACTCAAAGATTTATTATTATTACAGCGTTTTTGCTTCGTAATCGGAAGGTTCCATACTCGAATCCAGAGTTCAGTTTCCTGACTGAGGTTTTTCAGGGTTTTCCTCAGTTTCACCAGGTCAATGTAGAGATGGTACCTTAAAATACAGACCCTGGCCGCCATCCTTCCACTTCATTTTCCAATGTTGTTATTATTGTTGATTTGAGTGCTCCAGTGTAAAATGTCCTCTGAGATTGTATCTGGTAGCTTAGTAATAGATAAATAAATATATCTCTCGTTCACTTAATTCTGCAAAAGATGGCTGATGTGGGCATGAAGTCATACATTTCCAGGTACATATACAGTTCCTAAGAGACCACCACTTTTACGATACTTTTTCGATACGAGACATACACAAACTTTGTCTCCTAGACTATTGTCGTGGTCTGTATATGAGTAAATTTAAGACCCAATCTATGCTACATTCGCGAAATGTTTTCTCGGTATTCGTGTAAAATTGATTCAAATGCGAAGTTCTCCGCGGCCCAATGCATATTACACTAATTTTAACGGCCCATATGAAATTTGCATATTTATGGGCCTTCATATATCCGGAATTCAATCATACACTACTATAACGCTCGGGAACAAATATTTTTTACACTAGTTTCTTTAGATGGAACTGGACATGAATGTGGGTATATACAACAAAAAATTGGATCAAGTATTGGACCAAAGAATTGTTGTGAATGAATATTAGTCTAGTAGTACTTTACTGAGTAAATAAGCAGAACGATATGGAGGAGAGATTTGAATCGGATAATCACAACAGTGGCTTGTGATTGAAGAAGACAAAATTATGTATGTAACACTGCTGTCAGAAATAAGATAAAGTATGAATAATGATAATATATTGTACATATTCACTATTATTATTATTATTATTATTATTATTATTATTATTATTATTATTATTATTATTATTATTAATAATAATAATAATAATAATAATAATAATAATAATAATAATAATAATAATAATAATAATAAGCTCAATTACACGGAAATTTTAAGTTTGGATTGTACGCATAATTGTATGGAAAATTTTACACTTTTTCCCCTTTACGTTGGTCTACTTACTTTGATTTGGAACTTTCAAATTTCATCTTTTTTTCCACTGAAAAGTATTGATAATTCAACAAGGAAATAATTATATTATGATAATTTAATTGAAATTCATCGTAATTTGGCACATGGCAAACAGCAGTGTGGTAATTGAAGGGGAAGAAGGAGGGAAATTCCAATTCACCTCTGAACACTTTCCAGGAACCTCGTTCCCTTTCGCTTTCTAGACGGGGGAGGAAACTTAGTAATGGTATCAAACCTTCATGTGTAATTACAAAAATTAAATTTATAAACAAATAAGAAATCAAAAGTTTATCAGGCTTTAATTGATAATTTATTCAGAAGATTCCCTATCGAAGGCGTGGTAGATGAAGTTTCTGTTCTACATGGGTCGACATTGCCAACTGACATGGTCGATTTGCTGATAGAGAGATGATACAGATCCACCGTTATTGTAACAGAGTGTGCTCGAGCGATTGACTAGAAATTCAAAATCCAATTAGTGACAATTTCACAGTCTTGTTTCATTACAAGTGTAAACTCTTTAGTCAGTTCAGAAGAGGCCGTGGATCGTGTTCAGAGTTGATGACGATGGATTTTGGTGAGTCAGAGTAGGTCAAAGTGGATGAGAGTGGTTCATGGTGGGTGGTGGGTCAGAGTGGGTCACGGTGGGTGGTGGGTCACAGTAGGTCACGGTGGGTGGTGGGTCAGAGTGGGTCACGGTGGGTGGTGGGTCATGGTGGGCCGTGGGTCAGAGTGGGTCATGGTGGGTGGTGGATCAGTGGGTCGTGGGTCACGGTGGGTGGTGGGTCAAGTTTTCATTGACCCACGTCAACTCTGGGGTTGATACAAGTTTATGTCACTTATTTATATATAGGTATGGAAACACTGTACGATCTTCTATATGGGGGTATTTCCCTTCTGGTAAGATCGTTAGGCATAATGGAAATTGGCATTTCACCTAAAATGGTGGATGGTATTTTTTCTGTGATCGACAGCAGACAAAGTGTTAGGCAAAATGAGAATTAGGCAAAGTTGGAAGACACCGTTCCAAGCCTACCTGAGTACCTACCACGAAACCACTGACATCAACGCTCAAATGCCAGATATAAACTTCCACTATTATTGAGTAATCTGTTTCTAAACCTGTGATCTGCTTCTCTATTTTTGTCTTGAGATGATAAAACGTTAGTTTATATTCAGGAGGTTGGCCGTAGTTCAAATCCCAATCATACCATGCTGACTCAGGTTTTCATGTTTACCGCAATTCTACCAACGGAATGCTGGGATGTTTCCTTAGAATAAGGGACTAATCATTACCTTCACCATCCCTTAGATCTTTGTCAGCTTAAATAAACGATAGAACTTCCATATATAATAACATGGCAGACGTCTTTCGAAAGTATTACGAAAATTATTTATTTCTTACATTTCGAAATTCATTAAGGTGTTTATTAAATATTTTATTTACTTTTACTTTTTCCCACTAGGGTAATATTAGAGCATGATAGTTGAAAATTATTTTCCTCCTGTTTGATAGCTGTTTTAAACTTGGCCCTATTTGGCAACAGAATGATTGATGTTCCTTCTCGAACAAAACAGACAGATTTCTTGGTTTCTTTCCCCACCTGCAAGACCTCCTCATAGTGCTTCACATTATCTTGAAAACAATGACAATAAGAACGTGCCGTCTGTTTGACCACTGGTAACACCAAAACCTGTTTTTCACTTGTAAATATCTTTTTCTATACAATATAAGCATTTTCTCTGAGAAGTCAACCATATGTATAGTTTGAAGCAGATTGTGGCTGACGATATTCAGAAGTTCCGTGTCTGTTTTTCGTAATTCGTGTATTTGTTTTATTCAAGTCCTTCGAACTGTATGATTCAATCGAAAAGAAGATATGAAAAAAGAAGTGGGAGTAATAATGGTGCATTATCAGACTCCAAAGTGAGGAGCAAACTCATTAAAAAACATATACTTATGGGTTATCTATATGTGAGACCAGATTCTAGAGATTTATCAACTACCGAATTTATTTTAGGCTTGAGGAATTTTCTACACCAAATAATCGTCTTGGATTGGTTGAATTGGAATTTAGCATTCCTTTCAGCACCGAGGCTATATGAGACGTGGGCATACAACTTAACGTGGAGTAACATCTACATAAACTCCTCAACAGAAATCGAACCCAGGTTCTCAAGGACAGAAGGGTATTTGTATCATTGGTATTTAATTATTTTATTTGGCATATTGTGAGCATGTAATTTTAAAATCAATTTAGTTTCATTAAAGTCATCTGATAGATATATCTGATAAGTAGATAGGTAGGTAGATAGGTAGATTATATCTGATAGGTAGATATAATGCAGTCTCTAATAAGAAGCACTTCGATGTAGTTCAGAGGTGAACATATGGTAGTGAATATTTATGGGGGTCATGTCGGAAGTTATAAAATGCACAAGATCAAAACTGTATTGAGCCTCACAGCACAAGTATTAAAATTCAGAGGTCCTAAAAACAATCAACATACGGAGGTCCTAAAATGTATTCACTGTCAATAATCCTGCATGCACAAGCCCTGAGTGCAGTAATCCTGTAAACCTCTTGTGACACTAGCATCAAGTATTGAAGTTCATACGTTGTAGCAGAATATCTTTACATACACCGACGGAGTGCGAAGGAGGTGTTCACAATTGATAAATTATAAATGCTTCTAAAAGTAGATACCATGATAGGGAGAATACTGGGGACGCGGCAGAAGATCTAAAACTAATTTTACGGCACAAGATCTAATAATCATTTGGCGGCATAAGACCTAAAAATCATTTGGTGGCACAAGATCTAAACGACACTAGACCTAAAAATCTATTGTGGCGTTACCATCGCGTCCATGCGAAGAATACTGTTAATCTATTAGTTAAAGTTTTAGATATACAGTTCCATATTACAGAATCAAATTCTAGGTTAGGTCTTACAAGTAATTTGTAGAAGTACACATTATATCGTTCTGAAAAAAAAAAAATAGAAAAAAGATAAAGCCTATTGTCCTTTCCTGCTTTTTGTATGATAGCATTTATATGGTGTCAAAATTTTAACTGCCTGTCAAATGTGAATCCCAGATCCTTCAATTTTTTTTCTTTTTCTGTTTTCTTTTCTTGCTTTTTTTTTTTTTATTTCCACATCATTGACCTCGTATTTACTAACATAATATCGCGTTTTAGTTATATATGTCATAAATTTAGTTTTCATTGTACTGAAGTACATTATTTTTACACATATATTTATTGTATTCAAGTCTTTCTGTAGCAAATAACTGGCATGCTAGTTATTATTAACAATAATAGTTTTAGTATTGCTAATAAGGCTGTTATCGTTGAAATTAACTGAGTTCGTAACAGTATTGTGGTAGCTACTTACTAATGAAATGCTTTATCGAATATTTACGTCTGTAGTTTGTAGCACGGGTGCCCAAAGAATTTAATGGGTTATAACGTAGCCTATAGTACGTCATTGAAATTATAGGGGACCTTTGAAAAGCAACCTAATTGAAATGAATGAGAAACTTAAAAATATGTTTAAAAGATTTTTAATTAATTCAAGAACAATACATTTCAATTATGTCCCAACCGTGGTTGGGGAAGGTGTCTTGAGGTACGAACCATTGAAATAGTTAAGAATCAATGCATGGGATTCGTTCTTTTCTTTTTTTTCTTTCTTTTTCCTTTTTTTTTTTTAGTTTCTGAGTTTTGCGTCTTTATACAACGTCGTGATTACCAAGGAGAGATCCGACTTTTATAAAATTGCCAGATTGAACTGAACATAATGCAATGAAACTCAAATAAACATTAAATACACACTATAGGGTCTATGTAGGAAAGCGATGTATACATTTGAAGTGCAGTAAATTTAAAATTGAAAGGAAAATTTTATTCAGTATAATTACTACATCGACATGTATAAACGAAAAAAAAAAAATCAACAAATAACGCTAGACTACAAACGTGATATACAATACAATATGTACACACAATACTAATATAGTCATTTAGAGATGTATCCAGCAAGTTATTCTAGGAGACATGAATGTTTTACGGGATGCAGGCAAATCACCGGGATGCAGGCTTGTCACAAACAAAAAAAAAAAAAAACAAAAGTTTCTTTCAAGATTTTGAAAGCATTAATAACAGATAAATCCATACATATTGCAGAAATATTTGCGTACATATTATTATTAGTAGTAGTAGTATAGTAATAGTAGTAGTAGTAGCAGTATATTTCAAATATGCTACTTTTTTTGAGATGTAAGTCTTTATACGAGTAGGTAAGGTTAAAAACACAGGTTATGTCACGTGAGGCACAGGATGGCTTAACACCCAAAATAAACTGCTTTCCCACTTTCCCCCCAATTTGGTGTTAGTCTGTTGTATGTTTATTAAACTTACAGCATATTTATTTTTATTGTAATTACAGCAAATAAAGAATGTTTATAATAGAATGTAAAAAAAAAAAAAAAAAAAAAAAGAACTTCACATCAACATGCTAAAATAATTAATACAACCTACTTAATCATCCACTTTGTACTCTCCGCTTAACTGGATGAACCCAGTTAGGGATGCGCACGAGACAAGATTTGTGGCTGTCTCGTCTCGAAAATGTGCTGTAAAAGTAATGTCTCGACTCAAAAATTGTATATTTCTCTTGTCAGGAAAATCCAGTCTCGACTCGTCTTGTGCGCATCCCTAAATCCAGTCCTAAATATAGAACAGTTTTCTGCTCAAATTTCATAAACAGTGGGAAATTTTAATATTATAAATTAAGTTGTATATTATAATTAAATAATTAAATTGTATATTATAATTATATTTTGCTAAGATAACGCTGAAATAGAAAGTATTTTGCACAGCGTTATACAGCAGGCGTTATGCGCAATATGGTAACATGCATCATCATAAATAAGCACCATTAGTTGTTTCCAAAGAGAAAAAAAAAGTTTGCGCACGTAGGATATCTCTCTGTTGGTATATGCATCAATATGTTTATTTATAAAAATACAGCTCATTTACTTGATTCACAACGCTGTCTAATTACAAAATATATTTTAAAACTCAAAATTCATGAATGTGGAGACTTAAATGTAGAGTAACGAATGTTTGTGACCGTAGTGTTTATCAAACACTCTCTGGATTTTTTGTTTCTCTCCAAACAGTGTGCAACTGTCTCATAGTTACACTGATTCTTCTTCATAATTACTTCCTTCATAGTCTAAAACATGATCTGCTCAATTTTCACACTCATCTCCACACTGACACAATTCCGTGCAAGGTAATTAGCGTTTTTTGCAACGGCACGCATTGCATCCAGTATTACAGACACAGTGAACATTCAACAAAATTGCGTCCGGCGCCGGTGGCTGCAAACACAGAATAGGCTGGAAACGATGTTGTTCTTCTCTTCATCCATAGTTTGTTGGAGGTTGGAACTTCGGGATGGAAAAGGTGACCGTTTCTCCACAGAAGGCACAAGTAATGGGCTTTCCAGATGTGAGGTTTTAAACTTGCG
Organism: Thermobia domestica; assembly: GCF_964235325.1. Classification (NCBI taxonomy): domain Eukaryota; kingdom Metazoa; phylum Arthropoda; class Insecta; order Zygentoma; family Lepismatidae; genus Thermobia; species Thermobia domestica. The sequence goes on along the minus strand of NC_137455.1, from coordinate 61,480,623 downwards.
CATGTTGGTGGAAGTCGTTCCCCTTCGGCATTTTTCCATGAGAAGAGTTGCCATCGCAACTATGAGAGGTCGCTACTGGAGTCAGTGCCTGTTGAGTACATACCACAAACAAATAGCTCTAAATTACTGCATGTTTCCTCGGTTGGTAGGTCCACAGTCTGTCTTAAAGAGGCAAAGGACTCTAATACTTTTTGTCGCTGTTTTGATAGATTTTAAATGCCTTTTTTTTTAAAGCAATTTTTCCAGAAACACCTGTGTCAGTGTATGCATGGATGCTTAATAGTCCTCTACACAAATCATTTCCGAGAGCTGAATAGAGATCCGAAAGGTGAATTACGCATCTTCCCTGGAGATCACTGACAAAGGTGACTTGCGGGACAATGTCTTCAAAGTAATGTAACAGAAGCAGTGCTACGTCTGTACCTGGTGAATATATTGTCAAGTGAGCGTCAGGGTATTTTCTTCGAGCATGGATTGAATAAAGAATAATGAGTGTATCCGCTTCTTCATGACTGTGATTTTTCAACTCGTCTTCCAGCCTGATACTGCTTCTGCGCAATCCTCCCACACAATGGTGACCTGCTTCTGTGAAGACATGTTTCGGAAGTAATCGATGGTCTCTTTCGCTAAGAATGCTGTTAAATGTCGTTTTGTGCTGGAATGTGGAAGAAAATAGTTCATAGATACATTTCTGATGTTTGTGGAAGCATCCACACGGAACTCGAGTGATGTACCTAAACTTCGCTTAGCTCGCATTTTATCCTTCAAGGAATTTTCTATGCACTTTACGAATATAATGCGAATTTCGTCTGATGATCGTGAGAACCACTCTATTTTTTCACAAATTTCGTTGCAAAATCACCGCAGGTTTTCATCGTCGGAGTCTTCTTCATGCTTTGTACAACTGACATTCCATCAATTATCATGATGTTTTTACTTTGAACACTCCTGCTCGAGTTTTCATCAATTTCTGGCTCGGTACTGTTGCGCGAATGTAGCATTCCTTCCAAAGTGCGAATAACAGTGGCTTTAACTGTGCCCACTAGAAGCGAACCATCTGCAGCAAAGAGAGCTTGAGGGATTGTAGATAGCTCAACCTCTCCAATCACTTTTTTTTTTTTATGTCATTGCGTGTACGACAGATTATTACAAAACGAGGTAACAAATTTCTCTCTTCCTTCAATTTGATGATTTTACCGGCTACAGTTTTTGTTAGCTTCTTCGCCAGATGTTTGAAGGATCCCAAATTAAGCTTCCTCATTTTATCAAATACTGTCTGCGCGGAACCGTGAAGTCGAGATTTCACGAACTGGTCTGCTTGTTCTGTCCCTTGTCATCACAGAGAAGAATATATGTTTTTATTTTCTCTCGAACAACTGCTTTGGTTGTGATGTTTAAAAGCTCTCCTGTTTCAGTAAAAGGATTACCATAGTGATTTAAAATCGTTCTTAACTCATCTGCATTTTGCAGCATTCGAGTTTTTGAAGTTCAAACGACTGGTTATGCGACTGCACGCATTCCTTTGATCCATATAACATTTCAAATTCTTGGAGGACTTGAGTTACAACGGGTGCCGACCAAAGATAGCGATCTAGAGCTGAATCATTTTGTGTCAATCCAGTGATGCCTCCTGTTACTTTTAGTGATCGAATCTGATGTTCTGTCCCGTGATCTGAGCCAATCGATGTAAAAGGATGACTGAACTTGCTGAAGCAAAAGTTTCCTTCTTTTAAGTTTTCAAATAGTACTTCAGGCTTGCTTTTCTGCACAATACAGAGTGGTCATTCTGGCGTAGCTTAGTTGATCATTTGCCAAAAAAAAAAAAAAAAAGTTTTCTTGAGCAGAAAGATGAAGGGACCAGTTGACCTCCCTTGTGGCCTGAATGTAGCGCAGAATAGCTTCAAATTGCTTATTATAGTTCCTTACTTCTTATTTAAAACAATATAAAGAAAACACATCATAAAATGTTTCAAATTTGAAATAAAATTATTTCTCACGTTTTTATTTGCATTGATAAGTAATAACGATAACACTGTGCTCGTGGGTTCTCTCGGGGTTCTCCCGTTTCCTCCCAATTTCTTCATTCCACCATTTCATTCATTTCTCATCATCACCGTCTCCTTTAGCCTAACCGGCATAAACATGGGACGTAAAACTAAAGATTTTATTTCATTTTTTACAAATTTCCGCACGAGCTGTAATTTAAATTTCTGTAACCTCCCTTTAACGAGTACCTCCTATTTATGGACAAGTATTCATTTCCTTTTGGCGTCTGTTATTATTAGTTTAATGCATAATCTATACCTGTTTGAGATCCCCAATTATGGTGATACACAACTGATTTGCATTTTATTTTCTCTTACTTCTTTGGTGCTAATATTCAACTAAGCGGACCTCGAAAACTATTTGAGATCTGCAAACCATAGTTTAACAAACGTTTAATTACGTTACCGTAAAAAAGGTTCAAAAATGATTGAAAAATGACCCTTCTTGTTATTTCTGATAGCAATTCTTGTCTTCCCCAACCTTTTCTCTTCGAAACCTTGCCTCACGGTCTTCTCATGGCTGGGAACTAAGCTATTGTCATTTCGAAAGTATGCATTCTATGTTCTTGCCACCGCCTGCTCGATGGAGCGGATGTAGGAGGCAGTGGTTGTTGCTCCGCTTTTGATTTCTTCCACAAACTACTCTGTAAGGATCAGTTAAGACTTTGTACCTGCTGCACCCCCCGCGGTCAAGAAAGGACACGTCATTCATTCACCAAATGCTGTGTATATTATCTTCAGCGAGGTCATATTTCTTTATCTAAAATAATACTATGTACTATGAACACTAGTTTAAAACTTCAAAAAAAAAAAAAAAAAAAATGAACGTGCAGTATGGAGTCTATCGTCTGGAGAAATTTTGCACTGAATACGATAAATTGTTTTAGTATTACTTTGCGCCGAATTTAATAATATTATATTTTACGCACAAATGATTATGATCGAAAACAATAGCAACGACCTTAATGACAAAACGTTTAACGTGTATTGATTAAACAGTTATTCAATATATCACAAATACAGTAGTATACTTGTTTATGTCTGAATATGTTTGAATTTAAGTTGCCTGATATGTCAAACTTATTTTTTATATATCTTGCTAACTTAGTATTATTTTACGCTTGACTACACTCGCTTGATAAAACAATGCTATTTTCAACTTGTTATTAGTTTGATTTAAAAGTTCATATGTCAAGGTTGATTTCAGACTGATATTTTAAGTATTAACTTGATAGTGGGAACTAGCTATCTGAATTTTAGCTTGATGTAGAATTAGCCTTAGCATGCCATGACCTGCAGCAGAGAGAACAATGTCCCACATGGAAATCTAAAATGGGATAATCTTTATAGGCTGTTCCATATTTTCAAACCTAAAATTGCAGTAAATAGTGATTTTTATTTTTTTATTTTTCATTTTTATTTATTTATTTATTTTTGTCGTGCGTTTGGCATAGGTTTTTCACAATTCCCTGAAAAATATTCTGCTGGCATGTTTGATGGTCACCTAGGTATATAGTTACAATAACGGCAGTTTTGTTCTAATACCGTTCTAATTTCGAAAACTGAATTTTCGAGAACTGAAAATTATTGCAAAATATATTTGTTTAATGATACGAACATTCTTAGCAAATAGAGGTGGACAAAGATTAAGATGATATGGCAGAAGTTTGAAACAGACTTCAGATTAAGATTTCAGGTGAGCTTGCTACTACTGTATTATTATACATTTTAAAGAAAAAATATGTTCAATATAAATAAAACATGATGTCATAGTATTTGATACTTGGTTCCTAGCAAGAAGTGATTTTTAGCTTAACACGATTTGCGATACTGTTCACCATTATCTTACAGAAGAAATCTCCTTTCTTAGCCTAAGGTGCTTCGTGGCATATCTTCTCCCTCGCTTCTTAATTTTGAGATAAGAGGACCACTCATTGCATAGAATGGGATATTGTCATTAATATGTTTAAATTGGCTGGCAGTTCCTAAAACCCAATAAAAGTTTGAAATTAATCGAAATTTAAAAGAACATAAGGATATTGGGTTCACAGAACAATACATCCCATTAGAAACATACAATTTACAAAACAAGTCCAAGTGTCTAAATTGCTTTTCCTTAAAAGGTTGTGATATCTAATAGAGAACCAGGTCTGGCACTCTTCTTAATCTTCGTACATTTCTATTTACAACTTTTTTCGAAACTTGATAATCACACATTGCTAATAAGTCATTGCGTGTAGTATTTAAAAAAAATATCCTGCAGTACTTAAAATCTGATTAGTACTTATCTTCGATTAGAGCAGTTTCTAAGAACGTCTTCTTAACGTAAACTTTTTTTTTTTTTTTTTTTTACATATATGCCATATACCTATCAGTTATCGTTTCCGAATTATTTGTCCCTGTATGCCTAATGGTAACCTGATCAAAAAATATGAAATGATCTGTTCACATACGATTTTGCTTAAAAATATTCCCATACTGTAATATAGTAATAATCATAGTTTGGTTAGCTTAGTAATAGTAGCAATGATGCGTAAGCTAACCATATAGCTACAAAGGATCTCTAGGGACGCCCTTGTTCACCATACTAGTCGTAAGTAAAATTTCAATTTATGGTATAGTGTATGGAGTATTTGTTATCTAGTATCATGTCTGAAAAAAGTATCATAGTACTATTTAGTAAAATATTTATCTTATATCTGTCGATTTAATGGTGTCCATTACACATTTACCATATTTATGTATGAAAGATAACAAAGACATAGTACTGAATAGAAAACAGAGGTGGTCTTTTGTTTCTGCTTCTTTGAAGCCGTAGGTTCTTCAAATCATAAAGCTTGTTGCTAAATCTTCTAACGCAGTGCTTCTCAACCTTTTCCATCGGCGTACCACCAAAGCACATCATTACTCAATACTACCATAGGTTAAGAACTCCTGCTCTAACGGAATAAAATTTGCCCTATGTCTTATCTGCTAACTTGGAAGTGAAACGAGTAATCACCATTTCTAGCAAGAAACAAATTCCTTTTCTTGTTTTCTAAGATTATAGAGAGAAAGTCGGTCAATTATTTTTTCTCTGAAATTAACTAAAGTTGTTAATATTCTTACGTCTCTGAGGTTGACAACCCAAGTTTCACAATAAAGAATAACGTTTCTTTAGAGACGATACATAAGGGAAGATGTATTGAAATCTTAAGTAGGGAACATGTAGCTGCCTTTTCCATTATCAATACAAGGAATTTGGATTTAGTTTTGCACTTAACTAGAATAAAGAAAAAACCTCAATAAATAATAATAATAAAATTGGTATGGTACCACTGTAGATAAGAGCGAAATATTTTATTGAAGTTCCTGTTTTCAGCGTCTTAGCCTTGAAAAATTTTCATCAGCAACTAATTAGAGTAATTAATTTTTTCTATTAAAGACGGCCAGAGATGAACGAGGAAGCTATAATGACCTTATTATTGGATATACTTCCGGTATTGCCTTGATAAGGTACAGGCATTATGTGGTGAAAAATTCTTATGATTTGCGGTTACATGTATTGCTTACGAGACGAGACAAGATGAGACGAGACGGAATTTTAGTGACGGACTTTTGTGACACTATTCCAAGAATAAACATCCCGAAACTTTGTCTTGTGGACAACACTACCTGCCATGGGTTTCGAGCGTTAGAGGTTTCGAATAGTCCACTCTACCACACTACATATGGTTAATCTTCAAGAATGTGAGGCCGCGGTGGCTCAGTGGTAGAGCGTTCACCTCTGGTGCATGGGTCCCGGGTTCAAACCCTGCTCCAGCCAAGTGAACTTTGTGGTGGACAAACACCGTGTGCGTGGGTTTTTTCGGGATTCCCCAGTTTCCTCCCACTTTCTTCATTCCACCATTTCATTCATTTCTCATAATCACCGTCTCCTTTAGCCTAACCGGCATAACCATGGGACGTAAAACTCAAAGATTTCATTTCATTTTAATCTTCTCACTTTAAAACTTCTAAAATCAATCTTTTTTTTTTTTTTTTTTTTTTTTTTTTTTTTTTGTCAATTCTATCCACTTTCTCGTTGTTATATGGTTAGTGTAGGCGTCTTTGACAACGGAAATCTGGTTAGATTTGTGGTGAAACTTATTTAGTTCAGATCCTATGTCAAGCTGCAAGTCCACATCCTATATAAAAATGAAATGAAATGAATTTTTTTGAATTTTGCGTCCCATGGTTATGTCGGCTAGGCTAAAGGAGACCGTGATAATGAATAATGAATTAAATAGTGGAATGAAGAAAGTGGGAAGAAACGGGAGAACCCCGAGGAAACCCACGCACACGGTGCTTCTCCACCACAAAGTTCACTTGGCGTGAGCATGGTTTGAACCCAAGACCCCATGCACCAGAACTAAACGCTCTATCACTGAGCCACCGCGGCCCTCACATCCTATATAATATTGTTGAATGAAACTCCAACTTCTACTTGATCGACTAACCAATCTAAATTGTGTGGAAATCGGTCTTGAGACAATCACAAACAGTCACGTCAGGTGACTTATTATATACGTTCATCACCAGTGGTGCCCCCCCCCCTCATGTCCATGACGCACCACCCTCAATTGTCTATCCGTAGGTGTTCTTCCATGAAAAAAAAAATCTTTTCGATTAATTTTTACACCCCCTCAAACATATTTATATAGATTTTTAACCCCCCAAAATATTTCAATGACGCAGTTTGCGTCATAGCCCCCCTTCTTGTGGGCACCCCTGTTCATCACTAATAGTAACTTAATTCAATAAGTATAATCAAACTGAATACATAAAAAATGTTCATATATGCAGACTAAGCTACTAAACGTGAAGTAGACTCCTGGGGCCTTATCCAGAGTAGTTTTGACACCTAATTAACCCTTACTAGTAGTTTGACTAACGAATGGTTATGAAAAGTGTATTCAGAGTCTCTGATTAGGACGTGGTAGTTAACGAAATTAATCACATGTGACTAATTAATTTAGAGAAGAGGATACCATTCTAGCCACAGTTTAGCTTGTGCGACACAACATTTCGGATTCGGATTTCATGTATTTTCATTTTTACAGACTACGCATGCGCACATCTACATTCCGTAGTTGCCACAATTATTTTTCTCACCCGATGCATTGGGATTATATTAGTTAATCATACCCAAATCAACTTTTTAGTTCTATTCAAAGTAGACTCTGAATACCAAAAAATACATTTTCCTTAGTAAAAAGCTAGTATTTCACTAACTAGTCTGTGACTAACCCTTCATAACGAATTCTCTCTGAATACCGCCCCTTGTGATTACGGTAATAATCCTCAAAACCTATGAAAATGCAACGGATTACATAGTGTTGGAGAAAAAGAAAAAAAATAGAACCTCATTTGTTAAGGTAGTCAAAAGGCCGTTTATGTAAATTAAAAAAAAAAAAATCCACAAATGTGAGCACTTACTTCAGCAAGCAAATTGAATTCAAGACATAAAATACTGCATGTATACATAATAAAATGACAAAAGTAAAATGGCTGTTTACGATATTTCAAACGTATACAATGAGCAAAAGATTAACATAAAATGTAGAGGCAAATTGGCCACTAAGGAGCCAATTTTCATGAAACGCTATGCTGATCGTTGAATGGCATGTCGAGGTAAGCTACCGACTGCGCAGAATAGTGTGTCAGGACTCCCGGTCATGGAACTTGAACTCCGTTCTCATATACGATATTGTGGATGATCTCTTACACCACTTTGTTGAATTTCAATTCTCTTAATAGGAACGTCTCGTATTTACACACCAAATCATTTGAAAAGCGTGATGCCAGTAAACAAACAGTCACGCGAGGCAAATCACTAAGTGTGGCTTCCAGAAAGAAACCTTTTTCTACGGTAATCAAAAGACTATCTCACGTGAACCTCAGAAAGATAATCTACAACTATGAGTACATTATAAATAACTAATGTGATTCTTGAATTATCAGTTAAATCAAACTTAAAATTATTATATGCAGCTTGCGAAAAGGAGCCTTTTCTATTACAGTGGTTAGGACCGGTTGGGAATGTCCAATTAGATGTAAGGAATCGTTTTTAGTATTAAAATGTTTTTCTCATTTTATTCATAGAGTCTTAGGAAGTCTAAAAAAAAGTAGATAATCGGCGAAACTGTTACGCGTTTAAGGTTTCCAAAATAAAATAAATTGCTTTGCTTAGTGAGTAATTAAATTAAGTACAGAAAGCAGAGCTTTTGAAGAAAGGGGATATAACAGTCGGATTTTCAATAATTAATTACATAGGAATACACTTTCATTAAAATATTCCTGTTGACTCGTTATTTTATGTTTTATGTCAAATCTAACTCAAAATTAAGATAATTTTTATTTGCACTCACAGTAGGTGGAAAACATATATGACGAATAGTATCACTAGCACTTACATTTTTCATAGCAAGGTTGTTCGGACTCTAATAACGCCAGAGGCCAACATATTTTAGGAGAAGGAATATCATTATCTATCATCTCAATGTAAATGAATCGGTCGCTCTAAGGATAGATAACAGTTCCTATTGTCAATAGGACTGTCGCTTCTAGGACTAATTCATGCTGAAAGTATCAGTATAACGGTTCAATTCAAGATGATCATTAAGGAGCCTATCCTTCAGGACTTTTAGGCGCTGATTTACTCGCTTCCATTTAATCTTTTGCGGCCTAGATTTCTAACTTCTAGCATTGACGTTAAGTCATAATTGTTTCCTTGTTCTTGCTTACATCAAGGTAACGAATTTTTCTGTTTCAACATGGAACAAACTTAAAAACAATAATAAAAAACAAAAGAAAGAAAATATACTCAGTTAGAAAAAAGCACTTCATGTAAATACTAGCAATTTACCACTGTTCAGATTTTGCTATGTCTTTTATTTTTATTAGACGCAAATGGGGTGCTTAGCAAGCTTTATACAGTATTATAAAATAAAACGTGTAAATCCTTTGCTTACTGCGTAAAGTATTCTATCATCATTCTGATCAAAAACAAAATTAGAAAATAAAATAAAATTAGTTTTTTTTTTACTCCAATGTCCCGTGATTTTGCTCCGATCTTGAGTGAGACGATGATGATGAGGTAGATGATAACGGTTGAATGAGGTAAGGGACAGCAAACAACCCTGGCAATCGGTGTTTGTCCACCACAAAATTCAGTTAGCGGACTGGGATCAAACCAGAGACCTCAATCACTAGAAGTGAACGCTCTACTAGTGAGCCACACGACCTATTTTCAAAAGTCGATACGATTGCAGTGAATACATAGGTTTATAAAATAAATTTGGGTTCATTTCATTTATTCTAAGAAATAAAATGTTTAGTAAACTACATTTCTAATTTTGACCGAAACTTTCAGTGGAGATACAGGTTACCCGTGAATAATTTGAGTATATTATATAAAATTTTAATGTATACTATTCAAACCTGAAAGTACTTGAAACCATCAGTTTAATTTTCAAAGAAAATTTTCAAGTGTGTTGTTGAAATCTTATTGATGTTCTTAAGCGCTTCTTCATCAAAATAAGAGATTTATATGAATTTGCAATAAGATTGTACACTTTATTAGATTTGTTTAACGAAATTTGAGCACACTAGTAAATATTTTTAACAGCATGCTATTTGCAGCAGAAGCACGAACTGGTTACTATTCGACTTCCAAACTATGTTATGCATAAGTGTCGGAAGTTATAGAACGGCTTTGTCCGTCCGTCTATCTACAGGTGTCAGAGCAAAAATGGTAAGAACTATCGAGATGCGATATTTTACAATCAATTCAGCATCGCAAAGGTAGGTGCCATGTCCTCCGTAAACTCTCTATTCAAACCGAAAGTGATTCTAATTAGTTATTTCCAGTTTCAGCGTTTATCACAATAGAACGAAAACAGTAACAGATAGAAGTTTTTTTTTTTTTTTTTTTTTTTTTTTTTTTGCGAACGATTCAGTGATTCAAGATAACGTATCATTATTATCTACAACACTCTACTGCAACCAAAAGTGGTTCAAATTTACTTCCAGTTCCGGCTTCAATTCTGATTTCCATAGAGCAAAACAATAAGAGATCGACATACGTCTTTTTGCAAACAACGCAGAGTGCCATAAATAGGTTCTATATCTTCCGTTAATCGTCCATACAAGCCGGAAATGGTTCAAATTAACCTTTTGGTTTCTCAACAATTATAGCTATAGAACGGAAATGGTAATAAACAGTGGCAAATGTTTTCTGCAATGGATACGCTCTCTCAAAGGTATATACAGTATATAATAGTAGCTCATAATACGTTAACAAAATGTGTTTGAAATTTTCTAGTATTTCAAGTTTTAAATCTGATTTCCAAATAGCAAAAACATGAGATATCGGGAAGCAGTTTTTTTTTTTTTTTTTTTTTTTTTTTTTTTTTTTTAATTGTAAGTCGATACAGCGGCCCAAGAATAGGTTCCATTTTCCCCTTATCCTTTTATTCATACATTTTGGAAGTGTACCGTAGTTTCACACTGTGAAATGGAACTCATTTGTTGCTATGTAAATACAAATTTTATTAGGTCTTATATCGACAAGTCTTCCAAGTAAAATAATGTTCCTCTCCATTCAAAACTTGTAGTTGAGAACACATACAAGATTAATATACGATGTGGGTATAAAGAACCGGTTCCTGATATATTCGAAACGCGAGTTATAATGGGTCAGGGTACTCGATATTTGGATACCCGATTTTTGGTATTGTAATCGGGTACTTTATTCTTGGTTCCAAATCTGTGTATCCGATTCTCGGTTCTGGAACCGGGTACCCGATTCTCGATTCCAGATTAAACTCGTATTCACGGGGGTCTAGGGGACCGGGCCCTCCAAAATTTTTACTGGTTCCCTTAAAATTTTCACACTAGGTTTGCAAATGAACTATAATATGGTGATCTGCCCCCCCTAACTTCTACCGCCCACCTACCTTTTTGGGCTTGCTACGGGCCTGTTCCAGACCCGGGTACCCGATTTACGGTTCTGGAACTTGATACACGATCCGAAGTGTTAGAACTGTGTTCTCGATTCTAGGTTCTGGAACCGAATATCCGATTCTAGGTTCTGGATTCGAGTATTCATTTTTCAGATCCAGCCACAAACTACATCGGTAGCCTATATCAAGTATTCATAGTAATGAAATTCAATAGAAGTCTTACATTTTAAAATGAATGTTGGTACTAAGAGGATTCAAAATTACTTTTAGTTGACTATCAGACACTTTTCTCTTCAGTAGGTTGATTTACATTTTTTCTTTTTCTTTTATTTTGTGTGTGTGTGTGTGTGTGTGTGTGTGTGTGTGTGTGTGTGTGTGTGTGTGTGTGTGTGTGTGTATGTGTGTGTGTGTGTGTGTGTATGCGTGGCGAAACGGAGTCAGATTGATAGATAGATTCATATTCTACACTCTTTTACATAATATTTTTAATGCATTACAAATTAATATGTGTTGCTGATAAATAGGTAACTAATTTGTAATCCTATAAGAAAACGTGGCAATGTGAAGTTGTTTCACATGAACGAGAGAGAGAGAAAGAAAAAAAAATACACAGTTTGGATATTGACAAGGTCACTTGCCTTGCGTTCGCTGTTGGGGGTCTACCTAGGTAGAAAGCGGAGTATTTCCACAAAAGAACTGGAAGGGCAGGAAAAACATCTGCCTTCAAAAATTTCCTTATTCCGATTTGTTGCAAAAATAAATGCTTGATTTGACGTCGGCTTTTAGCTAACAAAAGATCATAGCAAACAGTGAAATTCATTGGACTCTGTTGATAGTAACTTGAGAAAAAAAAATACCGGCGGACCCACTGTATAAACTATATGTAAACCTAATTAATGTAGTACAAATAAACATCTTCAAAAAATCGTTTGTTACCGTTGGTGAGCAGCAATGACGCCAGCTTTAATTTCTTGGGAGAGCGGAGGGGTAGACATTTAGAGGAAGCACCTATTTCTTTTTTTTTTTTGTGTGTGTGTGTGTGTGTGCCGAAGATATTAGTTTTATATTACTTGACCTACAGTACATTATAATACGTGGGGGGGGGGAAGCAGTCGGGGGCGAACGAAACCACTGATGGTGCTCGACCCCTTTTTCTTCTTTAGCGTCGTCACTGTTCAAGAGTGCACAGTGCAGTTGTATTTTACTATGAAGAAAAGTGTAATTTTCAAGCACTTTAGATAAGATACGACTGGCAAATTTGCTGTATATTTTTATTGTAAAACAAACATTAAATCGACTGAAATTACAAAGGAAGCATCTTCTAGCTTTGTATTAGCAATATTAGCTCAGCCGCAAGTTATTCTTACTGTCGAAAATGATAAAGAAAAAAATCTACCTAGCGAGGGCGCCGATCCTTGGGGAAGGGAACAGCGCCCTCCCCCCAAAGCTCATATGGGCCCTTTCATTCTGTTTGTGAATATTTAATATTTGGCATAATTTGAATGCAATTTGTCTTAAAATCCTCATATATATGCCGTCTGCATACGAATGGGCCCCCCAAATTTACAGAGAAATCGGCGCCCTTGCTACCTAGACTACCTAGTGAGAAAACCAAGGAAATGTCGAAGTTATAGTAAGTCAGTATTGTAATTTTTGCCTATCGTGTCAGAAGTGGTCAACAGAACTTATTATGCATGAGGGCTAAGATTTTGATTGATTCTGTTGAGTTTATCGTCCCTTTCAGCCAGGGGCGGATCCAGGACCGACTTCTGGGGGAGCGGTTTGTTGTCATACTGTTACTGAAAACTACTTTTAACAGTTTTAAACTCTGGGAGGGTTTTATTTATATATATATAAAAGAAAAAAGTTTTCTCTTCTGGGGGGGATTGCCCCGATCGCCCCCACTGGATCCGCCACTGCTTTCAGGAACTAGGCTATGTGAAATGTGGACCTACAGCTTAACGTAGGAGCTAGTCCATGTGAACTCTCGGCGAGAATTTAACACAGATATCCCGCTCGTAAGATACGTACGCTATCCACATAACATTTAGGGAACTTACGAAGGATAAAGGAGATGGATGATAATGATGGAAAGATGGAAGTGAATGGAAACGGTAAACTCTGAAAAAACATGTTCATGGTGGCTGTTCATGACAAAGTCCCTTATTGGGAGCTGGAATCGAACCACGGACCTCATACGTCAGAGGTGAGCGTTCTACCACTGATTCAAGTTGAATGATTTCTAGTATTGTTGTTATTTTTTAAACCATTGAGTCTTCAATATTGTGTTTACATGTGCTTGTATCTCTTCTGGTTTCAAAGGCACAGTTTGTTAAAAACCTCGTGGAAAGTTTTTCAAAGATCTATTATTTGAAAATCAAACCTGAGAGGAGAAAATGTTGAAGAATGTTTTAATCTTATTTTTGTAAGTTGAATCACCTCTCGAAGTTTTCCTGTTTGTTTTGCAGTCACCCTGTATATAACTGCTTACTTTGTCCATGTATCATGCTGAAACCAGTAACATGTTATATGAAGTTAATTTCACTACAGTTTTCAATAGTGCTGAAGGTTATCGAAACCAATAATAATAATAATAATAATAATAATAATAATAATAATAATAATAATAATAATAATAATAATAATAATAATAATAATAATAATAATACATAATCTAACATTTAAAATATATACTGGATTTGGTAATACCCGAACCCACAAATAATAATATGATTATAGGAAGTCCCATTCTATGCATAGGAATGAGGTGATTTTGAGTTTAACGTCTTTTTCAATAGCTAGGCTGTATGAGACGGAAGCTACTGATTAATGTGGAATCCGAACCACATGAGTTCCTTCCGGAAATCGAACCCGGGTCTCCTACGCCAAAGGTGCGTATGCTAACCGCTTAGCCACGAAGAAGCACTCTATGCACGGGAATGTTGTGCAACCAAATAGCAAAATTTTAAAAAAAGAAAGTCTGATTTTTAGGTTTTGCATTTCATATGATAAATTTGTAATTAACATCAGAGCTGTTCTTAACAACAATAAAGACAGTATAGACTACAGAGAAATACCTGACTACATGGTTGAAGTTGAACATATATTCTAATTTTCTGTTTAAACTGAGAATCACAACTAAATTTTCAACCATACGCTACCCGTCTCTCTTTTATCTTACGATTGCAATAATTTCCGATATTTGTAATTCTGGCTTCATACTCTTATCTGCTACAGTCTTGAATTCAAACATTTTCAAGAGGGGGCAAAATAATCTTAGATTTCTTCACGACCCCCAAACTTACAAACAATATCTTTGAAGTGTAGTCTGTAGTGATGAAAGTAGATACTGCTAAAGACGTTGAAGTATATTCAAATGTTTTAGGTTGAAGATGAAAAATATCGTTCTCGACAAATGAACCATCATTAACTTTCTTGTGTAGATTGTCTTCATTCTGAAACTGCCTTACCCATAGAAAAAAGTGCATATTGGGAAGTTATATGACACCAGAACGGACACTAACAAATATTGAATGTTGCAATCTACCAACTGAAGAAAAGAGATGTTACTTTGTCAAAAAATAAATGTCCATTAATTCTATAGTTTTTAATTCATAATTAAACAATGTGACGTAAATTAGTAATGTTAAGGTTCACCTTCATACCTCAGCTTAGTATGTTTATCAAATGTACGCTTTTTATTAGAGAAACTCTTTTAAGAATGAGGAAGTCAGGAAAATTTTTAAAAATGTTGAAATTTAATGATATACTTAAGTTTGATAATAAGAGCTGACAATCAATCAAGAGGCAGAATGTTTAATTTAAAAATACTTTGGAAAGGAAAAACACATCCCATATTAATGTCTGGAGTGCTTTGCTTGATGGCAATAAACAGTGCATCCCTTGAAAACTGGTAACATCTCACAAGTAATCTATCATACAATAGAGTCTTAATGGGAAAAATATTTTTTCTGAATGTAAATCCATTCTTGACTAGCTTTCGGTGACATAGATTAAACCAAACAGGTATTCCTATTTGGCCAAACATAACCGATTGCATTCGCATGCCATGGTTTCATAGCTAAAGTTATTCAGCGAAACAGATAAGGAGTGAAATGCACACCATAATGCATAAAAGCCGGGAAAGCCTACATATTTTAATTTATCCTGTAACTTTTTTTTTACATGCTGAGATAAACTATGTTACTCTTGAGCGAGTTCAATCCATACCAATAGTTAAATTCATTTCCTTACTCTAGACTAACCTCAGTCCTGAGTAATACGTTCCGTTAGGAAGTGCAGTAGAAAGCATAGAGTAAATTTTTAAAAGCCTGATAATATTAGGAAGATTATAATGAAACGCACTTTCTTTTAGATACGGTAAAATCAGCTTGTGGGTGGAACAAATTTGCCCATCGTTTTTAACTAAATAGAAACACAAGTAGAGGGGAGAATTGGAAAACGTGAACCAAATATAATATACATTATATCACGTCAAAACTGAAATTATATTTCCATATTCAGAAAATTCTAATAATTTCTTTTTCTTTTTTTTTTAGAAAAAATATAATTTCCTAAAAGTTTTTTGATTTTGTAGAATATAGCGTGGTTTTTTTTTTTTTTTTTTTTGTTTAACTTAAGGCTTGGTCCTATTCTTCAGGGTTGAAATCAGTTAGGAGAGAGGAGGTGAATTTATTTCGTTAAAAAATTCAAATAGGCCTCTATCATTCCTTAAAACAGCCAGATTTTCATTAAACTTTGGTAAATCCTTTTGGCTTTGATGTTAATGTCACATTTCCTTTCAGATTCGCAGTAGTCCTCATTGATTGTGGTTAAAATTCCCAAAGTAAGGAAAAAGAGGAGTGACTTTACTCTCCTCAGTTAAAGAAAAACTCAACGATCAATTTTGTTTAAAAAAAAGACGAAGAAGAATGAATAATGTCTAGTTTAGCACAGAACTACCCATTTTGTTTGGTATTTAAATTAGATAGGAGAAAGAAAACTAGTCACTTCATCAAGAAAATGGTCCCACCTAGCGTAGTCGCTAACGCTCTCGCTTTGGTATAAGATTTGATTTCCGATGGACATATTTAGTACCGAAAGCGTAAAAGCTTTTTCAGATTTTTCCTCATTCACATCAGGCAAATGCCGGGATGGTACAAGTCACGAAATAAAGGAATCGGTCGTGAAACCTACAATAGAAAGAGAAAATATTCCCAATCATGTTCACGTGATTTAACTTTGCTGCCTTCATGCGAAATCTGTAAGGAGATGCCTCACTCAAGCAAGTCCAGTGCTTGCTTAAATATAACCTTGGTTTTGATACTAAGCTTAGTGCTTTCAGATAGAGCGAGAAGTGAGTTATTTATTTTTAACTGAAAAAGGAAAACACGGACAATAATTCATATATGCTATACGCTTTACAAGTGTCTTATTACTTGTCATTTACTTATTACTTATGATTTACTTATGATAATTTTCGTATTCTACTTCAGCAGTACCATTTGCCCAAGTGCTTGGACGCAAACTCTCCAAATTTAAAATCCCTCCCCCGCAAGAAATATATAGGAAACTACTTCACCTGGGAGCCTGTATCTCAATTCTATTTTTAAAAAGAAATCAGTCTACATCTGCCTACGCCTCCGTCACAATTTGACTATTTCGATAAAATGAAAATGTTTCTTTTACTTTAATTTGCCACGACCATACACTGAGGTTAAAGGAAAAGATGATGGTAACGAATAAAATGGTGGAATGAGTAAAGCGGAAGAAAATGGAAAGTTCCCGACAAAACCAACCAATACAGTACATACAATCCACGAAGTCTGTCCGTCCATGGTAATAAATTTTGAGATTTTTTTTGCAATCCATTCAGCGTTTTAAGAATAAGTTCCGCTGTATTCGTTTTAGATATAGATTTAAAATATAACTTCAGATATAGATTTAACGTGATATCTCCACCATTGTGAATTTGGAAGAAGTTTAATTCACAGATGTCTTTATTTGTTGGCTCATAACTTCAAGAAATGTCTCTTGTCCTTGCCACATTGCCTTTACACATTGACCACTTTTGTTTTTGGTTGACTTCCTTGAAGACTGAGCTACTACTAGTATTTTATAAATATTATATTATATGGTGGTGCAAAATAAATAGTGAAAGTAGTAATCTCTTATATAATGACTAGCACGTATTCCTTTGATATACAAGGTTCAAGATTCAAGCCCCAGTGGGAGATCAGATTATACTTTAACGCAGTTGTTACCTCTTTCCTCCTACTACTCTGAGTCGGGTTTTTCCCTACCTAATAACATTGGCATTCTTTTCAACTGTTTTTCACTTAAGTAATGAACAGATTTTCACAAAATTTTTCATGAGTTATGTTCATGGTAAAGTACTGGACACACGCATTTGTAATTTTACTACAAGCATTCATTTTAGTTGTCAAATTTCCTCCCTTTTTTCACGCGACGATTTGCAACACCGCAGTCTCTATTTATATCCTTTCTAGCGGTGTGCGAGGAATTGGTGTGAGTCACTTAAAACAGGTTTTAAGCCCTGTCTACATCACAGCTGTACAATAGACATTGTTCTCGTCTTCTTCAAAACGAACAAATGAATGAAGGATAATTGTGACACTGGCAAGAAGTTGGTGCATATGCTGTTTCTGCTGCTACCTCACTGTTTAGTGTATTCATTCCGTTCCCACCTAACTCACTACCACCTTAGAAAAAAATGATTATGCTCGGTTTCAAACCTAGAAAGTGCCCTTTGCTTCTCAACTACTTCAAGGTCTTACTTGGTGATGGGTTATACAATTATAAATTGCATTTTGTACATATTGAAATTCTGAGTGACACGTAACAGATAAAGCACACATAACAGATAAATTTCCTGGGTGAAATAATAAGATAATAATAATAATAATAATAATAATAATAATAATAATAATAATAATAATAATGTGAAATCTGTGGCAGAGGAGTAAATAAGACCAGGCCCTATCATTATGCTTTGACATTCGTATAGGGGAAGTACGTGGTCACCACATCAGCTCTCCTTCGCTAGTAATGCTTGCTGGGATGGGTACGAGTCGAGCTAAAACTCGACCTGAGTTTACAGTCGAGTCAAAGGTAATTTTGTCGAGTCAAGTTTCGAGCCGAGTTACTGTTTCCGAGGTCGAGTTTCGAGTGGAGTAGAGTTTGATAAATGGCTTGCTCGTTCAGCTTGTTTTAACTCGTTTTGAAATCATAGCCTGATTAGACTCGGAAGCGAAAGCAATGAGAAATGTAAGCAGTAATATGGAATATTCGCGTCTCGTCTCGTTTCAATAACGGAACAATATATTTTTATAACAAGACAGCCTCAAATGTTGTGAGCACCAATATAAGTATATACTGTATTTCTTATCATAAAGGCTTAGACTTGTACGATCGAAGTTTTGAACCCAAGCAAAAGCCCATCCGGGTAGTGATGTCATCCGGCTCGGTTGAGATAAGCCACCGGCTCGCATCAATTGAGGCGATGCTTAAGCCGGCACGCTTGAGATGTCATCCGGCTCGGTTCAAATGAGCCACCGGCTCTAGCTGGCTCAGTTGCGATGAGCCACCAACTCGACTCAGATGAGCCATCGGCTCAAGCCAGCTTCGTTTAAACGTCCATCGGCTCGGTTCGACTCTGCTCAACTGAGCCGCTGGCTCGAACCGGCTCGAGTGAGCAATCGGCTCGAGCCGACTCGACTACGTGAACTGTTGGTTCGGCTCACTTTTCGGTTCCGATCGAAAGCGAATGAGCTGAGTGCCGTTGAGAACCATAAACACGGGCCGAGCAGTTTTGAACATGTTTGGACAGCTCTTTATAACTTTTAACAATTTTTGACTTGAGCCCAAATACTTCCTCCTCCGAAACTCAAAACCAGAACCTCGTGAACGATGTCCTTGCCTCTTGAAGATTTAGACTTTTCCACAACCGAGGTCGGCAGTCAACTAACTTTTAGTATTCAGATACAAACCGCCTATTTTCATGATTAAACACCGTGTTGTAATAATAATAATAATAATAATAATAATAATAATAATAATAATAATAATAATAATAATAATAATAATAATAATAATAAGCTCTAGTAGTAGTAGTGGTAGTAGTATCATTGGTAACTATATTGTCTATGTAGGATGCTTCAAGAGAGTACTTAAAACTACAAACAGGATTCAGCTCGATTTGGCTCGTTTTGGCTCGACTTGACTCGAAGCTAGACATAAATTCGAGTCGAGTTTCGGGTCGAGTTCTCGAGTCGAGCTCAAAGATGTCTTTTTCGAGTCAAGTCGAGTTTCAGAGAAAACTAGCTCGTTCCCGTCCCTAAATTCTTGATTTCTTTAAAGGTTTATCTTATTTCCTTTACGATTTTGTTTAAACGCCACTACCGATGCCATCTTGGTCATTCAAAAGAAAGTGCTGACCAGTTTAAATGATGTTTAACTTCCCAATATATCAGTGCAGATATTATATTCTAATAATAGAATCCAATTTTCACTTTGGCAATTTTTAATTGTGTTAAAAAGTATTCTTATATATATATGGGAAATTTAAAATAACCTCTTCTTGTTGCACAAATGTGTTGCTATTGGCTGTAGGTACTGTCGGATTTTTCCTGTGCTAGATTTTTTGGTATTGATCAAGCATTGTAAGACAATTGGGAACTGGTAAGGGGAGCTGAAGTGCTGATCACAGATCGCCCAATATCTAGGAGAAATTGAACTGTAATATCATGCATTCTTCTACACAAAAGTACATATGCACTTACACTTTTACTAAAAAGATACATACAAATGTAACTTCCTTATTATTATGACTGTTTTTCAAAGTATGAATAGGGATACACACTGGTTGGTAATTTTTGGGCATAAAATTCATTTTTAACTATTTCCATAACACAGTCAGAGTACAGTAAGTGGCCTAAATATCAGTGCCGATATTATGTTAGTCTTACTGATCGATCAAATATAGTAAGAATTCGTCATTGTGGAAAGACATAACCTTTTAAAATGGACTAATAACATGAAATGTTAGTTGTCATTAATACCAACTGGTTCTGAGCAGAGCAGTAAGGGATGTTCCATATAGTTGCTATGATATCCACTATAGAGTTCGTGAATTTCAGGAGTAAGTTGTTCCATTCTCCGCTGAAGGTAGTTTTCAGGTCCTCAAGTGTCAAAGATGGAGAATTCCGCTGTGCAACCCATTGTCCAAGAGCATCCCGAACATTCTCAATGTATTTCAGGTTAGGTAATATGGTGACCAGTCTCTTTGGTAGGTTCTCCCACATTTTGGGATGTTTCCAATTTGGGCAGCTCTGTGATTATCGTAAATAAACACCAAGTCGGCGTCTATCGGTTTGATGGCTTGGGCTACCACTACATTGTAACACCCGTACATTAATAATACTTATTATTATTATTATTATTATTATTATTATTATTATTATTATTATTATTATTAATATTATTATTATTAATAATATTTCTAGGTTATTATACAGTCTTGAAAACAACAGTAAGCCTTAGAGTATACTTGTATGTTATCAAGTAGATAAATACGGTTTGCTTATTAGAAAGACTTCTTTTTTTTACTAGTTATTACGGAAAAAGGATCGTACATTTCTAGCTTCATGTGCTGCGTGAAATGCCCGTATATTTTGCTTTGGATAAGTGGTAACTCTATCCATTAGAGTAAATGAAAGTTTGCAAAAGAACGCTGGAATAGCTGATTAGCCAACTAAGAAGGAGCATCAGTTTGTAATAGTCTCTCAACGTAGCGCAAATAAGCAAAGGTAATTATAACAGGTATGCCCACTATCGCAAAATACTGTAAAACAAAATTTGTTTTGCGTTGACGCAAACCGCTATGGAATGAAATTGACGATGTCCGAGACAATTTCAAGCGACTGAACTTCCCAAAATTCGTTGTCGTTACTCGTATAACTTCCCTTTACCCTTCGCGCACGCCCAAGAAACCGATTTCTCCGTAGACAGCTTGTGGTACCTGGCAGCCCGTTCGTAAGGTGCGGTTGGATGTGGAGCAAAGAATTTGTTGGTAACTACACGATTATTGCTGAAAGAAAAGGTGGATTTCTGCTGTGTTGCCGAGTCGAAGATCATTTAAGTAGCAAAACACGCTACGTGCAAAGAAACTACCGGATGTTTTTAAATTCATATAGTTCTCAGAAAGTTGCATCATTGAAAGAAGATACTAAAGTATAAAATTATCAATATATATTCCTTTTTATTGTAATACATTTATTTCGTAATATTCAAGGGCTACCACCGGTAGCCCACAAAATGCGCCACTGGGACACGCTGTACTACGAAAAACACATGTATCATCTTATGATCTTGCTACAACACCGGTAACAGATCCAGCTGCAAAGATGTCCAATAGTGTTCGTCCTTTTCTCACAATGTCTACCGAACCAATAATTGGGACGATGGGAACTGGCCCAATGTCATGTTCTTAAGTGAGTTACGTTTCTGTGTATCCAGTGATTACAGATACTGTTATCATTTGGAGTTGCAAGAACAAGGAATACCATAGCATTCACAAAATACCTTCATGCATTCATAAGGTGAGGTCATGTTATGGTATGTTTGGGTATCATGAAAAATAGATGAACATCGCTGCAACTTTGGAGAAGTATCCGCTACCACTGAATGATATCGTAACATTCTGACAGGAGATGTACATGCTTTTCGTAGTGAATGGGCCAGACGTGTTGTTCATAAACGGCAGGACAAGTAAACTCATAACCACCAACCTTGACGAGACTGGAGCGTGAGAATAACTGCAGAATGGACTCACCAACATTTTTCCCAATTAGAGACTGAAAGAGGTAGTAGATTTGTATCACTTTCAGTTTTAGTAGAGTGTGGATAGAACACATTCTTGGAACGCTTAATTAATTGCAGAAAAACATTTATTTCTATCCGTTACCGTTTAAACTTTATAACGATTAACTTTATACATAAAGAGGTTGACATTTACAACCTACGGTTTCAATAGTAGTTTCAGAGAGAAGACAAAACCTATTCTTAGAACGTTTCTGTATGGAGATGAATATTAAAACCGAAAATCGTTGTGCGATTCTACCAGTTTTGATTTTTGTGGATACTTAAAAATGGAAGTGAAATATACTTTTGAATGCTTATTTGATTACAGAAAACTGATTTCCTCTATCTATGACCGTTTTCTACTCTATAGCAATCACCGTTAAAATTAAAGGTGGATGATTTTCTCTAACTTCCTTTAATAGAGAAAATACAGCGGAGGTGGAATATATACCTGCACCGCTTAATCAATTACAGAAAACGTCTTCCCGGTATGTGTTACTATTTTCACTATATAACTATCAACCATTAAGCCGAAAGTATCTTTTTACTTCCAGTTTTAATAGTAATGTTACACTAGACATCTATAAATTTCTGAGACGTTTAATCGATTGCAGGAAACTGCTTCTCTCTATCTGTTATCCCTTTTCACCATATAATGATCAATCAAAAGCGGAGATGAATAATTTGTACCGCTACAGACTTGATTATCGGCTCGAAAAACGAACTCCTTTTCTAACTTTTACCTTCTAAAGTTTGACTAAATTTGGTGATGATTGATCAATTCGTTCTTGAGACTTTTATCTCCCTGACGAACGGAAAATGTACATGTATAACGGAATTTTGTTAAACCGAACACCACGGAAACTAATTTTCTGTTACATTGTGCTATATATTGAAAGACCAAACGTCTAAATCCTGTAAACACGCATATTTCATAAGAAAATAAAATAAATTAAAACATACTAAAAGTTAACCGAACTCTTACCACTATTTACGAATCTTAAAAAAACTCTGAGTAGACTCCATGAGTAGGTAAAGGAAGATTCAAAAACGGTTCCAATTCGAAACAGTGCAAATATAGTCTAAAAAGAAAAGAAATCAAGAATCAAAATTTTACAATAAAATAAAAGAAAGAAAAAGATGATCTCAAATTCGAACAGTCCAAAATGGCAGAAAACTGTTGCCTCGTTCGTCAAATTCGTCGTCGTTATAGTGTTTGTAGGTCAGTACTTTCCTAACATTTGTGGGGACGATAAATAATGATCAAAATCTGGGACGTAAGCAGTGAATGGAGTCCTGATATTCTGATCATTCCAAAATTCTAATTTATCTATAAATTTTTTCTTTACTGGTGAGTTTACAAATTTTTTTAAAAAAAATTTCCTCATAATGAATTTGATTCCTCCAAAAGCTTTGGACCCTTCTCAAATAAATTCATGTGACGTGCCTGATCAAAATGTTGCAAATTTTCAAAAAATACATGTATTATGTAATTTACCTAGAACAACTTTTGTCTTATATGAAGGCGGGACATTTCCTCTAACTCGTCTTGTCCCGTACGTATCCTTAACACTGCGAGTCCGTCACCGATAGTTTATAATTTTTAGACTGCATATCTCATTTCGTTTTATATATATATATTTAAAATACCGACTAGTTTGAAACTCTTCTCTCGCTTTCCTGTATCTCTGAAGTTGTCTAACTTGGCGTGATTTCTTGAATGGAAAATTAAAATGAACTGAAACATTCACACCCCACCTTTATTCACGCCCCACGATTGTGTCCTTTAGTCTAAGGGAGACGAAGATTAAGGGAAGTGAACGATGATGGGAGAATTAGTGGTATGACAAAGTTGGAGGAAGCGGGAGTACCCAAAGAAAACCTACGGACACGATGTTGTCCACCCCAACTCACTTGGCCAGGGGTCGAACCAAGGAACCAATGCACCAGAGGTAAGCACTCTACCACTGAGCCACGGTGACCCCACTCTTGAATGGAAGACTAAGTATTTTGACTATATGTTAGGAATTTATCTAACATCAAATAAAATTGTTGAAAATGCAATTGCTGTTTACATCTTTTCCTGTAAGTGAAGAGCGAGCTTAGAAATCGAAAGAAACAACAGCCAGACTGCGGTGAACTGAAGGGAATGTGCGATTTGTTGCACGGCATAAAGAGGTTCAGTGTTCTGAAAATCCTCTTGTCTCTTTAAGTTTGAAGGAACCGTAGCTATTTACTCAGTTGTTGGAATCAAGACTAATGTTGAAGGCATAATGAAAATTTACACTTTGTACAGTAGAGCGTCGATTATCCGAACGTCGGTCAACCGAACGACCGCTTAACCGAACTATGTACTCGAGACTTGGTTTGAAGCCCAAGATGAAAGTGACCACTTTCAGATATCTGTAATGAAAAAAGTACGTGACTTAGGTGCTCGTAAGCGTGTAGGCTTGCTTAGACAGACCAAAATAAAGGATTTTTTAAACGTTAATTTTGTGTACTGTGTGCATTGTTCATGCAAAATGCGTAATATGTACATATTTTTGTTTAATAAACTGTACCAAATAATATATATTCCTACTAAAGTTGCCTTTGTACGTTACTTTGTAATACTTAAAGAGATGCCTGTTTTTATGAATAACTTTACTGTACAGTACTTCTTTTTGGCAAAAAACATGTACAGTTCGATTATCCGAACAAACCAGTTTTCCGAACACCCATGTCCCCCAATTACTTCGGATAATCGACGCTCTACTGTATAAGGAGAAGTCTCCCTAAACAGCTTATAGAAATAAATCCTTGATCTTGAACTAAACTTGACTAATAATTTTTTGTTCTATTTTCAACATTATTCGTTAATAAAGTGGTAAAATATTAATAATACAAACCGTGTAATCAATATGTAAAACTAGAACTCACTCACTGACATAAAATAACGGGTACTTCCCGGTTAATGTGGAAAGTTGAAATTTGACATGATTGTAGTTTTTTGAAACTAAACCACAGGAAAATTGCAAAAAGTTTATATTTTTAATTATTAGGGACCTAAACGGAAGAAGAAATTCTTCATGTTTTTTCAATGGCCTTTTTATTTGGACTTATAATCTCATACTTTAGTTACTTGGAATTGCAATAAAAACTTGAAATTCGGTATGCTTATACTTTCTATAGGATTATTTATCAAAATAACTAAATAAAAAATCTAACTTTAATGGGAATTTATGGGTAATTAAAAATCTTCCCTATGTTATTTACATGGGACATATATTACACCTCAGAATTATTGGCACGTCCTGAGGGCTACAATGATTAAATGTGACATGATTGTAGCTTATCGAGACTAATCCACAGAAAAATTGCCAAAAGTAAATATTTTTCATTCTTACGTGGCATAAAGGGGGATGAAATTCTCCATGTTATTTAAGTGGAATGTTTTTGACCTATAATCTTCTACTTTAGGTACTTGGAATTGGAATAAAAACTTCTAATTCAGTATGTATGTACTTTTTTTCAGCGTTACCGAACTATATCACCAAATATGAAATTTTCCAAATTTAGAGTGGTCTTACGAGAAACTGAAAAATGGTTTCTGTGTTATGTTTGCATGGGACATATTTAACCCGAACATGTTGAGGCACTTCCGCCAGGATTTTATGATGAAATTGGGCATGATTGTAGCCTTCCGGGACTAACCTACAGGAAAATTGCCTAAAGTGAATATTTTTAGTTTCCAAGGGGTCTAAAGAGTGGATGTAGAAACTCCCATCTTACTTATAAGAACGTTTTTCTGGGATACAAAATCCTATCTTTTAGGTATTTGAAATAGGCAAAGGAAACTTGAAATTCGGTAGAATTGTGGGTTTAAGAAGTGATGGGCCGTAGGTCGGGCAAACGTGGGGGTTTGGAGGTAAATCCAACTACAGGCCAAATTTCGGAAATATTAAGGACAAATGCACGAAATTCATTTTTCATGGAAAAGCTGATACATAAAAGATGCAAGGCCGTAGGCCCAGCAAATACCAGGGTCTGGGAATGAAGGCCCCCATCTAGCCAAAGGCTAGTCTATATTATGAAATTGAAAGACACGATGTTAGTTACACTTAACATCCTGAACTACCCAACCGATTTCGATCTAATTTTCAACGTAGGTTAGATTCTGGCCTGGGAGTGTTTTTATTTATTTACTTTGACGGTAAAACTTAGGGAAGGGGAGAAGGAGATATAAATAAAACTTAATAACTTTCGAACAATCCAAGCAATTTGAATTAATTTTTCAATATAGATGAGGTTCTGGGAAGCTTATAATTATTTCATTTTTTACAATAGATAAGGGAAGGAAAGAGGGAGGTATATAAAAATAAATAAACATTAATTACTCTCTAACCATTCTACCGATCTTTATCAAACTTTCAGCATAGATGAGCAGCAGACCTGGGATTGTTCTCATAATTTCACTTTGATTGTGGATCGTAGGGAAGGCAGAGAGGAGACATAATAAAAGTGAAAATGAAAGTGACTGTTTTTGTGCTTTAATAAATCTTGAACCATCACCCCGATCTGAATCTAGTTTTTAACATAGATGAGGTTCGGACCAGGGATGACTTTTATCATATCAGTCTGACTTTGCAACTTAGGGAAGAGGGACAACGCGAGATATTGAAAATGATTGAAGATGATTCATATTAATGTCGAATCTATAGTTTTCTGGGTCGCTGAGAAGAACAATGACTCCTTGTCCAATCCAAATTAAGCCCTGAGCTCCTCCGTGGCTAAGCGGTTTGCGTGCGCGCCTTTGGCGTGGAAGACCCGGGTTCGAAATCCTGGCGGGAGCTCATGTGTTTCGGATTTCCCGTTAATCAGTAGGTTCAATCTCATATAGCCTCGCTGCTGGAAAAGAACGTTAAACTCAAAATCATCATCATCATCCAAATTCAGCCCTGTAACTGAATGAAAAGGGAGGAGGGGATATATAAAAATTACCATTATTAGTGTCAAATCCGTAGTTGCTGGTTCGCTGAGTTGAACAGTGAAATTCCCGATCCTGTTTACATCCAAACAGCCATGAAAATTGGGGTTGGTGAGGAGGAGATGCATATAAATGATCAAAAATGTCCGATATTAATGTTGAATCTATAGCTTTCTAGGTCGCTCAGATGAACAATGATAATTTAGATACTGTTTAAATTCATGCCACTAAAAACATAAACAGCATATTTCACTGGTATCAAATACGTGAGATAAGGAGAATTTTTATTTTAACCCAGCTAAGAGGGTAATCAATTCTAGTTTGCTCTAAATTTAGAAATATATAAATAACTTTCCCAAAATGATAAGTTGTATTCACAAAAATCATGTTGTTTTTATTGTTTTAGAAGTTTCTTAATCATATAGTATACAGAATGACTAAGTTATAATGTTTTCTCAGGCTATTTCTTGAATTACTGTTGCTGTTGGATTAGGTCTTTGCATCCCTTTCACCAAGAAGGCAATAAACCCACCCTTTCGAGGTTTGGACTTATTGTTTAACGTGTGATTCGACACACTAGTGGGCCCGAACGGAAACGAACACGTGTCTACCGTGCCAAAGATATATATGTTTACCAATAATAGTTAAGAGGGAGGGAACTGTTTTCTGGAATTAGAAATTTATATGTAATAATATTTGGGGAAATAAGGAAGTTAGAATAATAAAGTGCTTTCGCTTTCACCTACAGAAAAAATATCTTTATTAAGAAAAGACAATTTGTGTCTAATTTATAACAAATGTATATACATGACGGGATAAACTGATATAAAAGAAAACTGAAGTTGTTCTCGCTTTCTTGCTGCTTTCAGCAGGGAAACGAACACATCCTTGGGTTCGAAAGCCACTTCACAAAAATGTTATGTGGCTTTGTTGAAAATGACCATCTCACAACTGTGGACGGAGCTCAAATCTCGCACAGGTTACTCAGCGCAGCGTACTAAGAGAGAGAGGAGAGAGAGAGAGAGAGAGAGAGAACGAAGCGTAATAAATGCGCTATTGGTAATCTTCACATTAGAAAATGGGACAAATAGAGAACTTAATTAATGCTTGTAAAATTCTAAATCCATGTGTTCAGACCTTGGTTATGGACTGAACTCGATGAGAATTTTTGTAACCGTTTGTTCATTCCTAACTTTAAAAATGGCCGAAAAGTTTTAACGTTATTAAATAGGGAAACTCAATTCAGTGAAGACCTTCCTGCTGCCAAAGAGACTATAATCAACCAATGAGACCCGGAATGAGACTCGAGATCTGGTGTACGGAAAGCGCGCGCATTGGCCATTGGATCAGCGGGAATTACATCTGACAGTATCTCGGTAAATAAGTTGTTAATTCTTGACGCATGCTTGTGATAACCTGAAACTGTATAAGTAAACTAAGCAAGTGATTTTCTGCTTATCAATCGTATATTCTGAAATTTTCCGAAATCTAGCAAAGTACGAATACTTATACTAAATCAATCTTTCCTAACATTGGAATTTTCACTTTACGGTACGTACACGTCAGATTCATTTTATTTAAAATTAACAACTGTTTTCCACTATTTAATAAAAAGTGTTCTTTTGGTTTTAATACAGTGTGCAAGATATTATCAAAATATGATTCTGAATCAGAATCATGAACTTTCAAACTATTAAAAATGGTAGTTTGAACAATTACTGTATACTTCTGGATTCAAGACGACCTTTTTGTCAACATTTCGTGCTCAGAATTGTATGGTCGTCTTGGTTTCGTTGAAACATAAAAAAGTTTCTCTCAACAGGACCACAACTTTCAATTAAACTACAAATTTACCCACCTCCTTGCCTACCACATTGAACGTTAGGATATCGCGTGGACCATTCCAGTAAGGAAGAGTAAGGGAAGCCTGTATCTGATATGATTATTAGTATAGTTTTAAAGTTCAGAAAACATAGGCAGTATATACTGTGAATGTATCTTTTTCTGCAAGGATGTCATTTGGAGAGGATATGGGACAATTCGTCTGATTAAATTTGAAAACACATGCTTTAGTATACATTGTATATCAGGTATACTAATATCCTAATGAAACATGTGAGACTCATGTCATCTTACAATCTTGCTCTACCTGGGAAAACTTAAAATGACGTAATTGGTTTCTTGTAAACCTTTGTTAAAGAATAGGGGTCGTCTTGAACTCGGAGTCATCTCGGATTCAGAAATGTAATTCCTAGTCTCATTCTAGTAAAAGACCACATACATTGTTTCGATGTGAATAGAAATCTAAGAGAGGAATATCTTTTTAGGAAATATTTGGTCCTCGAAGTTATTTGCCGTTTTAGAAAAAGAAAGTGAAGAAAAACAACAGAAAGCAGCCTAGATTGTGTCACTATTGGTAGAGGACTTAAGGAATGCTATGTTTTTGGCCAGTGATACACATGATAGCACCTAATAATAATAATAATAATAATAATAATAATAATAATAATAATAATAATAATAATAACAGTGGTCTACATATGAGTTTTCTGCTTATTTAGAAATTTTAAATGATTATTTATAAATCAACTTTGCCAATTTTAGTTAGGAAGTTACTTTCTTGAATCACTAAGAATTTTTTGGAATTTAGTCATAACTAACATTATTCTATACATGTGTCATGTAATATTATAAAGCGACCGATATTAGCTTTTCATCAATAGATTAATGATCGTCTGAGATGCATAGTGATAATCTCTTTAAGATTACCCCAATTTTATTCCCCATCGGTATGAGTGGTGAGGGGATTTCTGTTGGGAACTGCTGATTACGAAACCATAATGCAAATATATTGTTAGAACTAAAGAGTATCTGTCTGAAAAATTCTGCTGCAAATTATTTCCCTTTCGAGGGTAGCTGTGTTGCGTTTAGCTGCTTTAAAACATTAAGCACTCATTGTCTTCTGAGTTAAAGGTATTTGGCTACAGAGTTTTATGTTTCCCACTTCTATCGTTTCAGAGAAATATTTCTTCAAACAGAAATAAATGGATAGAAAATGAATTTTACATACAGTAATAACAGCAGAAATTTCCGCGCTTCCAATTTAAGGACGCCAAATTGTCAGTATGTACGGAAGAACTTTGAATATACTCATCTAAGATCAACTGCGACGTTGCCAGCTTGGGGACGTCAAATGATCGGCAAGATGTATAGAATATACTCCTAAATGTATATACAAAACCGACTATGGTACGCCTAGCGGGAAAAGTTGGAACTACCAACAGTATATTATTTTACAACTTTCTATCATTTTAACGTCCTCTTCCATTTCTTCACTTCGTTCTAAAAGCTTTAAATTAATACTAATAATAAATCTTTAGCTCCAATTACCCTATATATGAATGAATCTATCAGACTCATGCATCAAACATAGAAAAATAAAAACACAAAGTCGATTTCCAATGGCTTACAATTTGACGTCCGGTATACGGACGTCAAAAGATCGCGGACGTCAAATGTTATGCAGAAACGCAATGTACGGAAGTCAAATTGATAGAGTTCTGTATATATATATATATATATTCGTTGCAAAAATGATGTATAAATCGAAGAATGATTTCTCTTTTCTAAATATACATAGCAACACAAAAATACTTATATAACTTAATGACGGTTATAACATCATCTGCAGAAAAATGTCAGAGTGTTGCTATTGATCTCAGCGATCCTTAAAATAATAGACGGAATACTAATATCCGTTGATTTCGATTATTTTTACAAGTCACCCCTCACACCTTCTACACCTCCTTGCCAAAAACGTGCTAAAATTCAACTTAGTCCTGCGCCAACTCATGTACTAAAAGTAATAATAAAAATGGTGTAAGCAGTCAAACAATTTTTCTACGTATCCTGCCACTCACCCTTCACTCCCTTTCAAAAATGTCCTAATAACCCAAGCTAGGCCAGGATACACTTGTGTGCCAGAAATAATCAAAATAGACAAAGCATTCTACGAGAAGTTCGCAGACAAACATCATTATATTCATTACATCAAATAAATATCATTATTATATACGAGATAAAAGATATCTCCGCAAAACGGTAATATTGAAAGACGCTAGGACACGAGGTTGCTTACTTTAAACGAATAATTTACCTAGTTGTATACCAAGTTTGATGCACATAAGTTGACAGGATCGTGAAATACTCAAATAAGTTTCGTATAAATTTTGACTTCTCTCTCCCATTTAGGTTAAGAATTTTAATTAAAGGAATACGATCAAAATCTAGGCTATGTGATGACCAAGTCATATAACAAAATACATCAAACCTAGTGCAGAGATTCTACGAGAAATTTCGGGACAAACATCATCTATATATATATAACTAGATAGATAGATGTAAACATAGGTATAGATATTATATGTAGTTGTAGATATAATGAATAGTGAAATAGTGGTGACCACTGAATTGACCATTTTCTAAGGAATCTCAAGAGAAGCTAAAAAGTCTAATAAATACTGACCGGCCAAAGGATCATTTCAAAGTTATAAGTCGTTAAGAATGTTAGAAAATATACATTAAAGCGACATAGGTCTGAAAGTACGGGGCATATCATGATCAGTTGAGGGAATTATTTAGAACTAGGTTAGTGTTTGATCTATATTAACTTTTATAATGCAATTAGATTAAGCTGTATTTCTTTTCTTCTTCACCTCACAGTTTTATTTTTGACTAATGTAGAAATTGCAAAACATGTTTTATATCTCATAAAACGTTTCGTCCAAAGCTTAGAGTAACAATAGCTTACAATTACATTAGATAATGGGGTATCATGCATACACACATAAATCAATTGAACTCTGTCCTATTGCTTCAGACAGTAATTTGACGTAACTATCAGATTAGTTACCTGTTTATAGTGTTGGCAAACATTCTCGTTTATATCAGGTGTGTAGCAGTGACGTTAGTTTAGTATCTGAAGGCCAAATTACGGCTAACACGTAATGAAACAACAAGCAATTAAACTAGGTATAACACGATCAAATTACTTTACACAATATAACAATGTTTTCATTAGAATGGAACGCATTTCAAATAGCAAAACCACAAATGAGCATGCAATAGAGCGATGGGAGATATGATTTACATGGTAGTAAATGTTAATATAATTTTATATTTATATATCATATTATCAGGATGCTCTGCTCTGAGAACAATAAGAGCAATGGTTTTACAGTTTAAATCACCGGGATAGATTTTTTTTTTAAATATGAACTTTATATCATGAGAGAGATGTTTGTTTATTAAGTTGTTATGGATAATGAATCGAACAAGAAACAGTTTGGACGGGTGTTAACATGTGCAAAGCAGGACATGAGGCCAACACACTAACTGTACTGGAATTTCGGTTTTCACGATATTAACAAAGTAAAACAGGACCAGATCTGCATCATAGGAAAAATATTCGACTCCCCAGATGGAGTGGGATAGGTGACATCCACCCAGCGTCCTGTGAACAAATGCGGAGCTATTTTAAAATACAAGTAGCAAACTCTGGCCTAGAAAGCAGGTATTAACGGCGAGAGGAGTGGACATGTTGACCACTAATAATCTCAAAGGCATGTGTTGCACGAGCTGTCTGGCAGGCCCAAGCTGATTTTGAGCTGTTTCGCCAGGAGTTTATATACGGGGGTTTTAAAACATCCCCCCGTATATAAACGATTGTGAGGTAATTCCTGGCACCAAGATGAGATAAAAAGTATAGAGCAACCTGGATGCACAAGTGCTTCCTTTTGAAGTTGTAGGCTGCCGAAAACATGAAAAAAGGAACTTCGAAGACCCATAGCTCCAAGCCTATGGAGCATAGCGTATTCGGCCAAGAAATAATATGTGCACCATCCAAAAATGCATGTTTAAGAATCCTGTAGTACTCAGGTAACAATTTTTGTAGAGGAAGTTTGGCTACGGCCATGTAGTTTGAAGATATCATCAACTACCTCTATAAAAATTATTGCTGAAGTACCGCTGGATTCTGAAATTTGGATATTTGTATAGGGCACATAGGGCCTAATAGTTACTAAATAATGCCTTGACCCGACAGGTTCCACAGTATTGTAGCTACGGTCTTTTAAATTAGATTTTTTCATAGTTTCGGCAGCCTATAACTCCGAAAGGAAGCATTGGTGAGCCCAGGTTTGTGAATACATTTCCTTTTACCTTGGCGTCAGGAATCATCTCTCAAAAGTTGTTGGTGTTGTTTTGAAACACCCTGTATATCATTGAAATAATAGGCCAATGAAACAAGAATAAAGTACCTAATTAAGTTTAGGGATATATCCATAGGGATGCAAATGAGAACCAGCCCTTCGAAAAATATTATCCCCTTCCCCAAATGGATTTCATCTGTGATGCGTTTATTAAACTCGTTTTACTTAGAAGACGAACATAGCAATAATTAGCAAGTTAATATTACCTTTCTTCACATCCTTGAACCGTAAAAACGCACAGCGTT
Source organism: Thermobia domestica (assembly GCF_964235325.1). Taxonomy (NCBI): domain Eukaryota; kingdom Metazoa; phylum Arthropoda; class Insecta; order Zygentoma; family Lepismatidae; genus Thermobia; species Thermobia domestica. The sequence continues at coordinate 61,447,233 of NC_137455.1, read as the reverse complement.
TATATAAGTGGCATATAGTTTGAAGTAGTACTGTAGCAATTCCACCCAGCATTCTCTGATAATCATATTTTAAAAATACATTGAACTGACAGGAAGCTAGAATTTGCATAAATATATCATATCAGTAGGAAAATCATTAATCTTTCTTTAATATTTTAGTATGATGCTACTTGTTCGGAGTTCAAGTGTTTGAACTAGTAACTTACTAGACCAATATTGGATGAAAATTCACAGCAAATTTCCTTACTTGCTTTCGTTTTGTGAACCTTAACTTCGTCAACTAAAGTTAGTTTTCCTTTTTTCTATTTTCTTTCCTTGAGAGAAGGGTTAAAAAAAAACTTAGCAGTAAAGGTTTGAATTAACCTTCACGAAGTCGACAGCGCTCCACAGAAGCGTAAAATGAACCCGGGGAATTAACGGGAGAAAAATCAACTTGCTCTGGTAAACGTTGGAGATTTTTTTTGTCGCACACCAACCATATCTACCCGGAGAAAGTAGTTCATTTTACGTTTCGGTCTCTTTTACTATTTTTGTTAAAAATATATATATGAAATAGGAAATATATGAATATTTCTGAACTGCTTCATTTTTATTCTTATTTTTCACTGATACACATATCCAATCATCTCTTCTGAATAGTAGTTTTGGCAAGGAGTGTAATGAACCTACAATGGTATAGAATTTATTTATTCATACATTTGATTTCGAATCTTTTGATGAAGAATATGTGGATATTGTATCGTATTTCAATAATCACAATCATTTCTCCGTTGCAAGCAATATCACGCATGAGGGGAAACATGAATTAACTAATGTCAGGGATGGAAAGCTACGTCTGCAAATATTAAAGATAGTTCAGTTCTCAAATCAATATCAGATCATATATTCGAATAAACCTACTGTATTAATCAAGTATTTTCTCTTCCTTATCAACCATGAGATATCTTCTGGTACTATGTATTATGGCGAAGTCAAGAAACGGAGTAACATTGAAAATAATTTAATATAGTGTATTTAGGTTTTAAGACGGATTTTTTTTTATAATAACAAGCTGGATATTTCCTCTTACCAAATTGCTGCTACATGAAGAATCAACCATTAACATATATTTAGAATATAATTAGCCACCTTGTAACACGCCATAATGAATAGTACATTCACTTCGAAAGTTTCCAATTCGGACAGTCTGTTTTGTGTTACTTAAATAGCTACCAAACCAAGATAATCCTGTTCCTCGTACTTCCCATTCCTCAAGCTTGTATAGCAGAAATTTATATTATATTGTATCAAATGTTTAGGTAATTCCAAAAATTACTGTAATTACCATTTTGTTATTATCCATGTTTTTACTAAGAGTTTAAAACTTTATTCATTATTTAGATGATTAAAAAAATATAATAAAGAAAAAAATAATGAAAAAGTCAATCGAAAAGAAGTATGAAAACTATCATGCATCCATCTCTAAAATGTCCACCTATTGAAGCAGTGGCCTTAATCGTTCAATAACTTTCTGCTTGCATGAAATCACCAAAATGATAAAAGTTTGTTTGGTATGAACTTATCAAAAGCGCTTAACGTCTATCGTATTGTATGAGCCACTCATGAGGATCACGCTCTACACTGCTAACTGAAATTAAATTAAACTAAACTAAATTAAACGTTGATTGGCGATGCTGATGGGGACTATATTTGATCTTTCAGGTACGTCTTAGGTGCATATCGATGTTCAAAGTTGGTGGGTGAAAAAACGACAGAACTTTTTTGGTTACCATATAATTGATCCATCATGATCCATCCACAAGCATGCAAAATTCTTATTACATTTTAACTTCTTAATTGGCCAAACAACTGCTGTGCTAACGAGTAAGACTATGATTTTATATACCGCTGCGCTACATGAGAAACTCAAATGCCTTGCGTTTAGATTGTTTTACCATTCTCCTCTGCATGAGGCCGCCTAACAATATAACACTTATTATTCAATGCTATAAACTAAGGACGCTACAAGATCACTAAAATCGAAAAACAACCCCAAACTTAGAAGAAGTTGAGTTGATTTTGAGTTTAATGTCCCTTTCAGCAGCGAGGCTATAAGACGTGACCCAAGTGATTAACGTGGAATCCGAACCACATGATAACTTCGAAGGAGTCTGCAGCAGTTATAACGCAAGTAAGACTGACGGTACAGTATCTTAATGGCAAATACTACAATTATAACATGATTCAGTTCGAATAAATACTAAAAACTAGAAGGATCTGGAAATTAGGTTATTTTTGATAAAGGACGTTATTACGATAAGGTGCTTAGATAAATAGCACATACAGTTACATGAGTAGCTGTTCAATAAACATAAATATTATAATGCCCTTTATAGAAATTTGATAACACAGAAAAGATTATTTTAGTTAGTAAGCCGAGTATATCTGGACACTATCCAAAAAATTGAAAAACGTTAGATCCAAAATGATAATAAAGAAAATTGTACAGCAAACTAACAAAGTACACTAGGAAGTCGAAAATCCGAACTAATTGGGATCACAGATAGTTCGGATTTTCAAACTCTTCGGATTTTCGAAAATGACCAACAAAATACCATTTAGGCCTAAATATACTGTACACTGTGCTCTTTTATCGATACAGTGGTCATACAGTACATACAGTACTTACAATTCCATTCGTAAGGCTACTTACATGTAATGTTTCTCAATTACCTGCTCGTACACTAAATTACACTGATCTTATAACACACTTAAAACTTAATTATATAGGCCTAAGGGAAAATAAAAATAAAAAGATGTATGACAAACAATTACACATGAATGTGCTTTTCGTAAAAACACTGACTTCCACAACGCCCACAGACAACCCTATTGTTTGTTTATCGCTAGCGCTAAGACAAAATGTAAAAATATTCTAGGGGCAGCGTTCACATTTTTGGTGGTATATATATATATATATATATATATATATATATATATATATATATATATATATATATATATATATATATATATAGTGAGTGAGAGACTATATCCAGGAAAAAAATGAAATCAAATCTTTAAGTTTTACGTCCCACGTTATGCCGGTTAGGCTAAAAGAGACGGTGATGATGAGAGATGACTGAAATGAGTGAGATAAGTGGAATGAAGAAAGTGGGAGGAAACGGGAGAACCCCGAGAAAACTCACGAACACGATGTTTGTCTAACACAAATTCCAAACGTCGCGAGCTGGGATCGAACCAGGGACCCCAAACACCGAAGGTGAACGCTCTACCACTGAGACACCGCGCCCCCCAACTACATCCAGGAGTATCATTTTTCAAATAAATATAAGCAAGAGAATAGGCTAACACCAAAATTAAAATCCTAAACTTGCTGGTAATCTCAAATCGTTGTAGAGATATAAAGACGTACTTTAAGAGTGCTTTGTTGCATAATCACGTATTTTGAGAAACATTTTAAAACAATTGTTGTTTTTCTTTCATTCTATAACGTCACAGTAATAGGTTGTAATAGCTGTAATTACATGAAGTTTTTGCAACAGTCTTTGGTGGGAGCGGTCCCGTCTTCGATTCCCGGTGGGGCACTCGGTACAAAAAGTGTAACGGGTTTTTTAGGCTAGCCATCTTTGGTGAGATTTTTCCTGGGTTTCCCACACTTGCAGCAAACAAATGCTGGAATGGTATCTACCATAATGATACCAGGCCGCTTCCTTACTTCCCCAAACCTTTCTTCCTTTCCTTTCCGCGGACAGTATGGACGCCGAGGGACGTCATCCGCCATATACGTAACGGGCTTAATGGCCTTAGATGCCGACAGTCCAGAATTCTAATTCCTAATTTCGAATTCTTGCAACAGCATATTTTAAACAGACTTGCAAACTTTACAAGAGTTTTTATACCTCCGGCAGAGTTCGAGATGGATTCCATGCATGGATTACATCTCGGTAGAGCTTAGTGGGCCATGAAGAGAAGTCAGTACCAAATGCATTTTGCACCTCTGCTAGAGATTTGAACCGGCGTCCTCTAACGTTATTGCCCAAGGAATGGAGGAGGTGATAATCGGACGGTGCAGTATCCGGGGAGTGTGACAGATGCAATAGTGTTTCCCACCCAAGACGTAGAATGGTGTCCCGGGTCAACCTAGCCACTTGGGGCTTAGCGTTTTTCTGTAATAGGCGGACCCCAGAAGAACTACCTTCAGAGTTTTGAGTGTTTATTGAACTCGGCTCAACTGTTGACAGTACACAGTTGCATTGATGTTCTGACCGGGTAGTAGGAGTTCCCGATGCACGATGCCGAGCGCTGTCCGCCAAAGACAGAGAAGAACCTTCTTCTGGTGCAGTACTAGTTTCGGCTGTTTCGGAAGGAGTTCCTGGAATGCTAATCAATGATGATGGCACGGTGGAGCTTTGTACAGAACCCTCTTCTCATCACATGTCAATATCCTGTCCAGGATTGGCTCTTTGCTCAGACGAGACACCAAAGAAAAACAGGTTTCTGCTCTCATTTTCTGCTTTTGGCCCGAAGCCAAATCTTGTGGGACATCTCGATCGAACTTGTAGTAATTCCCAAGTTGATGAAGGTGCGGCCGAATGGTTTCTCCACTCACACTGAATAGAAGTTCCAGTTCCTCTAATGTCTGCCCACTGTTCGCCTCAATTGCTGATTGAAGATCTTCATTTTGCACATGTGTTGGTCTTCCTGCACATGGTACGTCTTCGAGTGTTCCGTCACTGTCCTTAAATTTCTTGACACCACTGCACTGTCCGCGTAGTCATGACACCCTCACCAAAAACCTGGCATACCTTCCTCCCCGCTGCAGGGGCGATTGACCACAGTTTGAACTCGTAGAACATGAACGCCCTTATGACGCTCTGTAGAGGTCCCATGTTCACTCTGTACTTACGCAAGTTCATGGTGTAACTAAACTGCATTACCAGGTGGTATCTTGGATATACCCACACGAACAACTGGCCTTCGCTTTATTTCCATTCGCGTTCAACTCACGGTGTGAGGGCAAGTGAAACACAGACCTTCACAAACAACGACAGACCTTTCTTGGTTACCTTTATGAATAAACAAAAATCAAAGTTGTAATACTATAATTGCACTGAAAACAATTGAAAATATTTTAAAATCGCATTAAAATATATGGAACGAATCAGGTAAGAATATATTATCAAAATGTATGGGAATGAAGGACAAAACATATGAAGATCTAGATAACACGACCTTGAATGAATATGATATCTAAAACTAACGAAAGCTTGGTTAACTCATAGTATTTCTGACGCCGTGTATTATAATAAAATCTATAGAGTATATTGACGGGATACAGGTGTTCAAAAGGGAGAGGAAGGTGCCCTAACTGTAATAAAAAGCAAATATATCATTTGCAGATATACCATAAAGTACAAAAAAACTATTTGTGTACTGGGGAATATTCAAATAAGAATGTATTTTATTGTTATTGTGTAATTTACGTCAGTAACAACGGTTGTGGAATATACTTTTTTTTAAAAAAAAATCTTTTTAAGTATGGAAAGTAATGAGCATTTCATAATAAAAATATTATTATAACACTGATAGAGTAACAATGTCCCTTTTATTACGGGAGGCGAAGGTAATCCATTACATTAAGGAGCAAGATAAAGAGCATTTGATAATTTTATTAATTTTTATAACTTCACATCGATTAATTATGTTAGAACCAAATTGAACAGTGGGCATAGTTTTAATGAATCTAAGACATTTATGAAACTGAACATGACTTTCCTATAGTTCAACCAAATAAACATAACTTCCTATGAATAGTTGACGTAAATCTTCATGAACTTAGTGATTACACAAAAAAAATATTTCAGCGTACAAGTACAACTTTCAAAGAAATGATTTTTCTAAAAATAATATATGAAATATTCATGTTACTGTCTGGCTATTTCTAGAGAGGATTGATAATGTATACATAACTTTAGAGGTATATAATACAATTTAAAATTATCATATACAATATTAAAATGAACTCAACAAATGTATTTTCTTATTATTCTGAAAGGCTACATTGACACGATTTCAATCATTTGGTGCTTTTTTTCTTTTACAAAGAGATAGGTATAATTCATTAATTCCAGATGTAGTTCAGATTGCTGTATTTGAATTTGAGTGGGGAGGTAAGTAGACAAGATAACTTTCATCTTGTATGATTGGTGCTAGGATAATTATGGTGCTAGGATATGATCGGTGATAGGTCTACAACAATGCTAGTAGGGTCAAAGGTCACTAGATATTATCGAGAGCCTTGGTAGAAGGAACCTAATCTTTTTCAATGTGATTACATCGTAGGTTTTGATTATTTTGTATAATTTTGCGAACCATAGCGGGTTTAAACTAGAGGTTGGAAAGCGTCATGTGGTAAGCCGAAAGTTCACTTAGGAGCGGGAATATTCTGCGTTGGCTGTGAAAAGGTATAGGTTGCAACAACTGAATAGGTAAACTCAATGTAACTTGTGGGGTTTTCACAGTTAAAATGGGTGCTTGCATGGAAGAAATAACCTGATGATTGGGAATAATAGGTGGATACATTTGCGAAGGAATGGATATGAGATTACTAGTTCCGTTTAGAATTTGTGACGGTATTCAGAAAGATTGGTCTAAAAGGAATATATAGCTTGCCATTGATCCATGTAAGGTTCTTGCGTAGCCTCTAATTTCTGTGTAGAATGTACTGTGGTGTTAAACCTGCAAAGAATTTCTACATGTAAAAAAAATATATTCACTACTAGCACAAAACTCCCACAAAATTATACTAATGGCATCTACCTGATGAAGCAAAAAATTGTTTTCAAGACACAAAGCATCTTCAGTTATATATGGGTATGTGTGTCTGTGTGATATCTTATGCCTTTAAAGACTGTGTAAAAGGTGGAGCTGTGGTCTAACTGTCGTGGAATATTAACTGACACACTTATATTTAAGGTAACTCTCAGAGATGTAGTAATGAATGAGAAAAGGGAAATGAAATAAAAAAATGTTATTATTACATAAGAAAGATACTCATGATGGTACGGATGATAATAGTGGAATGAAGAGAGTAGGAGGAGAAAGGAGAACTCCAAGAAAACTTATGCACATGATGCTTACCAACTTGGCGCGAATTTAATATATACATATATTATTATTATTATTATTATTATTATTATTATTATTATTATTATTATTATTATTGCATATGCAAATATCCAGTTTTATCTAGGAAAAGAAATTACTAATAATCATTTCTCTTTGCTAAACTTTCTCACGCTATCATCATTACACTTATACTAGTTGTTATGCCGAGTTTTCTGCAACTGTACACTATAGGTTAAAATCCCACTTAATTAGAATATCTAACACTGTTTCAATTATTTCTATCTTTCCTAGTTTCTCCATCAACCAAAGGCGCCGACTACGTGAGTGCCCCGAGACTGAAACATCCACTCGAGGTATTAAATGGATTCAGAGCACCCATTGGATTTTTGCGTTGAATTAACTTCAAAATTACACTTTCATGCGGTTAATAATAGGAACAAACTATTGTGCATGTGATGAAAAGTTAATTTTAGATAGGGATGCATATATGTTGAATAAAGCATTTATCAATATCTATTTTAGTGTTAACGTTTACAACATATCGAGAATCGAGCGATATAACATTAGAACGATAATTATAATCTGTTGATGTAATTTTTATACTTATTTCTTTAATGAACTTGGTGGTTAATGTTGTTAATTTATATTCTTGAAAATGTAAAATACTTAATGTAGATATTTTATTAATTAATACTATAACTGTTATTTCTTTAAAATTTGAGCAAGTATTTTCCATTTTCTTAGAAATTTAAAACTCTTACACATTACAGTTACTTCTTACTCTTTTACAATTATTTTTTCAAACGCTAATTTACTATTTTGTCCCAGGAACAAAGTTTAAACTGCTACTGATTCATATCAAGGGATTATAAAATGATGATTTGGTATTAACATCGTTAATGTTTATAAAATACTATAATTCTAATTTCAAAGAAAAATATATCACCAATGCATTTTATATATTAACTAGCAGGAATTGCGTGAGGTGGTTGAGAGGAGGGTGATTACAGAAGCAAGATTTCGTCCAATGCTTTTCCCCGGGGGAAGCTTTCCTAGCATCGGTGCTACGTTCCCTCTTTGCACAGCCATACTTAATATTTGTATAAGAAAGGCAGAAGCTCAAGTGTAGCCTGTGTTGAGAGTTATTCGATGACCAACTTCTTTAATAAAGATCAGTCCGTTCATGACCCTAGGAGCTACAAGTTTCGATGGCGATGGTGACGAAGTGTTCATCCAAGAGGTTGTTATAATTTAATCTCTTTTCAGACAAGTGAAATCCCATATTAAAGCCTTCCCTCGTTTTCATGGCATAAAGGGCATTCCGTCAGGTCTCTTGCTATCAGAACGACTACACTCTATTGGCTCCCTCACGGAAGACGTTCCAGAGGAGATGAGAGCTATCATGATGTCATTAACATCGGAGTGGAGAGATATCTGCCAGCACTGTGAAGACATAATAGGCCATGTATACCTTTCTTATCCACTAACGTTCCGAAAGCAGGGCACCGGTGTTGTTCGCAGACATCTGCTCCCAAGCGTAATGCACAAACACTTCAAAAACTTGCGTCGGGAAGATGCAGCCCTAGGGATGGAGGTGGAATTGCCTGTAGCAAGGCACCTGCTTTAGAGGATGAAGTAGCAAAGAAACGTGCCTTACTCTCAGGATTGGTGGAAAACTGAAGAAGAGAAGACAATCTGGAGTTTATAAGAGGAGCGTCCCTTGAAGATTATAAATTTTCTTATCAAGATAAGTTAGAGCAAGTCTGCCGCATGATATCCACTAGAAGATACAATCATTAATCTCATCTTCATCATGAATATATTCGCGAAGAAAAGACGTGTTCAAAGACATAGAGCTATAAATGGAAGAAAGAAAAGATGGAGTGGCCAAATCAAAGGCATTTATGTAAATTACAAGACAGTTGAATCATTTTCTATTTTCATTCAAATTATCCTAAAATATTCTTAAAGATTTGACTGTAATCATTATTATTAAAAAATTATATCTCCTTAGTTTAGCTAATATTGCTAAACATGTTTGAAATTCACAAACAAAATCTTAATGTTTAGTAATTTTGTTCGATAAGTTTAGAAAATCGTGCCCTTTTTAAGCCATTGCAAGTTAAAAATAATTTCATATTTTATTTTATTTCAGCGGCTATTGATAGTCTTTCTCGCTTCTCAGGAAGAATTCAGGAACCACTGCTCTATTGTATCTACTAAACAAAGATAATAAAATGATATTTGACGTTACTGCCGACGGCTGAGCACCCATTGAGAAAACTTAAAATCGCCTCCTATACTACCAACCAACTGAAATTCCATGCCAAATTTATGCAATTATTTAAGCAGTTTATCAGGCACAAAACAGTTTTAAATTGGAAAATCGCCCGCAGAGTTTAACAATCACCAAACTTTAAGGTTAAGCAAGCAAATGATAGAGCAAGTAGCGGCATATATTAACGTGACTCATAAACTTCAACGTTTGTCGTTCATTATTACGAGGGGGAACTTTTCCCCAAAAGTAAACCTTCAATATAATTTTGCTAAACAGATATTATGTACTAATATAAATTACAATACTTGCACAACATTTTATAAGACTTAAATACTTGTCTGCTAGATTTAGAGTCGTAGAAATATAAGATCAGGGCCAAGAATTTATCTCCCCAATTTGAAGTGAAGATACAGAGTCTCGTCACCTCAGTGAAGTATTGAGCATAGAAGTGAAATTATTGTTAGGTAGCTCCACATTTTGTATACCACTGCCTACGTCAGAGTTTAGCTGGCCGGTCGTCATTCTACACTCCCTTCTTATACATGCGAATACAAAATGTATTTGTTTGTTTCTTAGGAAAACTGTAAAACCTCGTTATTAATGTTCTTTGGCGAAGAGTAAGTTTGAGTTTAACTTTGAGAATTTGTATACAACCAGAGAGAATGCAAAATGAATAAAATAATAACGTAATCACTGTAGAGTAATTTTGATCTCTGATTTTACAATAAACTAGCTAAGGAACCCGTTCATCCTTACAATAAACTAGCGGGAATAGATTTAACGAAAATATTTGAGTTTCATTCCACCTTTCAGCTACACAGTACAGTGAAAGCGTAAGGATAGAAATCCAAATGTTACTCAAGTTTTGCCACAACTTATAAAATATTGTAACGCCTTAGAATATGTCACTTAATGAAATCCTAGCTTCATAAAATCCCAACTTGAGATTTGTATTAATGTCAAAAGTCATTTCAAGTGAGTCAGCCTCAATTCCAGTCCCAAACATTATTGTTTCGAGACTTATCTCTGTCATGGGACTTTAATTTTTTACCCCTTCTCATCCACATGCCCGTGTTTCTGTCAACAAAACAGCCACTTTACGGACTTGCAAAGAGTAACATTTTTACATGGCAACATCACCTTTATCACATTTTCTAACCAACGGATAAATTTTAGTACATTCTACATATGAACACAGGGATTCAAACACAGGAAATAAGCTTTTTGCAACTGGATTGTGATTTTCTTCATTTTATACATGTTTTACTTTACACTCTAGGATCTTCCTTTAGTTACAAAAAACATTACAAATTCCAACATTCGTCATTCCCTCGAATATATCTACATAGAAGATGCTTATATTTGTATCAAGTTTCAAGTCTTTATAGTTCTTGGTTTAAAAGTTATACACAATATAACTTTGGGTTGAGCAACTTTCCGGACACACTGTAGAATGTGTTTAACTTACTTTTCCCTAGCTACCTTCTACATTGTGTACCATCCTACGTTTACAGTGTAAATTGATTCTCACTTAAACTGACCAATTGCAAACCTTCCGATTGAGTAAATATTTACAATTATGTTTACTGTATTCTATTAGTTAATACTTCATGTGATGAATGTCAAATAAATGTTAGTGTTTTTTGCTTAACGAGAGTTACTGCATAGTATATCTATCTATTTATCTACACAAATACACACACACAAACACACACACACGCACACACACACACACATAATGTAATAGAATTAAGCCTGTACTATTTATTTTAGAACAAAATAATTATTTGATACTGAGTTATCGTTATTTTTCGTCATTAGCTGAATATCGGACATTTTGGACAGTCCTAGAAATGGAGAAAAGTCTCCAATAATTTTTTTTCAAAAATATCATATAAAAATATTTTTATTTCAAATTGAATTTAATATAGTAAAGGGTATTTTATCCCAAGAATCATTTATAATAATTAATTGCTGCTTCAGGATTCGATGATTTATTTTCTAGTTTTTTTTAAAAAAAAATCGTTTTATATTTGAAATAATCGAACACAAAACCTGGCACACATTAATATTGGGTTCCATATTATTTTCTACTTGGAAGTGAACAATATTTTTTCTAGAACTACCAAGAATATATATATATATATATATATATATTCTTGGTAGTTCTAGAAGGTTCCTTCTATATATATATATATATATATATATATAGTGTGTGTGTGTGTGTGTGTGTATGTATGTATGTAAAATATTAAGATAGAGTGTTATTAATCGTATTAATGAAAGATGTGTATCTGGAAAGTGAATGTAATCTGATGTATGGTAACTGTGTATTATCCAATACAATTTTTATCTTCATCTTGTACTTATACGTTCACAATTTCTTGAGTATAGTCTTCCTCATAACTCCATACCGATTCCACCAATAACTAGAATGTATTGTGAAGGTGGTGAAGCCTTCTTTTGACGACAGATACCAATCCCCTGTAACTTGCGGTATGTATATTCACTCGTAGCGCAAGACAAGACTTTCCGAAATTTATTATAGTCTGGGAAACGAACACCAGCGGTTTCCGGATTCGCTAACAAGGGATACAATAAGCCAACCATCGTATCTGTATATTTAAACAGGATAGTAACGATTACACAATTTGCTACCGTCTTTTGTATTACAAAATCCGTACCAAATGACGTGACTGATGTGCAATTTACTACAAAATAAATTTTTCGTAAGTTCGTAACCTGCGTTTGTTTTCATTGAATATTAATAATTCTAACATTTTACTCATATTCGTTGTTTCATTGGTAAGTTTGTCTCATACTTGTGCTTTGTGATGCCTCTTGTGTATTTATTAAGCTATATTTTTAAATAATAATATTATTTTATTAAATGATAATGTCGTAAAATATGAATAATATGAATAGACTATGTTCTACATCGTCCGTGAAACAACTAAGGAGACATGAAAGCACAGCCGTACCATCGTAACTCCCTTGACAAGATTAATGCCTCTCGAATATGTAGCATTGTCTCTAGTTGGAAGGCTTCAAGATATCTTATTCTAACCAATGTTCCTTTACGAAAGGATCCATTTAGATATTCAATAATATTCAGACGTCGTGAGAAGTTCTACGACACATTCACAAATACAGTTAGTGACTTGAGCAATTCTGCCTCTAGATTAGGATGTAACAGAAAGTGAATCTTTGGATTCTGAGCATAAACACGATGCCAGTTTCACGTCAACTCAGGGAGGTGAGATTATTTGTAATTTGGATTCTCTAATAAAAACGTCAGCAGTATTAAGTCACCTGTGACAAAAGAACGAATTCAAAAAGCTACATTGATTCAAGTAAGCTACATTGATTGATTGATCATTCTACATGAGAAGGGGATTATGAATTATTTCCATGATTTCCTCAGGAATTGTTATCGAAAAAGGATAAAATAGATTACGCCTGTGTTTCAGCTCATTTTCAGTAATCGTAAAAATTCTCTACAAAGTTACAATCATGACTGTGGTGGTTTTGCTATGTCGTTGTGTAAACTAATATCTTACAATCTGCCGATTTAAAAATGTTGTCATGCTGGAATCCATCCCTTAAGTTCCTGCTATTTTAGCTTACGAAATAATATCGCAGTATCTGAGCTTGAGGGATTGATTTACATTGAATGACGTTCTATTTATCACTCATATGCTTTTCAATGAAAAATAACTTTTTATATAGCTTCTTGAAAACACATCATACATGTTGATTTCGTTGCATAATTGTTCAATTTTTTTATTTTCTCAAAATCGTGTTCCACTTAACTGTCATTATGCTCACAAACTGTGTAAATAAATGGCAGTGTTATACAAATACTGGCAAGGATCTATGTTATGAAAACACAGTCGAATCTCAATCACAAACTCATGACAGTACACTTAATGTTATTTTTATTTATTTATTTATTTAGTCTTATTTTACATGGCGAAATAAAGACTAATCATGCCTTGTTTCCCACTTGACCATGCAAACATCAGGATTAATATGATAATATTAATTATTTATAGAATAAGAATTGAAAAAGTACACATTGCAATGCAAAGATTGCACTCGTTGAAATAAGTAGGAGGGTTGTTGAAAGCGGAAAGTCTTAAAGAGACGCGTGAGTCTATGCAGATGACGTCTATCGGCAAGTTTCAGAATGCATTCTGTAGTATGTAGTTAAAGGATTAGATCGTTTCAGATTATAAGCAAACCGTATGTAGGTATTTTGGATACGTTGTAACCGGTACGCTAATTCTTCATTTAAGTCTGATATGGCTTGAACACAATATTCAAGGTGAGGAAATATTAGAAATTTTACAAGAAGTACTTTTGTGTCAATGGGTAGAATTTTCTTTATAGACTCACCTGGTAGAATTCTTTATAGAATTTTAGTCTAGTGAGTGAATACAAATACCAGAACACTTTCTTACATACAGCATTGATGTGACGCATCCACTCAAGAAATTGAACTATTATTATCCAGAGATTTGTGATGGTTTCAGAAAGTGGAATACTAGTTCCATTTATCCGTACTGCTGGTATATTCGAACGCTGCATTTCTATGAGTCGTTTAGAGGAAACACAAATGCATTTTGATTTAAGTGGATTAATGGTTAACTCATTTTCTCTTAAAACAAGTAAATTCAGTGCAAATCCTCATTCATTTCTTGAATTGAATCTTTCAAGTTTACGGATTGACCTGACAATGAGATATATTGGACATGTGTAAAAGTTCTATCCGATTTTGGTGTGCATATGGATGTGCAAAGAACACAAAACGTAACTCACCTAGAACTGTGTATAATCACCAGCATGATCAATGGCATTTTGCCATTTTCCGGTAGAAGATGAATTCCACACCAATAAACCTCCGCTGGTTTTGCGTTGAAGAACTTGCGTAAGGCACTTTTCACAGCCTTCACATCAACAAAGGTCTTCCAGCGAAAGCGTTTTGCACAGCATGAAAAAGGTGGAAGTCTGTGGGGGTCAAGTCAGCTGAGGTAAACTTCCCAGTCAAGGTCCATTAACTTATGGCGTGTCATTGCAACAGTATGTGCCTTAGCATTATCATGTTGGATGATAACGTCTTGGCGATTGACAAGGCCTGGCCGCTTGGACCGCAATGATTCCTGCAATCTTTCGAGCTGTTGACAGTAGAATGCCGCATTAAATGTTTGATTTGTTCCAGGACCTTCCAATGAATGCTTTCTTTAACATCCCTACAGACACTCAACAACACTTTCTTGGGATGAAATTCTTGTTTGCATATTGATGGAGGCAGTTCATAAACGCGACACACAGTACTGCGACGCTTCACGTTTCAGTACATAATCCATTACTGATCGCCGGTGATCATCCCTGTCAAGAAGGGAAAGCAATGCAACACAAGTCGTGACTCGCGCTCTGGTTGAGTTGCACTCAGCTGATATGGATCCCAACAATGGAACTTTGTGACTAAACCCAGAGCCACAAGCCTTCTATCCACTGTTGTCCGGTGTACCTGTAAGATTGCTGCTAATTTCTCTACACTTGGCATATGACTTACTGTAATGGCCTGGTCCAGATTCTCTTCGGAAAACGCTGAAGGACGCCCAGACCATGGTTGAGCGTAACAGCTTGTATTACCGTCCCTGAATTCCCGAAACCAGCGACATGTGCTTTCTTAGATTGCATCCTCACTGTACATTAGTCTAAGGTTGCGGCAGTCAAAGGCCGCACTACTACTCATATCGAACTCATACAGTAAATGGTGTCTGATGTTTTCCTTATTGTTCTCCATTGGCTCGGCATAACACTCTCTCCAATTATAAGACAGTAGTACATACTCACTGCCTGTTGTTGCTGTACTGTTATCCCATGACGTAACCACCGATACCAGCTCATGGAGCGTCATCTTTTCGGTCAAAACATCTTTCATCAGCGATCTTGTGCAAACGGGTAAAACTTCTGCACTTACCCAATAGATTTGAAAATCATCCCCGCATAGGGAGATACTTACAATATTGTAAAACAGGAGAAAAGTCATTAATGTATAGACAGAAAAGGAGAGAGCCAAGGCTGCTTCCTTGAGGGAAACCGTAGTGAGATTCCGCCCATTTCATTCCTGTAGATAATTTTGAACCCATTTCACAGCACCGTCGGAGAATTTAAATTTCGTAGCCAATTTATCGAAGAGGATCTTATGTGTGATTGATTAAAAAGTTTCTGAATAAATCTGATAGAGCAAGAACAGTTACCTCCTTTCTTTACAATGCTAGTCTAAGGTCATCAGTAACATACGTAAGAGCTGTAGCAGTACTGTGGTACTTTCTGAAGCCTGATTGTAACGGATCGAGAAATTCGTATTTCAGTAGATGGGTTTCGAATTTGATCACTAACAATATATTCCAATGCCTTAGAAAGAGCAGGCAAAATACTAATTGGCCGGAAATCATTAATAGTTGTGATATTACTTGGTTCGGGGAACACTAAGACTTCAGCTGTTTTCTAAGCAGATGGAAAAGTGTCGCTGATAAAAGAACAGTTGAAAATATTAGTAATATAATTTAGTGTAAAAGGCTAAATTTCCTTAATAAATTGAATACTAATCTGGTAACTAGCAGTAGCATTTCTTTTTATTCTACTAATGGATAGTTAGAGAACTGACACATTCAAAAGAAAATACATTTCCTGTACATTCTGGACTCCTCGCATTATATGTGGTTTCAGGATCTGAATTACTTACAAAGGAAATCAACAGAGTGTCCGACTCCGATTTCAATGAATTTTCTTTCTGATATAGGGCATCTATGCATTATTAGCGATGACAGAAATTTTTGCCATGGTGCATGGTTTCTATTTTTTTAATTTTTAAGAGTTGTCATGTGGTTATTCGAGATTACTACAGAAGTCCCTTACTACCCTTTGTGAACATAGTGTGGAGCTTTAGGGCCCTAATTACAACTACAGGTCTCACTAAATGATTCCATCAATACGATCGCTCTTAACGAAAGAACAACCTTGTAGATACATATAATTCTTGAGTGGAAGTCGTATGGTAGGTATGCCCTTGACAGCAGCCATCTTGAAATCCGTAATTTTGAATTAAGGTCAATTTTTTTAATGGGGTTAGGGTAATATGATACATAATTTCAGGCTAGAATATAATCAGAAAAACAATGGTGAAGTAAGTTTTAAAATACACACATTTGGGGAAAAGTTACAGGCATATTAATTGTTTGTATTTACTATGTGCGTAATTCCCTTACCTCCGCTTCTAACCCGCATATTAATGATAATAAGTGGATAAAATCTGTGGCAATACATATTAAACCTAGAAGCAAGTGGTACAGTAAGGGTAACCTAGACGGCAGCCATCTTGAAATCCGCCATTTTGAATTAAAGTGAAGTTTTGAAAAATGAAAACCATAGCATGTGACACATCATTTTAATAGCAAATTTTTACCAAAAGCCAATGGCATGTTTATTTTTATTCTACAGTTAACCAGTATGAATGTAGGACTGCTTCTAATGTGCAGCCAACGTTCATTATTCTATTTTTCAAATTGGTAACACACTAATTTTCACCTCATGTTTTAAGATTCCAACTGGCATTTTGCAATTGTTGCCATGGTCCAGGTTTCCTATTTTTTAAAGTTGCAATTTGTCAGTTTATGATTAGTGTTGGGATAAGCATCCAGCAATATTTCTGAATTTTGAAGACTTGCTATGTAATTATTTATTTCCTATACTGTCCCTTCAAAAACTCGTGTACTGACATGAATCATCGCATAACGAAACAACTCCAACATTGCATTCAGGTAATACCGAAGACGTAGCTTGTAGTGAATAATAGATGAGACGAAAAATCAAATGAAAACTCATTTCAAAAAGGAAACCGAACTCTGATTGTTTTGTAAATCTACGGTCTTTTGTTTTGTTTTATATTTACTTCTTTATTGATAATTTATTTATTTTCTATGGCAATTTTTTTTTTAGCTCGTCAGGCAAAAATGTAATTTGTTTTCTAGGGATTGTTATCAAAGGTTCCTCTTTGTACTACTTATAATCAGTTTTGATCGGGGACTCGATTAAGTTACAGCTCTTTATAAACAAGTTACCTGTTATCATATTACGGTCATGGAAGAAACAGTGTGTAGGAAACAGTCGTATTATGCCTCTTTGATATTTTGTTTCATTCCTGCTGTTCCTTTAAAATTGTATTTCTTAAAAATATTTTATTGTTTGTCGTTTGCGCAACATGTAGTCTACATTTCCTGATAATTTTGCGTTCATATAACAAAAATTTGTTATAATTTAATTTGTATTTCTTTACGTCACATACGTCCATAAGCTTCTCATGTATTATGGTTTGAAATAAATAATTACAATTCAAGTCTCCAAATTTCAGAAAGATTACTCGAGTGTTATCGCAACACTAATAATGAACTGACACATCTCAACTCTTCAAAAATGAAATAAATTTAGAAAACATAAGCTATGGCAACAATTGCAAAAAGTGCTAGTTGGAATCTTAAAATATGTGGTGAAAATTAGAAGTGTTGCCAGTTTGAAAGATCGAGTAGTGGACGCTTAGTGCACATTAGAAGCAATCCTAAATTCATACTGGTTAAGTATAGAACAAAAATAGACATACAATTGGCTTTTTGGGAACATTTGCTACTAAAATGATGTCACATGCTATGGTTTTCATTTTTCGAAACTTCACTTTAATTCAAAATGGCGGATTTCAAGATGACTACCGTCAAGGTTACCCTTACCATACCACTTGCTTCTATGCGTAATATGTATTACCGAAGCTTTTATCCACTTATTGTCATTAATATGCGCGTTAGAAGCAGAGGTAAGGGACTTGCGCACATAGTAGGTATAAACAATTAATATGCCAGTAACTTTTTCCTAAATGTGCATATCTTAAAACTAACTTCACCATTGTATTTCTGATTAAATTCTAGCCTGAAATTATGTATCATATTACCGTATTCCCATTTTTAAAAAATGATCTTAATTCAAAATGGTGGATTTCATGATGGCTGCCGCCAAGGTCATACCTAACATACGACCTGCCCCTAAGCCTTATATATATATAGATGATTGTTCTTTCATTAACACTCCGTTTACAAAGGGTAGTAAGGGATTTCTGCAGTAATCTCTAATAACCACATCACCTCTTAAAAATAAAAAAATAAAAAACAAATAGAAAGCATGCACCATGGCAAAATTTCTCTTATCACAAGTAATGCATACATGCCCTTTATAAGAAAAAAACATTGAAATCGAAGTCAAACACTTGGGTGATGTCCCTTGTTTGAAGCTTAATGTCACTAAACTGGTTATTAAGGTCAGCTGCAGTGAATTTATTATTAACCATGTTTGATTTCCTACTGTTCTTGATTCCTAATTTTTAAAACTTTTTCCATAACATTTTCGATTTACCAGTGCTTTTGGCTAGATTTGAGACAAATCCATTTTTGCTTTTCTAATTTAGTACATCTATTTCGTAAGATTTTATGTTTTTCAAAACAGTCGTCGCCCTGTAATGGATTATTTTTAAGAGATTTCGTGTATTGTCTATAAAAGAAATCGGGTTTAGCATTAAATTCATTATTTCTTTAGTTATCCACGGGGAAGAAGGTCGCGATACTTTGCTTTTGTTAAGTGGAGCATGCTTATCTACTAGGAATAATATCGCAGTATTAAAGAAATTAAGTTTTTCGTCTATAGTCGGAACATTTTAAATTGCCCACCAAGGAATTTTGCCGCATCAATGAAAAGGACAGCTTCATTCATTTTATATAAGTTTCAGTACAAGATAAGGTTTTAGTGTCTCTTCGGTGTGTATATATGGAATAACAATGGAACACTAGATCGTGGTAAGATATAATTTGAATTGTTCATAATGATCATTTTTTAGCGAATTGTTAATTAAGATGACATAATAGTGAGTGAGTATGATGTAGCAGTATGAAAAGTGGGGTTTAGAGAGCACATTGAAAGGTTAAGGTCGAATAAAATATTAAGAAAGGTTTCACTTTCACTGTTTGATTTTAGCGTGTTAAAATTAAAATCACCGAGGACTAAACATTTTTTTTTTTCATAAAAGGGCGAAAGGAGTAATATTTCATCTTCGAAATTTTTAAAATTTGCTTTTCGCGGTCTCTACAGATTAGAATCTTTTTATTCCAGAAACTGCATTCTATGATAATGCACTCAGTACACAAGCTGTATTCTTGTGGCGACATACCCAGAATTTTGATATCAATGTCATCCCTCATATAAATACCAACCCCACCAGCACTTTTTTGCGTTCTGCCATTTCTTATGAAATGGAAACCTGGTACCTCATAGAGGCTACTATTCAAACTTGGATTTGCCCACGTTTCTGATACCAAAATTAGGTGCAAACTTTTTTCAGGGAGAACAATAATTTGAAATTCATTGAAGGAGCTTAGAAGGGACTGGGCGTTGAGGTCAATGACATTTATTGTTGTTCCAGAAGCTGGTTTTACCAGTTCTTTTACAGTAAATGTGTCGTCCAGGCGAAGGAGGAAGAAGGGGTGGGGGGAGAGAAGGTGGAAAGTGATCTGTTTCGTTAGGGAAGAAGTAGGTATGAAATATTTTTGTGGAAGTTGAAGTCGGTGTTACTACCTCAGGCAGGTTTTCTATTTGTGGCATGCTAAAACTCAAGTAGTATTAAGAATTGAATAAAAAAATAATTAATAAGAAACGCATATTGTACGTAAAAGTTAAGAAATATATAGAAGAGATTTACCAAAAACTGGGTGACTAAAAATGGTGATTTGAAGGTACTTATTACATATGAAAATGTTCCTATACATCGATAGTATTTTAATAGAATTTTTCCATGATTTCTTCGCCTATATTTCATGTTCTCGTATGTATCAAACAGAGCAACAACTAATAATGCGCACGAGCAAATATACATTTTTGGTTGAAAAATCACACACATACGAAACACACATGCCACGCACAAAAATTACATACCTAAACACAACACAAAAAGTAATGCACTGTATTCTACATATTTACTTTAAATGTACGAGATTTGCTCACACAGTGGTATAGTTCAAGTTTCCTACCCCCTTTCACTAATAAAGTTAAGCAACTGTCGTTCGGAGATGAGATAATAATTCTTTTTCTACAGAGCAATGATAATTTTGCCATCTGGTGTCCAAGTGTTGCGGACTCCAAAGGCTTGTCTAGCTTGGGGAAGCAAGGCCAATCGTTTTGGGGTGAGAGATTCGGTGATAAGGAATTCACTACCTTTCAATTTATTTTTGGGTTTCCATACCCCTTCTTTGTAACGATATGACACAAACTTCACAATTAAATGTCTGCGTCCTTTAACCACCACATCTGCAACAATCCTAGTCCTGCGTTTCATTGCGAGACTATGTGACTGTCCAAATGTTCTAAGTTTAGATCAATGTTCAATTTACACTTTATAAAGTTAATTGCTACCTTGGTAGGGTCTTCGCCCGGCTTCTCTGGAATTCCATGTAATAGCAGGCAATTTCTCCATCTATATTGTTCCATGCTGTCCAGTCAATCGCCGTGAGCTACTATTTGCTGTCTTATTTATTTACTGCATTTCTGATTTAAATTCTTTCACTGTTTTGCAATTCTGCATGCTTTTGTAGAATCACAGACACTTCACTATTTTCGTTATTTGCAAACAACGATGTCGGCTTCCCAACTGACTCAATTTGGGTATCTACAAAGTGGCTTACGTGCTCTTGCATGCTGTTAATGGCCTCCTCCATTAATGCACAGCTACTATTGAGAAGACTTGTTGGGCATTTTTATGTTTTTGGATGGCAACATTAACCATATAAGAAATAACAGTAGATTTGATACTGATAATTAGTTAAGGTTCCGTCATAGAATCGCACGAAATCACATTTGAATCATCCTTATTCCGGTTAATGCCACACTAGAGAGTGTTTTGTTAAGGTTGATTATCACCGGGGAAAGAGACATAGTAACGGACAAACCACTAAGCGTTGTCTTCTCCGATCGCCATCTTGAACGGACCTTATACTTCTAGATTGTTCACAGAAATCATCATCAGCAATCAAAGACAAGATATCCGCAAACGTAACCAACATAATAATTCACCTTTCAACTTTAAATAGTATATCTATATGTTATAACAAATTTACAATATATAGCATACATTATCGCTCTATTGTATTTTAAGCAATCAGATAGTAACTATAAAGCCACTGTTCTACGTCATTTTTTGACGAGTTTCGTTTGCCAATTATAATGCCCTTATGTTATTTATTTATTTATTTTTTTATCGTATCTGCCCGTGTTGTCTGCCCACAAGACAAAAATATCAAGAACTTCTTAATGGATCACCATAATTTTCGGCCAGGATGTAGGAGGCCAAACTTTAGGAATCAAGTTCGTCGATAGAACTTATATTCAAACTGAAAGTGGTATAAATAAACAATATAAATAAACAATTTACTGTCTTAACATTGATTTTTACAGAGCAGATTGTAAGAAATTATGAAAAGCGATTTCCTGCCATCGATTAAGTGCCCCAACCTTAACTCCCTACCAAAAGTGGAAGTGATACAGATCAACTGCAGCTTCCCGTTTCAATATTGACATACATTGATGAAAAATTATAAGACATACCAAGAATTTTTATTTTGGGAGGGGAGGGATAGATTCAGCATTCTACGAATAGGTACCATCTTCCCACTTAATAATTTGTTCAAACAAAAAGCGGTAGAATTCAACTACTTCCGGTTTTAACTGGGATTGCTATAAAACAAAAATGAAAATTGATAACGAGAAGAGGATTTCCGCAATCAATTAAGCATACCAAGAGTAAATACCATCTTCATCTTCAACTCGCTACTAAAACAAGCAGACGTAGAAATTCAGTTCCACTTCCTGTTTCAATTTCGGTTGAGAAAATAACACGCCACACAAACCAAATTGTGTTATGTGGTTGAGATATGCCCCTGATACTTATTAAGGATCATAATAAACTGCTTGGAATCCTACCGCCATCACAGTTTAGGAAAGACTTCTCTCTCATAGTGAAGACCCTAAAAAAATGTTTCTGAATTTGTTTAATTAATGGTGAAACTACGTTTTGTGCGGCGTTTTAGTGTCCCTCACACACACACACACACACACACACACACACACACACATATATATATATATATATATATATATATATATATATATATATATATATATATTTTTTTTTAATTCTTAAATTGTAACCTCATTTAAATTGTCCCATTATTTTTCCCAAAATGAACACGTCAGAACATATACCTGGATTTTCGATAATATTTTTATCAAATTGTTTATCTGTGTGTTCTCTATTATACATTCAATCTACTTTTATGTTTGTAGTCACATATGAACGGAAAACTAAAACAAGCAAATACTCAAATTTACTATTATATCTATGCACTTCCTATATGCAACAAATATGAGAAACGGAAATGTTTTAACCTTTCAAAATATAAAAATGTCCACAATATGATAGGACATTCTGGTAATAATGTATGTCAAATAGAATTTTAGGTAAATACATGTAATCATTTACATTGATCTTACGCAATTTCCTGTCACAAGCAAGCCTCCTGTATCTGTATAGAACATGCATTAGTTACTATCATATATAACAATCTCATTCAACACTAACCATTAGAACTATCATTAACTGGAAGGTTTATGTTTGCTCTTCCAGAGAGGATGAATACAAGAGAGGTACTTGCGGTGGGCAACAATGAACACTTGGCTCTCTGCTATTTGTCCTACGGAAACGAAAGTTGCCACTTCTGCATTTATCAGCTTCTCGCACTTGCAATACGGCGATGTAAAATCCGCTTCATTAAAACTGATGGACACGTGTTATTATGGTTATATTGATGTAACGTTTTCCCGGAAAGTCATGAGGAAATTATTGACTATATAGTACCTATACCATTAAAGTAATAGCAATAAAATGTTGGACAACATTCAACTTTTAATACAGTTTTTATTTGTCACAAGATTGGCTATGTAAGACATCAATTACTTTCTGGGGAAGAAACAATATTTTTTTCATAAAGTACAGAAGCCAAAATCATCGTCGAACATAAAGAAAGTAATGAACTCTGGCTAACACAGGTCGCAGTATTTCTGAAGTAGAGGATTAATCTCTGCTACGTGAAGTTCCTGGTTCAGTGCCAAAGCGCGTCATGTGAGCTTTGCGGCGGGAGAACATGGCGTTCATGGTCTTTCTCAAATCTCTCACATTTCCTGTCGCTCTTTTATTCCATTATTATCATCCATCTCAGCATCACTATCTCCCTTAAATCAAGGTACACAATCGTGGGACATTAAAAAATGTTATAAATACAGTAAAGATAATTATTCAAAACTCACATTTACAAATTAATCTGTAGTAGTAGTTGAAGAAGTTAAAGTATATACTTTCTCATACGTTCAAGTAGAGCTTAGCTCACAAATCTCTGCCGCGATTCTAATTTTTTTTTGCCGTCAACCGCGGCAGAGATTCGTGAGTCAAGCTATATATGAGATTTCAACCTCAGCAAAGCAATTTTAAGGTATAACCGAAAACATCTGCTAACCTCAAGCAGTATTTTACATTTTAAAATGAAATGAAATTTTTGAGTTTTACGTCCCACGGATATGCCGGTTAGGCTAAAGGAGACGGTGATTATGAAAGATGAATGAAATGGTAGAATGAAGAAAGTGGGAGGAAACGGGAGAACCCCGACAAAACCCACGCACACGGTGTTTGTCCACCACGAAGTTCACTTGGCGGGAGCAGGGAATTTTTTTTAAACATTGTAATCTAAAATGAAATTCTAACTTCAGCATGTCCTCCATGTATAAGGTCTGGACAGATACAGTAAAAGTAACCGCTTATCCTATAAGTGTTAACGGATTAATTCCATTAACGAAATCAGACAAGATCATTGAATTGGTCATCTTTTAAAAAAATCGCTATTGTTCAAGAGTTATCGAAATAAGTAACAGAGTTATATAAAGTGTAATCTTAGGAATTTTAATATATGTTCCGTAGACGAGCCACGTTAAGTAAAATGTCTGTCTAATCACTGTCAGTATTGCGTCCTTTGAGAGTAGTTATCGAATCAACAAAGAATAATATAAAGGTAACCAAGAAAATAATGTCGCTTTTTCACCCACCAGTTTCGAGCATCGCTATGTCACTTAATACGTACCTGAAAGGTCACAAATAGTCCCTATCAGTATCGACGACCTTGTGTCAACGTTCTGGAAGGCCATGGATTCCATCGCGGTAGAACATGGGCTGTGAAGAGGAGAAGGTATCAAGTGCATTTTGCGCCTCTACTAGGGATCTGTACTGGCGTCCTCTAAGGTGAATGTCCAAGGAATGGAAGAGGTGATAACTGTACGGTACAATGTTCGGGGAATATGGCGGATGCAATAGTGTTTCCCATACAAGGCGTAGACCAGTGTCCCGGGTCATTGTAGCCGCATGGAGTTTAGCGTTGTCCTGTAACAAGAGGACCCCAGAGTTTAGAGTTTTTCTTGAACAATGCTCAACTGATGATAGTACACAGTTGCATTGATACTCTGACCAGCTGGTAGCAGTTCCCGATGCACGATGCAGCGAATAGTGCATCAAACACAGAGGAGGATAATCTTCTTGTGCAGTACTGGTTTCTATTGTTTTGGAACCGCTTGATGGGATGCTAACCAATGTGGAGCTTCGTACAGGATCCACGTCTCATCACAAGTCAACATTCTGCACAGAAATGGGTCCTTCCTCAGATGAGACAGTAAAAAACACAGATGTCTGCTCGCGTTGCCTTCTGTCCCGGAGTCAAATTATCGGAAACCATCGACCCAACTGGTACTACTTCACAAGGTGGTCGAGCTGCTGCGAATGGTTTATGCACTCAAATTGAAGTGTAATCAAAATTACTCACATGACTGGCCACTGTTCGCCTCACTTGTTGTCTGAAGATCTTCATTTTCCACATGTGTCGGTCTTCCTGCACGTGGTGCGTCTTCGAAAGTTTCATTACCGTTCTTAAATTTGTTAAACCACCAATCCACTGTCCGCGTAGTCACGACAACCTCACCAAAGACCAGGCATATCTTCCGCCCCGCTTCAGTGGCGTTTAACTCCAGTTTGAACTTGTACAGCATACACACTCTTGTGACGCTCTTTAGGGTTCCCATGTTCGCTCTATCCTTTCTCAAGTTCACGGTGTAACTGAACTGCCACAACCAGGTAGTAAGTTGGATATAGCCACACCAACTACTGACCTTCGCTTTATCTCCATTCACATTCGACTAACAGTATGAGATCCAATTAAAGGCAGACCACAAAAAGCGACAGAACTTTCTTAGTTACCTTTACAAATCAAGAGAGTGACCAATACCATCTTAGAGCCACTGTAATATGAAGCGAAGAAAGATAACTCATGAAACCATATTTTCTTAATCCAATCAGGGGTTACTGTTTTTTATTAAGAAAATTATATATATGTATGTATGTATGTATGTATGTATGTATGTATGTATGTATAGATAGATAGATAGATAGATAGACAGATAGATAGATAGATAGATAGATAGATAGATAGATAGATAGATAGATAGATAGATAGATAGATAGATAGATAGATAGATAGATAGATAGATAGATAGATAGATAGATAGATGTAGATATAGATATATTCACGTTGAATTACCAGCTAAAACATTAAAAGCACTCCTACTTTCTTCGATTCTACCTACATGATCTGCCCACCTGAGCTCCTAGACTTAATGACCTTAACAATGTTTGGTTGATGGTATAAAGTATATAGTTCCTCGCTATGAAGTTCCCACCATCCCCCATTGCCATTCCTCTTGGGACCAGATATTCGTCTATGGATCTTGTTCTAAATACTTTCAGTCTACATTCTTCGTCGGAGTAAGCGACCTTGTTTTGCAACCATACGGTGCAACAGGCATGATTATCGTTCGCCCGTTTTTTATGGAGACAAAATGTGTGTCAGTTCGTCCGGGAGACAGAAATTCAAAAGAACTACTTGATTAATCAACATTAATTTTGACTAGGAATTAGATCAAAAGTTAGTTATCGAGCTCACGGATGGAAGTTATATTCAAACGAAAAGTGGTAATTTTTTTTAGGAAATCTAATTTTAATATTGAACCTTTTAGAGCAAAAATGGTAATAGAATGCGATAAGCGGTTGTTGGAATCAATAATTAGTCAAGAATGCATTTAATTTCCATTTATATCTCTATATTGAATCTGGAAGTAATAGAAACCCATAAGTTCCTGTTTCAACATTGATCTGCATAAAGCAAAAGCGTTAAGAGAAAGCGAGAAATGTTTTTTTTTTCTGTCTTTGGAACTTATTTAGTATTCAGAAATAAGGAAGCGCACGAGACGAGTCGAGACAGGATTTTCCTGACAAAATTCGAGTCGAGACACGGCTCTTCCAATAGAGAAATATACCGTTTTCGAGTCGAAACATCACTTTTGCAACACATTTTTGAGACGAGACAGCCACAAATCTTGTCTCGTGCGCATTCCTATTCAGAAAAATAGGTACCACCTTCTGTCTTCACCCTCTGTTCAAACTGAAAGTGGAATTCAACTAGTTTGGTTTTAACATTGGTCAATACGCAGTAGACACAATATTGGAAAGCGAAGTGGGGATATCTGTAAAAAAAATAAAACGTCCAAAGAATATATTCTGTCTCCCTTCTATCTGCAATCTATTTATTAAAACCTTTATTTGGAAGAAGTATGCTACCAGTCTTGGTTTCAATATTAATTAAGCAAATAACACACAGTACAAACCAAACTCCCTGATGTGGTGTACAAGTAAAACTGTACTTGCTAAACCTCAACCTGATCAGTGATATCGAGGATATCACCTGCCATTGGTTCTGATTGTAGAAGGAAATTGTTCTTTAAACTGATAAAGTTCGGCAGTAAGTCGTAGCATATTAGCAGTATGCTTTCTCTTCTCCGTTGGAAGAACTTTATCTTCTTCTTTTTGCGATGAGTTAGTGTAAGTCAAAAATTTTCAGCAGAAATTCTGCAAAACATTTCTGCAAAAGAAAGACTTGTGTTTGTTAAAAATACGCTTTACGCGACGTAAAAATATTTCAAACTACATTTATGCGAATCGTCCGTGCATTTAAAGCATCTACACATAGCAGGCATGTTTTTTATACTTTTCTGTTGGCTATTTTTTCCCTCTGGCAATTTTTCCTCACAAGCGCAGGAAATCTTCTGTAATCACATCGCGGATCGCGGCATGATCTACTATAGGGTCCTCTTCAATGTTTGGCGATTTGTCTCAAAAAGACTTCGTTTTGTTCTACTATTTCACTACTCTGATACTGTTTTGCCATCCGTTATTCATTCCGTCGTCACATTGGACATTATTGCTATCAATACACCTAACATATTGTGAGACATCGATACACCTGGTCCAAATAACTACATATACAAAATCGGCCAAATTTAGAAATCAGAGAAACGCCCCATTTAATACCAGGAACATTTGGACAACTGGAGACAAAAATTATTATCACAGAACCTTAATTCAGGCTAAAACGACATTAACACAAGAAAGTTTCAGTACTATAATATGCAGATTATTAACTCACCAATATGGCGTCATACATTAGAAGAAATTAATTATACATTACAGAGCGGTAACCTCCGTAGTACGTACTCTCAAATTAACAAATGAGTCTATTGTAATAATATATATTTTTTATGCTAATGAACAGAAGTTTGCGTAGTTCCTTAGCTTTTGAGGGTTAATTTAGTGTTAGAAGGAAAACGTTAGTCTTATTAAATATCAATAAAATGAATTAACAGTACTAAGTAATGTATGATTGGCACTATATAAGAAAATAAGTTTAGAATAGGCTATCGTAGACTCTCTAAATAAACACTACTTGTTTAGCTACTATACGTACAAACTTACATCAACAAATGTTGTTCTTTTGAATGTGCCAAGTTATACATATATCAAACCAATAAACTATAGTTATAATATAATTGTTAATATTCAGTAATAGCTCTTACTCGTAGCCTACGTTTATAATCATTTCATTTATTAGGAACACGAAAGAACCGCCGGAACATAATTTAGTAGTGCACAATTTCCCATCAAAATCTCATTACCAATGAGAAAAAAAATCATCAAATCACTGTTACATTCACATTCGCATCAGTAAATTAAATTTTTAGTAAACCCTGAGATTCTTAAAAACTAAGTACTTCATATAGCTATAAAGTGTTATACAATACTATTGCATTTTGTAAAAATTATAGTTATCCGTGACAAAAGAAGTTCAAGAGCTAGGAGACATATCAAGAAGTTAAATGTTCAGTAGTTAGTTCTTTATTTCAATATATATCACATACTTTAAAAGTTAACTAAGATGTCGTATTTAGTAAGTAAAGAATAAAAATGTTATTATTAATAATAATGTTTTCTTAAGGATATTTGCACAATTAGGCTACCAATTGTTTTCAAAATCAGAGGCATTGATTTCAATCAATTTATTCGAACGCGTCCATCTTTTTACATCACTTTATTTCTCTTCGGAATCTACAAACAAAAATTCAGTAGAAAACATGATACAAAATTAGATTAAGTACTTCGTACTTGAAAAACAGCGATTTAAATCTACAACAAGACAATCCTGTAACGGTAGCCCGTTGCAATGAATCTGATGCGAAGTAAGTCTAGCACAAAGAAGATCAAGAAAATTGTACCCAAGAGAGCCAGAAACAATCCCCGTGGAACTCCCACAAACTGGAAAAGAGGGAAGTAAGACATTCTTGGAAGAAGTTCGTAAGTGTCCTTCATAGTCAACTACTCAAGTGAGAAAAACACATTAAAAGTACCGGTAACAACTTATCAGGAAAAAGGAGTGAAAAACTTTGTGTAACTCTATGCCCTATTATTTCTTTCTGTTTTCTTTTAAGTAATGAAATAATGTATTGTTATGGCTGTTCAATATTTTTAAATAAATAATTTTAAACTGAATTGTGAACAGTAGCAGTAGCTATGGAGAAAAATAGAAAAGAAAAAACCCGATAAAGAAAAATTGTAGTTTACTTCTCTTTATGTTCTGAACAAAAGCTACTTTACCAGGTGTTTGAATTACCAAAATTGATTTACATATTTACCAAATCTGTCCGCCGGGGTAACAAAGCAATGTCTTTCCGGGCAATTTAAAAAAATCAAGAAGTACTTCATAGATAATGATTAGTTTTGCCACAATCTAGAGTGCTGAACATCAAGAATCGAGTTCGATATTACTGGAACTATTCAAACCGAAAGTGGTAGAAATAACTAACGGTAATAGATAGCGCAACGCTTCTTTCACATTGATTCGGCGATTTGCCGTCGCCGTTTCCGACAGTTTGCCGGATGAGAAATGTACCCTTTTATATTACCCAGCGTTTTGCCATGGATGAAAAGTATGCGAACAGGGATGCTGTGCAACTTAATAAACAAAAACCTTGTAACTCTTGTCGTGTTGTTGTGGTTGCAATGGACACATGCAGAAAGTGTCTTCTACTCGCCTTGTTAAGACAGACAGAAAAAAAATATTAGAGATACATATGAGTTCACTTTTTTATTTTATTTATTTATTTATTTTTTTTAGAAAAGTAGTATCTTGAACATTTTTCTATACTGTTTCCACAATTGATAGACTTGAGTAAAATAGCAGCCAGGTTCTGGTTATTTAAAATACCATCCCGGTATTCACCTGTTGTGACTGGGAAAACCAGGATAAACTCCTTTCAGGATAGTCGGTAGTTGGGATATATCCCAGAATCCAGTGGCGGATCTAGGAGGTTAAAACTGGGGGCTGCCATACCCCAGGCTATGAGAAGTATATCATGGGTTTACTATAAAGTTTCAAAAATATATAAGTAAGAGCTTAAATTATTTTCGTCAGTCTGAAACCTGGTTGGGCCTAGGGCCCCCGGCTCCGGGCTAGATCCGCCACTGCCAGAATCCCTAGTTAACACTCAACCATTGATCCCAAGGGTGATCTGACGCCACTATTATTATTATTATTATTATTATTATTATTATTATTATTATTATTATTATTATCATTATTGTTATTGTTGTATTTCGGTTTTATTCTTTTGTTTTTAGCGTTCCGACTATTGACTCAAGTCTCTTTAAAGCACTGCTCTAGTCCCTGTACTCAAAACACTATTCAAGAAATTACAACCATAGATGTGTTGAAGATATTTGTAAAATATATAAAGTATGGTATATTTATCAAATATCACATCATGAATTCTCTCCTGCTTTGCGAAAGTACATAAAGGTATTATTACTAAATATGTAATATTGCTGAAATATTTGATAGTGTATATTTCAATTCTGGGGCACCACAAATTTATAGAATTAGGAGCTCATTTGTCCAGTGCTACCCGGACATTTATTTCTCCTAGTCTTTTATTACATTGAAAAAAAATATATTGATTTAGACTTTTTAATCAACGACCTATGAATTCGACACTTCAGTAGTATCGGTCGTTTTTGATTATTTTTACATGTCATCTTTTCCCATCTATTCTATGTAACAACTTTGGTTAAAATTACTCCAGGTGTCCCGGGCTAGAACATAACCACATACACAAATACACTCCACACACATATATACATACGTAAAACACACGCACCCATATTATCGCAGGCACTCTCTACTCTATCCTTGCAACACTTGCTTTCTGCCCCAACACAAATGCGGCAGATTGCCGCGTATATATAAAGAAGTCAATTGCTTGTAATGTCCCTCTTGGCTATACACGACGATCTGCATCGCCGGATTATATCAGGGAGATCCGGATGCTTTTGTTCGCCGGATAAATGAACGGCGACCGCCGCACATATGTGAAAAGCTCCTTGGATATTATGATAATATTTCCTTGTGTGCATCTTGAATGAAGAAAAACACAGCTTTCTTACAAGGCTGGCTAGAGTATTTATTATAAAAAAATAAACTAGAAGAGTAACAGTTTCGGAAGTATTGGACTTCCTTCCTCAGACTACACACTACAACTGAAATCAGAAATAAAATTATATACAATAAAGAAAGGAGACCATTAGTTCTTTCCACCAATCAAGAATTACTTCTCATTAAAAGTTCACTTTTCTTTTAAAAACACTAGCTCTTCTCCGGGGGCGAGCGTAAATGCCTTTCACCTGGCAAAATTGATGAGTAACAACATAGAAACAACTATGAACTGATAATAGCCGGGAACAGCTTTCTAACAATAAAATTCGTGAAAGGAAGACCTTGGAAACACCTGCTTGAAACAAAGAGCTAAACAAAATCAAAAATTATAAAGCTTGTGACCTTTTAAAAACATTAACAAAATGCAGAAAATCATGAGTACATAATGAAAACATGAAAAAATTAATAACTAAATAAATAAATGAAGGTATATAAAAGAATACACAAATCAAATAAACCTTATTGTGTCCTTATATTTTACCCTTCATCTTTCTCTCTTCTTCCTTTTTCAAAATGTCCTCCCACTCTTCATTAATACAGTAGTAGGCCCCGACGTATGGCATTGACCCCGGGCCAAGGTCATTGACCTTTGACCTATGACGTCACAAAGGTCAGGGTCAAAGTCCAAACTTCGCCATACGTCGGGGCCTACTACTAATACTATAAGCACTATTTCAGTTCATAGCTTTATCGGCTACCTCTTTTATCCTCTTAGCTTCTTTCCACTTCCTGACGACAACTGCTTAGGATGACAGAAGGTTCACAGGTCATGTTGATTTTTTTAAAAAAAATCAATCTTCAATAGTTTCTGAAAAATCTTTTAAAAAACTCAAAAACGTGCCAATGTTCCCCCATTTTAGGACACTTGTTAAGTAAATAATTATAACCTGAACCATTTACTTCAAGTGCAAGTAATCAATGAACAATTGCATGTAGTCTTGGAGAGAAAATGAAAATGAAATGCCTGTTAAAGAAAAAGCCAGTATAGTTTATTTCCGATTGTGTGTAGGTAGATTAAGAACAAAACCTAATTGTTGTTATTTTTCTATTAGTGTTTTTATTTATAATTTTAATGTGACAACAAGAGGAGGATGTTAACTCTCTAACAATTCATTAAATTCAAAATACCTGGTTGTAAACATGAAATTTAAAGTATCTTACGAAAATTTAAGTTTGAGTTGATGTTGAAACTCATAGGAAAGGGTGTTGTAATAGAAATGTTTTATGGACCTAATTTCATTGTGGTTATTTCATGCAATCCCATCTTTGATTGTATTATTAACATGCTCGCCGGCTACGTGGGTGCTCCTGGGCTCCGGCACCTACACAAATAATCCTGTGGATGCTGCGCACCCACAAGAATTTTAGTTTGGACCTAGGTTTGAACACATTTCTCTTGCGTTTAAGTCAGCCATGTTACCGACTGACTAGGCCAGTCCCAATTTATCCTTATAGTACCGGAATATTTTACTCTATTACAGCATAGCCCTTTATGGCAGTGTTCATAAAAGATTTTATCTAAAAGTAATCAATCAAATATCAAGACTTCCCTGAAAACATATAGGCTATCACGGCCCCACATAAATTTTGGAAAGTCGGCGCCGTTGATTATTAAGAAACTTACCTGAGGGCAAATCATAAGAAGCATTTGTCCTAGGTTTCTGGCGCTTTGTACTACACCATAATTACAACTTAGATTATACGTATTTTTACTGATAAATGTTCTGTGATAGCAAATATCTTTTCCTGTGTTGAAAAATCGAATTTAAAGAAAGTAATTTGGTTGATTTTGATCTTTTATGGTTCAACTACATAAACGCAATACTTAACATAATTTCACATCTTAAGGGAAATGTGATTCCATACAGTAACACAAATAATGCTGATTGTGGTAGATGAGATATATCTAATCTCGTAGATGACATGTCTGTAATCAGGAAGATTACTTCCTTGTTCTTCAATAAGTTAGGAGCATTATTCTGGTATTCTCAGTTGATGTTTCGTCAATCTCCTGAGGAAAAGAAACTTCACACTAATGTAATTGATTTTAACTTGGGAATAGTTGTACATATCAAAATGTTTAAATAAAATTGTAATTTCATCCATATTTTTCCATACAAATGATGTTGAAGTGTATGCTGTGCAGCTTGTAAATAAATTTGTTATAAGAAAAATATGTGTTATTTTTAGAAGTATGTATGACTGTTAGGAGTATGTATGTCACTCTCAGGACTATTTGTGTCACTGTTTGAAGCATGAGTGTTATTGTTAGAAGTATGTAGGACACTATTATTAGTACATGTGTCACTGTTAGAAATATGATGAGCATTGTTAGGAGTACGTGTGACACGGGTAAGGGTAAGTATGTCACTGTAAGGACTATTTGTGACACTGTTTGACGTTTGCGTGTCATTGTTCGAAGACGAAGGACCAAATTTTAGGAGTATTTGTGTTATTGTCAAGAGTAAGTGTGAAGTACGGAGTTAGAAGTACGAAGAACACTGAATTATGTTTGTCGTTATTAATATAAGTGTGCCACTGCTAGGCACTATTTTTGTCACTATTTGAAATATGTATGACACTTTTCTATGTATCATGTAAAACACAGTTATGATAAAGTGGGTAATCAGTTGGAAGTAGGCTATGTAGAACACTGTTATGTGAATATGTGTAACTGTTAGAAGTATGTAGGACACTGTTAGGAGTATGTAGGTCACTGTCAAGAGTGTGTCACTGTTATTACTATTTAGTCAGTATTTGAAGCATGTGTGTCTACCTTAGAAGTATGGTGTAGCACAGCGTTATTAGAAAGTGTGTCACTGTTGGAAGTGTACAGAATACTGATAGAAAGCTTTAGTGTCATTGTTAGAAGATGAAGGACATTGTTTTAATGTGTCAGGTTAGAAGTATGAAGGACATTGTTAAAAGTATGGATGTCACTCTTAGGACTATTTGTACCACTTTTGAAGTATATGTATCACTCTTAGAAGTATTTTGGATACTGTTAGGGTGTATATGCCACTTTTACACGTATAAAGGACCCAATGTTAGAAGTAGTTGTATTACGGTTAAGAGTATCACTGTTAGAAGTATTGATGTCACTACTAATACTATTTGTGTCACTTTTTGAAGTTTGTATGACACTGTTAAGAGTATGTGAGTCACTGTTTGAAGTATATATACAATATGTCACTGTTAGAACTATGTATATCTTTGATAGAAGTAAGTGTTTCATTGATAGAAGTATGTGCGTCAATATTAGAAGTATTTCTATCGCTGTTAGAAGAAAGAGTTATATATTACTATTATTGCTATTACTATATAGTTATATATTACTATTATATTGTTAAGAATTATATATTACTATTAAAACAAAGGTATTTCTTTAGGAGTATGTATTCACATTCAAGTGTGTGCTTGGCACCATTAGGAGTATGTGGGTCCCTGTCAGGAGTAAATGCATAGCTGCCAGGAGATAATGCTTCATTGTTAAGCAAAGATAAACAATGGTGCATACACTCTCTTCTTAATAAGCAAAAAATTGCATATAGATTAAATAAACATGCTAAAGAAATGTGTTCGAACAGAATAAAAATTATCAAGTTGTTATTGGCAACGACTGACATTTAGCTTAGCACAGTGAAAGTTTATTTTTCTCAACTTTCTCTAAAATGGCAATTTATCCTAATACAACTTATAAATAATCGGCTCGTCATAATACATTATTATGTTTCACCTTTAGACAATATCATTACCGATTAGTTGGCAATATACTGTTTCGTAGGTTATTGTATTAGGAAGATACAAATTTATGTTCCTCAGGTTCTTTACATATAAGAGAGCAATAACTTATAAAAGAATTCAGAAGATTTCAAACAACAAACTTGGAAACAAAGATTTCGTTGTTTGTTATGTTGAAATATTAGCAGCAAATTCATGAAAATTTTCTCCACATGTTGGTTCTTTAATTAGGAAACTACACTGAGAAAAAAAACTAGGATTTCTGTGTAGATACATCGTATTTGCGCGGGTGCGCTCCTTAAGTAATGTAATTTCATGTATAAAAGTACAGCAGGTGGGAACACCATGCCAAGTCTGGAGTTCGGCGTCGAACTGGACTCGCTGTGATTGGATAATTTCATTCACATGATTGATTTCGTGTTAAAAACTATTACTCTCGTAAGGTAGGGAGTCACAGATTTAGAAAGAACCAAGAGGGGACACTCGTAGAAAGGTGGTAACAACATTATATACCTAAGTAACCACCGTCGGAATGGGTACGGCGTGAATTCTAGATTTGAAATGGTGGTCCCACAATACAAAATTTTCTCTGGACTGTGGTGTAGATCGTACTACGGATGAAACAACATTACTGAATGTGGTGACGCGCGTAACCTGGTAAAAACAGCATTTACATGCCGACTGGATTATGCATTTTTCTCCGTGTACCTTAAAAGTGAATTCCCAATTGTAGATACATGAGAGGTGAACGTCTTAGTCACAAAGCATAGCAATAATTAAATACTCGATTCGATACTGTTAAGGAAAAAGAAAGGGTTGAGAATTGAAGGGAATTGAGTTAGCCTTTGAGCCACGTTCGTGATTTTGAGATAATTTGACCCAAAGTCCAGCTTTCTCACACAGATTAACAGCTTAGCAACAAATCGCCGTTCTTCCAGTACTTCATGAGACATGTTTTCCGACAAGGAAATATTTATTCGGTAAAAAATGGCATCGAGGGACAGTTTATCAGTCTAACTGAAAAATGTTTATTTTGGCACTTAGGTGATTTTGGCACTGAATCCTCCAATTTTAATTTTGCTCCATAGGTAGCAACTTTCATGGCTGTGGTCGGATTCAAACATACACACCTACTTACTCCTTGTTATGTAAGATTATACATTTTTCGAACTCCAGCGTATAACATCTGTTCTGAATATTCCAATCAAATTGCCTTTAATATAAATATAACTTGTGTCATATGGATAAAAAGAATGCTGTTTTATTTTATTTATGGTTATACTTAACGGGATATTAAATTATTTTATGTTAAGCACGGTGGCGAAGCGTAATCCCACAAGTAGGGAAGGCGCAACAAACTAATAACACAAATAACATTTAAGGTATCAAAAATGTTTAAAATTAGTCAGAATTCTATTTTCCTTATTGGGGTAAACAAAAACGAAAGAGTACCAAATCTATTTATTTTAAAGAACATTCTTATCTGTACTTCTAACACTATTTCTGTACTTCTATGTATAACTGCACATAAATTCAACTCTAACACTGTTTAGAGTTAAATTTATGTGCAGGTATACATAGTATTTTTTGTTGTTGTTGTTATTATTTAATTTAACTGCAAAGAATGAATATATAAGCAAAAATAGCGGAAAATAAAATAAAATTATAAGGAAATATTCCCATTTAGCACTACTACAAATATTTTGAAGCGCAGTTCACAGAACCAGCCACAGAACTTTGGGGGATCATAAATATGTTAAGGGGGGCCTAGTCATTAAAATTCTTTTACAAATATATATTTTTTGTATTAATAATAGCATTTTGTATCGAGGTTTGGAGGAGCCCCGAAACATTTAGGGGGTCCAGGGCCCTAGTCCGCTCTGGTTGAGGGTCTGTGCAGTTTATACTTTGTTTTGTCTGGGATTTGCAGGGAGAATGAGAGGAATTTCCTCCTCAGTTGCTGATTTCATTTCCTGCATATTTGGAAATGGAGGGAGAGAAAAAAAGTACATTCCTACAATTAGCTGTCAAATTTACTGGATAAGCGTTTATGACTTTGTCACTTTAAAGTAACTACAATACTGCATTTAATTAATGCATAACATGACAATGACTTTATTGCAAATGTTAATGGTCAGAAGGAACTATTTGAATCAACGCAAGGCATTTAATATTGTATTCTATGGAGTATTGTATTCTATGGCATATTTAAGTGGGTTACTCCCGGATTTAAGCACTCACCGAAATTTTATAGCAATTTTTTACTGTTTTATATATATTACAGAATTTTTGAATTTCCGGAATAAAGTTAGCAAAGTCACTCCCGAAACACGAAAAGTACCCCGAAATGAAATCGTAAATACCCCAGTGCTTCTATGAAATGGAAAATTCAACTTAAATTACACACGAATATTATTATTTTGTCCTGTATGGTAGCATTTGGTAAATTTATATATATGTTTAATATATCAGACTTATATTCTACAAGTTGTTATGATTCAGGCCAAATGTAGGGAAAAAACAGCTACATTGATAACTCCTGAGAGTATATACCTATCTAAATTAAACAAGTTATCACTAATAGAAATACATAATTCTACACAGAATCTTCTTATTCTGTGTTCAGGAAGTCATTTTATAACATGTTAGCGTTGACAGATGCCTGCAACATTAAAACTAAACTCCCAGAGGCGAGCCTTCGCACCTTCCTCACAACGCGTGCAATTCCGAGCAATAATAGCTTCGCTCCCTGAGCAGCATAGCCGGTAAGCCTGTGAAGCAAGCTGGTGAGGCTCAGACGGAAGGGAGTGTTTCCAACCTACTATTTTGTTACCCCCCCCCCAAAAAAAAACGAAATATTGAGTATTGACTTTATTTTCTAAGAAATCAAATATAAAGAAAAAATATCGTATAAAACAGGGTAGGGCCGGCCTCGGAGCCCCATATTACGCTTCGCCACTGGCTAAACATATGTGAATGTAAGTTACATTAAACTCAATAATTAACAGTTTGCTACAATTCTGGTTTATTTAACTTTACTCTAAAGCAATACTAGAGCTAAACGAAACTTAAAATTCAACAAATAATTATAATTTTAGGTTTTATTTCATTCACCTTACTGTAGTATTATAGGTGCAATAATATAAAGCTTGATGAGGGGATGAGCTTGACAAGCAAAACATTTTTTAAGTTTACAACAAAGCAATTTCATCGGCTTCCTCAAAACCGTAAGCATGAATATTTTATTTCCCTCCCTCTCTCTCTCTCTCTCTCTCTCTCTCTCTCTCTCTCTCTCTCTCTCTATATATATATATATATATATATATATATATATATATATATATATATATATATATATATATAACGTTTTTACGTTAAATATTGACAATATACAATGTATTGTAGAATAAATGCGTTACTAAAAATAGAGAAAAAGGAAAGAGAAAGGCTTCAACATTACCATTTGTTCATGTTGTTTTTCAACGTTTGTAATATAATTGAAAAGTTGAAAATAAACCATATACAGTCATTGGAGAAAATATAATAGAGATTTTGGATTGTGTAAACAGTAAAATAAATAACTTCAAGGCATGAAAATTCTAAGAATAATAGCATATGGATAATACTTTTTTGGAGTTTCGTTTAAAATTGATGAAAACACTTTGGTTTATTAAACTAGATTTACGTATCTATACAAACAATATCAATTAAGCCATACAGAATACCAAAATATAGCGGAAATTTGCACATTGTTTTCAATCTTTCCTTTCTGTATGCGTAGTACCCGCACAATGCCTGTAACGCATCTGTCTGCCAGGCGAATGGCTCGGTTTGTATCCTTAATGTGCAAGGAAGTATATTTCTCAACACTGCAATCATTTCTCAAAGGCTTGAACCCAATCTCTCTAAATAAACCATTCTAAACCTAAATTTACCACTCTTTCCTGCTCTAAAATTTAAATTTCTCCTCCGAAGTTACTATTCAGTCTTATAAAGTTTCAACTATTTTCCCAAATGCACCTTTTGTTGTACTAACAAGCAACAAACTGAATTAAATAATAATCATAATTTCCAAGTTTACATATTTTTTAAGTACCCTCATAAATTAGTAAGCCATCTGATATTGCTTGAAAAACAGAATATATATATATATATATATATATATATATATATATATATATATATATATATATATATATATATATATATATATAAAAGAGAACGTACAAAATCCTTTGTCCGCTCATCACGCTAATACGGCTGAACCAATTTCTTTCATTTTTGGGGGGTTATTAGGATTTGGACCCTAGATGGTTTTTATCATATCACTTTAATTTTTAATTACCAGTGTCTTGAGATAATTGACCATTCAAGTGTCCATAACGTACAAATCCTTTGTTATTAGTTCATCATAGGTAAAAATAAACGTATTTATATGCAACCCGCATGACCGTGTCACTCGGCGGGTTAACATAAATGACAGGCGATATACAGCGGAAAATAGCTTGAATCTTCTGTTTAAAATTTTTTAATTGATTTGCTTATTTTTACAGACACTTTTACAATATGCCAGCACCGGGATGACCGCAGCGAAGCGGGGCGGGTTAACATAAATGACAGGCGATATAATGTTAAGATTTACTGCAATCTTCTATGGTTTTTATCATATCACTTGAAAGCGAAAAAGTAAAAATTATCTAAGTAACAAAGTTTATTGCGTTCCGGGGTGACCGCAGCGAAGCGGGGTGAACGCTGCTAGTATATATATATATATACAGTAATGGAAAAATAACAGCAACTCTAGAATTTTACGCACTTATAAGGATTTCAAAGAAGTTTCTACCTAAATATGCACAAACGTACATCAAACATACATATGTACAGCCACTCACAAAAGTGTCTACTCCCGTAAGTGCTCTAATTCCATTACATGGGGTCCAAGTCATTTGCAGTAAAGAACGCCTAGAGAGATGCTACCCACTTTACACGAAACTATTCTCGGCATTGACAGCAGTCGGTAGCACTGAGTCAAGTATTCATGCAAGTAAAATTGTGAGTAGATGACGCATGAAACATTTCTTCATTCCGAGATCAATCTCTCTGGTTC
Organism: Thermobia domestica; assembly: GCF_964235325.1. Taxonomy (NCBI): domain Eukaryota; kingdom Metazoa; phylum Arthropoda; class Insecta; order Zygentoma; family Lepismatidae; genus Thermobia; species Thermobia domestica. The sequence goes on along the minus strand of NC_137455.1, from coordinate 61,406,852 downwards.
AGAGCATGTTGTCCAATTAGCATCATATGTTAATCTCAATATTGCTGTGTATGTAATGTATTATTTCATTATATACTGTATACTCAAAGAAATAAAAACACTGATCACACATGAATCAGAAAATGCTTTAAAGTAGCTGAAAATATCAAATCTAGAACAACTGCTGGAAATAAGTTTGTAAATCACTCTCTCCATTGACAGACTTTTTCAAATTCTCCTTATTTCAACATCTTTTTCTTTCTATGGAAGAGAATATCTTGCTTATCATACTGAGTATGCATTGAAATTGAAACAGGAATATTTGAAAATGTTTCATCCTGGCCGGGTTTCGAACCCGTGTCTACCGAATAGAAGTGCAATGCGCTAAACACTCACCTATCGCGACACTAACCCTTCCAACCAAATTAATACCTAGTTAAAATCGTTTCATATAAAATATATTCAAGATACTCAAACATATCAAATACAAACAAATATAAACAAAATATAAATAAAAATATAAACAAGAAAATATAAGCAATTTGTGTGAGTGTCTTAATGACTTACTCGAGATTTCTTTGTTTAACACAAAAACAAGTTATATAGACGTTCTTCAGTGAGGAAACTATCATGAAACGTTCTTCAAGCTGAGGCCACGTCACTTGCGAGCCGTAACATGCGGAGACAGGGGGCAACTGTGCCCCTAGAGAAGATACCGGCGTTCGAGGAGGCTCATTTTGATACAAAATTTTACTTAATCCATATACGATACGAACATGAAATTACAAAGGAAGCATCAAATAGGGTCGCTACATTACATAAACAAAACAGCACACAAAAATTAAATAGAACAAAAATGAGTCCTGGACCCATTTCAGTAAAAAATATCTACTATTAGGGTCTCCAGAAATAATATTGTTTCGTATGGCTTTGAGATGTATCAATATTGTCTCCTTAATAATTTTGTCATGTATGGAATGGGCCCAGGGAGTAACTAACGGCATCGTATACCTTGCCGTGCGGGAGGGCCAAGCTCCGGGGGAGCCATAAAGATTACGAGATTGTTGGAAAGAAGGGTCCAAGAATTAGAAAAATAACTTTTTCTAGCGGGCCCAAATAAGCTTATTAATACTTGTCCCATCAGAAAAAATCTAAGTTACAGTACTGGCCATCGGTTGCAGAGATGGTCCCGATTTGCATTGCATTTCTTCTTTTCCATAACTTCTAATTTCCAAAGGACTAAAGACGACCGAAATTATTTTCACATTCTTTGAATTGTATCAACACGTGTAGAAATAGACAGTTCTATGTTTATGTTACATAACTACTAGTTTATTTTCTTATATTCATATGAGGAGTTTCTGGCAAATTGAACCAGTGGCACTAGCAGAGTGATCTCGGGCGTTTGGCTACTGATCATGAGGCGCAATCCACTAGGGGTTCCAATTCCTCTGAAGAGCAAGGTCGGAATTTTAACTGTCCTCAGTATTTTATTATTATTATTATTATTATTATTATTATTATTATTATTATTATTATTATTATTATTATTATTATTATTATTATTGTTGTTGTTGTTGTTGTTATTATTATTACTATTACTATTATTATCATCATCATAGAAAGGGAGAAAAAGTTAGATAGTAGAAGGTGTTCATAGGAACAGAAAAGATATAGAGTATGTCATATGTTTCTTAGGTTTACACATGGACGCAATAATAATATTACTTTTTTGGATTTACATATATATTTATCATTTTATGACAACAAGAAATAGAATATTAATATTTGTTAGCTGATAACAATAATATATCTTAATTCGGCCTTCGTCTAGTTAGAAAGGTGAGGTGACATCTTAAGTAGGACCATTCCCGTGACTAGCGTTACAATTGTAATTGTAATTACTATTTGCAATTTGTGCACAGCTAGGAACAATTCCTTGGAACTGATTTTTGGCCCACACAACAGCAGTAAGGACGTGTTTACTCCTTATGTATTCATCAATTGTTGTCCAAACACGTTGCTTGCCAGACAATTACGAATGAAGTTGATACGGATGACATAATTTTTTGCTGTTTGCATTTCATCTTTGAACGAAGTCGTTCCAATTCTTAGACCCATAGAAATAGAATATTTTTTCAAGTTAGTACACATCAGAAGTATCTGTATTGCAAATTATAAAAATTTGCTAAACTGCCACAATCGGTATCGAACTCTCGTCCCCAACATTATGAAACTAACGCTTTTTTCATTTTCTTTATTGTAGTAGAATTACATATAATACATTAATATATTCAGATTACATGAGTATCACAGAATAGTTCTTGCTTGCTATTAGTAGATTGACAGGGATGAGAATGTAGGATTACACATTGGTCCAAAGGTGAGGATGTTAGTTAGGAGGAGGAATCTACAACTAGAGGTACATCGAGAAAATTTGAGAAGAGGATTTTTCTTCTGGTTGGTGAAAAATGTCTGTATCTGGTATACAAGTAATCCTAGTATCCGGTGCTACGGCGTAACTGAGGAGTAAGGATATAATGACCGGTAGTCGATATTAACCATTCCACTAAGTTGTGTTTCTCGCTGAGAAAGAGACGGAAATCAGGAAATAGGACGAGATAGGACCAGATCAGAAACTGGCACTGTACGGCGAATAGTTTTCACCATCAGTTGAAACTTGGCCCAAATATGAACTGTGCTACAACAGTATAAGCGATGTTCCAAATCATCGACACGACCACACTTGATACAAAGAGCACTGTCACTGAAGTGTAAGCGATGCCTTTTAGCACGAGTGTCCACAAGGTCGTTCGCCACAGTATGCCAACTCGATATTGTCGGTCCAGGAAGGTGAGAGGCAAAGATATTGCTTCACACTCTCGGTCATTGTCGAGCGTGGTGCTTTTCGTAGAAGCAATCAGTGGTAGAGAGAGTTGGCGAAGTAAATACTGATACAAGTCCTTCACGGAACTAGGGAACGGAGCAGTCAGGGATGCATATATATACGCATTCTAACACATAACATCAGTGTAATACCAATATACATCAGGAATGTGGCAGAAATTAAGTAGAAATATATATGGAACAGTTGTAAGACAGTAAGAAAGAAGAGTATGACTGAGTCCCGTAAGGCTGGTTGTAAGGCACTGGAAGCGTCGGAACAGAAACAAAGCCCAAGCTTTGAGACCGACTTGGATAAGGTTGAGACCACCGACTTTTGGCGAGAGACATGTGAAGGGATACTTAACTGTGAAGACGTGACCATGCCAAAGAAACCAGTAACAACTCTCGTAATGCGTTGAACAATATTACTGGGCATAGGAAGCAGCTGACACACACACCACAATTTTGAAAGAGCATAAGTATTCAAAAAGTATATTCCAGACAATAAACTCAACTGGCGTGATCGATGTGACTGTAGAACATACCGGATGCTGTGTACTAGTAAGTTATAGTTCACAGGTACTGTTTCAAGAATGGTAGAGGAAAATGTGATGCCCAAGAATTTTAACCGAAGTACAACGTTAGCGATAGTTGGATACTCAGAATAAGCTTCTGTATCAAGAATCAAAAGTTTAGTTTGGGAATGATTAACCTGAGCGCCAGATAAAGTGGTTTATTCTATCACACAAGTGTCAAAGGCAGGAATATCACTGGAAATGTGAATAAAATCTGTCACATCATCAGCATAACTGCAGACTCATAAGGTATGGCCATGAAGGGAAAGGCTGGGGAGACGAGTATAAACATTATAAAAAAGAGGGCAAAGAAAAATGCCAAACAAGCCCATACTCAGTGGGCACCCTTGACGCACACTTCGTTTTATATGCACAGGTTCAGTTGGAAATCCATTGATTTTAAGTTTACTTTGAGCATTGTCGTACAAGATACGAATCTAGCGAATGAACTGCTTTCCGACACCTAAGCTGGAGAGTACGCGCCACAAGTAATCATGACGGACGCGGTCAAAGGCTTGGTGGAAGCATGATAGGCAGAAGAGTCTCAAAGGTAGCAATAACGTCACGAATGCACTGCAAAATATGATAGATCTTCTTGTTTTCAACACATTTATATTGCTGTGGACCTACTAACTCGACTTAATAGGGGCGTAAGCGGTTGTTCAAGCAGCGAGCCAGAATCTTGTAGTCAAAGTTCAGCAGGGTGATTGGCCTGTAATAGAGACGGTAGTAGGATGCGATTGCTTTGGAAGAAAGATAGTCACACCAGCCGCTTTATGTGGGATCCGTGAAGCAGGAGCAATATGTTCGTTTACCATAGCAGCCCATCGCCAACAAGTGGAAAGGATCGTTTGTATCACTCTGCTGGAAGGCCACCAATTCCAGGAGATTTTCCAGGCCAAGCACTCGTAATTGCTGTTTAAACCTCTTCGTTGGTGAACGGGGCTTCTATTGCTTGTGCTTCACGTTGATCGAGCACATATCGGAGGCGATCCAGGAAGGAAAATGCTATGTCAACGGTGTCCGACGTGCCATATAAGGTGAAATAATAGGTGTAAAACGTCCGTTTAATACCTGAAAATGTATGATTAGTGTTACATTCATCATCCTTGATGTTCTGAATAGATTTGCATGTAGCTAGTTTATATTCTGACAAGACATGGTGCAGCGACGGTTCGCTTGAGTGTCAATGACTGCTGATTTGCTGCGGATTTTCGTTCCTTCCAGTCGACGGCGACTCAGACACAATAGCTTAGCTTGATACTCCTTCATGAGAGATAAGGCAGAAAGGTTATGGGGAGCAACACTTCCCCATCAGCCAAACAACGATAGTAGAAATTGAAAAGAGTTCGGTGATCACGCTCCCGCTCAACACAGTACCAGCGACAAAAGCTTGAAACACGTGGTTTTAGATATTGATACCACCAATCAGTAACATTCCGAAAATGTCACTGTTGGGTTAACCATATGGTTCACTTGATTGTAAATGATGAATTATCCGCAAGAAGAGAAGTATTAAAATGCTAATAACCAGGCCCGCGTTCAACCTTGATATCAGGTATACGTAAGGTAACAATATAAGCAGAATGATCGGAAAATATAGTAGGTACAATTTCAGCGTCAAATATGTTGCGAATCAGCATGGGACACATATACGTTCGGTCGATGCGAGAATCACTACTACGAGTAATTCCTGGCGACGTGGAGAAGTAGACAGCCAGTTATCTTGGAGATTAAGACCTTCTGTTAACTATTGCAAGTTAAACCAGGGAGACTGGTCTCCAGGATTTATAAAACAGTTAAAATCACCAGCAATAAGAAACATGTCACTGTTGGGGAGAGTACAGGAAGTCACATCACATGTAAAGAAATTGTTACGATCCACACGTGTCTTAGAGCCACGAGGAGCATATAAATTCAAAAGGTGAATATTACAGAGCCGATCTCTGATAATACGGTCCGTTGGGTGGAGTAATACTGAGGAGAAATGTACATGACGTTGAGCAACAATTGCCGTTCCAGTGCCAGTGACAGTAAAATTATGGAAAACAAATGTAAAATTAGGACCAATGTCTAACACTTCCAACTCAACTGCTTACAATAATGCTATATCATAATGCTTGACGTAAAAAGTCACGTAGCGAGAATAGCTTGGTATTGCTATGTAAATTATTAATATTAATAGTGGCAACCTTCAATGTCATTGAAAAAAGAAGAAATCGTACATAGAAATGAGAAGTGTGCATGACAGGCATGCTCACATGAAAAAGAATCAAATAGGCACTACAAACTCGGCGGAGCACAGATAAAACAAGAAAAAGTAAAGGAGGCAAACAACAACACGCTTGTCACACGTCGCACTAAGCACCAATACTGTTATACACAAAAAATCAAACATCATTATAAAGTCATATGTGACAAAAGAAAACATGATTACCTATACAGTCACATCGCAGGATTAAAGTTAATCCTGCGAGTAATCATCAGGTTGAGAGTCAACAGCAGCAGTGATAATTGGAGTGTCACCGTCATAAAAGTGTTCAGTCTCTTCTTTAATTTTCTTGAACAGTTTGTCACTGAGGTTTTGGCTCCTCGATCGTTTAATTCGAGAACGTTCACCAGTACCAGAAGCAGTAGAATTTACACTAGGGCAAACAATCTGAGGTTCCACAACGAGAGAAGAAGGAACAGTAGCAACAGTGGAAAGTGACAAATCTTTATCGCCATTCACACACTCTGGGTTGTCAGATCCAAGCACGCAGGAATCCACGGGGGCGCCATAGAGTTGGCGTAAACTGGCAAAGCACGCACAGAAGCGAGAGTTTGTGCACTGAACTCACCATCACTGGTCGGTGTTCCTGTGTTTGTTGGAGCAAAAGGAATCGCAGTGGCCAATTGGATGTCGGGAGTTTAAGTCAGTTTAGCACAATTATTCGGAGAATCAGTGACGACCAAAGATGACAAGGATGAATATACTATCGGAGGACGATCAACGATAAATGTTGACACGCTGCTCTTTGCAACATACGGAGCTAAACAGGCTTTATCAGGAGTGCCGGTAACAGAGATGAGAGCGGGTTAGTCGCTATCCTGAAGACGACATGCATGCGGCTCATTCAGATTCTCTGTTGTTTGAGGAACAGTAATATTCATGGAGATCTGTTGGGATTGAGGAACCTCGGAAAGCGATAGGTTGGAAACTCGAACATGAGACGTCACTGGTAAGCTGGAGAGGTGAAGAACAGAATTCACTGCAGCATCCAAACTAGAAGTAGAAAGGGCTACTTTACTCGAATAACTAGTAGAACTACGATTTGCGTTATTGTGACGTTAGGGACAATTCGAATGTAAACGCGGGGTACTGTGACAGCGTATGCTAGTTTTCTGCTGTCCAGAACAAGTGACCCAGTAACGGTACTGTTGAGTCACTACGAATGATGCAATCGATTTCTTTAATTCCATTCGTAATAACTTAATCCCAGTTCGAATTCGGTAAACATGGTCAGTAGAATATAGTACATCATGAATATTATAAATAGAACCACACCGACTAATAACATCCTTGATTGCGTCATGTGAGAGTTCCATAGGAATTATATGTAAGCTCACAGTAACAACTTATGTATCAGCCCAAGAAATCCGTATATCGTATGTGCCTGAGGAATCAGTAAATTGAACTACGCCACTAGTGTCATTCAAAACTTGTTCACATAACGCAAGAGACGAAAGTCTGAGGAACATACGCTTGCGATAAATATCTATTTCAAGACTGAGAACATGTTCAACAGGAAAGGCAAAACGATCATATAACCATTCATGAATTGTCAGAGAGGTAGGCCGCTGGCTAACCGCCCCGAAATCAAATGTCAATGTATTCATTCGACGTGTAAACATATTTAAAAGATATCCTCAGTTACAAACCAGAAAAAGAAAACAGAAAATCTGTCACTAATAATCCACACAACTACAGTTAATAATAACACGAAAAAAAGAAATAATGCTGCACTTAATGGGCGAGTTTTAATAAAGTCGCACAGCGCAACAACTGTATCAGGAAAGAGCACAGAATGCTAAATGAAATGAAATATTTAAGTTTTACGTTCTAGGGTTATGCCGTGAGGCTAAGAGAGACGGTGATGATGAGAAATTAATGAAATGGTGGAATGAAGAAAATGTGAGGAAATGGGAGAACCCCGAGAAAACCAACGAGTGCTGTGTTCGTCCACCACAAAGTCAACACGCCGCAAGCTGGGATCGAACCACGCACCCCAAGCACCGGAATAGAACGCTCCACCACTGAGCTACCGAGCCCCCTCAACGCTTAAGCCACTATTCTAAGACATCACTCTTCTGGGAGAAGGAAAAAAATGGAGCTGCAGTGAATTCAGTAATTACACACTTTTTCGATTCCAGTGTAATAATGCTGAAACTTTCTGATTTCAGTCATGATCAAATAGTGAAGTATTATGCAGAAAGAATAGTCCAGAGAAGTCAACTTACACTTGACAAGATATATATACGGAGGCACTGTCGCATGCTCTCGCCTCGGGCCCTGATTATTCATGGCAAGGCATTGGACAGATACTCATATTGATTGAAATCTGGTGTTTCAGGGCACAGGATTATTTTAACTAATTTAACAAACTAATTTAAGTTTCTTAAATTACCAAGTTAACTAGTTTAGCAAACTTTCCCCAGTACCTTGCTTCCTATTTTTACGCGTTTTGCTATTACAGTTTTTTCACCAATTCTTTAAGAACAGGGATAAATACACAGAAACATTGAGGACAGTAAAAATCACAAACACTATTCGCGAGTTCTTCCCTTGCCTGAAGTAAAACAATAAAATATGGTGAACATGCAATTGTTGGTCATCCATCTATGTAGTGTTAAATCCAGGGTTGGAGTGAGACAGTGAGTCAAGTGGATCGAGTTCTCTGAATGGGGCAGTGGGTCGTGGATCAACAGCATGTCACTCACTGTGACCCACCACCCACCGTGAGCCACTCTGACCCACCGAACATTCTGGTCACTGCGTTGTAGATAGCATTTTTTGAACTGCATATTTTTCACCGTACACCCTAGCCACAGAACCAAAAACATGTTTCTGATTGGTTGCAGCTTGCGATTGTCCACACCTTCTGGTATATATTGTGTATTATTGTAGTAATAAAAGAACATTGCCACTTCGTTGGAATTGAAGAAGACAATTGAAGAAGCAGTTGAGGTTAAATTTACATCATGGCAATCAAGGTGGAACAATACGAGAGCTCTGGGACTTCTAACCCGCTCCTCCTTCTCCCACTACTACTACTACTACTACTACTACTACTTATACTGTGGATGCGTATAGCAAAACCGGAAACGTAACGTAATTATTTTTTGGGTATTGTTTTCATCTTATTTTAATGAAGGAAAGTATTTTGAAAATTTTAAAAATAACATATAAAAATAAAAAATTTTCCTTGGCCCGGGTTTGAACCCCCACCAAAAGCAATTATAATTACTAGCCCATTGTGTTAGAACTTACGGTCACGAAGACCGCCAATAACATATACTTCTTTTTTGCTATATTTCTGCTACGTGGCGAGAAACGGATAACTCCAACTTACCAGAGTGCGTATTTAGCTCCTATGAGTAGAGTCAAGCGTGATTTAAAAATATGCTTTTGAACACTGGCGAATTTGTCTACGTTTTACTTTCAAGGCCTTCATTTCCGTTTTTCATTTGTTTCTGTTTACTTACCTGAGTTGACTATCTCTAAGTGAAAAAAAAAACTTGGGGCATTTTTGGATGTTGATATTTGCAACTGTAATAATAGCAATAGGTTATATTCTACTACATGGTTATCGAGACACAGCCTCTGAGTTTTAGGGGAGTTAAATACTGGAAACAGTACATTTTTGAATCATTGTAATATATAAATTATTATATTAAAAAAATAAATGTAACAATGTGTTCCTAATCATCACGGCCAAATTGCAGTCAAAAACTCATTCACTGAAGTATCTTGATGCATTTGTGTCAAGAGAACTTGTTTCTTCGCAGTTCGCAAATTTTTATTTCTTGCATGGAGTGCACTTCATACATGTTGATCTAACTAAGATTTCATTGAATATCTATTTTTTTATTACACACTTGGCACAACACCACTTTACCGTTCGTAGTAAACGCATTATCGATAGCTATCCACAACCGCAAATTTACGGATAAAGTTGAGGCAACCGGAGCCATTTCTAACTTCAACGGTCAGTACAGAACACGTACGTTTTGCAACTGCAATACAAGAGCACTATCCTCCTGTCATTCAGTTGAACAAGCGAAGTTCTTTTAAAACCTTAGCTTACCTGCTATGATATTGCCATTGTCCCCAGTTTCTTGGAACGGACTCTCGCAGTAAATTCATTGAAGTACACTAGAATACAGTTTTAACTTGAATTGCAGGATTTTCTTTCATCTTGTTTCCCGTCCGACCTCCGATTACAATTTCCTAGACAGTCGCATGTCAGGCACGTGATCTGTCTTCCTCCAGAGTTGAGAATAAAGGGCTATGCTAATGTACCTTGGAGTGAGGATTTTTACTTGTTTCTTCTATTTCTTTTGTTATCCGTGAAAATTCTGCGAAATATTTTTTTGACAAATAAAACAAAAGAGAGAGATATCTCTCTTTCGATAAAGAAACGAAATGATAGACATGAGAAAATTGAATCTAGATGCAAGTCTTGCATCGTTTAAGAGTTTATTTTTTACTTTAAATTAAAATTTCAGTAAACGCAAAATGGTAAGACAGTTTTATGTAAAAATATGTAGAAATCATAGAAATATGTAATATTGGTCAAAATATGTAAAAATATGTAATATGAAACTTGAGTTGAAGCACCCTATAAGTGTATATCATAAACATTTAAGGATTTGACGAACCTACATATGAAGGAAAAAATATGTAATTACATACAAATCCGGAAATTAGTAATATTTTACTTCCTGGGACAAATTTATATTGTTACATAAATAGTGAGGATTAATTCAGGCAGCTTTTTTTCTCAAGAAGAAGAACTTTGGTTTTGCTGTAATATCCCTGGCTTGATTTATAGTCTTGGAATGGTTTACCAAAGGACTGGCGTCTATCTATCTATCTAAATAAGTCTCAAAGCCGTTCTTCTGCACAATGGGAATAAACTTGCTTCAGTACCAGTCGCTCATTCAACATGTCTTCGTGAAAAGTATCACAATTTATCTATGGTTTTGCTGAAACTGAAACACAATGGACACAGATGGTTACTGTGCTATGATTTAAAAGTGTGCGGAATCATATTAATACAGCAGGTAGGTTATACAAAGTTTTTATGTGAGTGGGACTCTCGAGACAAGCATAGATACTTGTTAGTTTCTGCGTGGACCAACAGGAAACAGTTCTTTCCAGGAGCAAAATGTATTGTGAATTGACCATTAATTGATCCCCAAAATGTGTTATTGCCCCCTTGACATATAAAGTTGGTAATTATGAAGCAGCACGTTAAAAGTTTGCATAGAAGTAGTCCCTGCTTTCGATACCGCTGTCAGAAATTTCCAGGACTGTCGGAAGCCAAAATTAACTAAGGAGTTTTCGACGGCTCCCAAATTCGGAAGCTTATGAAAGATCCTACATTCACTACGACGATGAATGAAACCCAGCTTCAGACATGGGAATCATTAACGGGTGTTCCCAGCAAGTTTTTGGGTAATGTTAAAGATGACAACACCAGCAGATTGTCGAAATCATACTGTACAACTTCCAGAAATTAGGTTGCGACATGAGCTCCTAGATGGCATTCCTGCACAGTTATCTGGACTATTTTCCTTCAAATTTAGGAGCTTTCAGCTAGTAACATGACGAGCCGTTCTATCAAGACATGGACTGAAGATAGCAGGAACAATGGGACGTCTCCGTGATGTCAGATTACTGTTGGTGCCTAGTGCAAGATAACGCTACTCAGGAACACAAACGTAAATCAACGCAGTGTGCATTCACATAAAAGCAGAGTAAAAGATAGTGTTTTGTAGTGAGATTCGTACATTCCAGCAATGAACATGTAACATTAAGTAGTGCTTTTTTGTATATTAGTTACAATTTGATCATGTTCTATTCACATGCAGATATTGTCTATTACGGTGGACTTTGCGTTGAAATTAAAATAGCATAAAAATGATTTCATATAGTAGCAAACTGTATGTGATAGGCAAAACATAGTGTTCTTGTGGTGAGATTTATATCTTTTGCAAACGAATTGTTACATAAAGTAGTATTTTGTATATTCGTTGCAATTTGATAATTTCCCATTCAAATTACACATATTCTTTATTATGGTGTTTTCTATCGAAATTACAACAATATTAAAATATTTCGATTGCAAATAGCAAGATAACTCTACGCGATAGGCAAAAACGGTTTCGATATTTGAAATCAGCACATCGGAATTAGGTTAATCATCTTTTCAAGCTTTTGCCGGGAAAAAAGTCTTATTTCGCAGGCCGGTGGATATTGGGAGCGAAATCAGTGCACATCGCCCCACCTTTGTTCAAGAAAAGCGTCAGTATTACTGTGCCAGCGGATGATTGTGTCTTGAACTTTTTTTTTCCAGAAGGCGAGTCTGGATGATCCCACTGAATACGGAGCACTTTGACTTCGGAGTGTAATGACGCACAAAGCTCCACTCACAAGTAATTATCTCGGCAAGGAAACTCTAGTCTTCTCTCTGAAATAGCTGCAGCGTTCGAGTCTAGAAGTTTTCCCTACAGTTGTGGTTGAACGTTAGCATTTTTTAAGACTCATCTGGATGATCGTATTCACACTTAACATTCTGTTTTGTTTTTGCACTCAAATCTCTTACTTTGATGCATCGATTATTCGGAACGAGATGCTCCACCCGACAAATGTTGGTTTCATTGACTGCAGTAGCTAGGCGCTGATCGCGGGCTACGTTGAGAATGGATTCTCTTCCTACCTTGACGTTTGAGCACCACTTGTACACTGGCGACTAAGAGAGAGTTTCTTCTGGTATTGCGCACTTAATCTGCTGAAAATTTGAGCAGGTTTCGTGTCTTTCTTCAGGAGAAATTTGATGAAGCAGCGCTGCTCTGCAGTAACCACCAGCTCCACAGTGCCAGCCGTGTTGCTATCGTCCATCATAACGCTCTCAGACTCTAAGATTCCTCAACTGTCCGTTGTCACAGAAAAGTGTCAGAACTGCTCTATCACTTGGTGGTTCACGGACCCAAAGCTGGACACAGCAGCACCTGGAAAAAAAGGTATTCCAATTATACATTGAACGTCACTCGTAAACCATCTAATATATCTTAAGGTGATGACTTAAATCAGGACTGATTTATTTAATAAATTATCTATTTCATTTCCAATACGTCGATTGTTACGATGCATTATTATGGATTATACAGATCCTTATTTAAAATGTACAGTAATTAAAATTGGATTTTCAGATTTGAGACTACAAGTCTAGTTCTTTGGACATTTAATAACAAAATCATTGTCAGCAAAACATACTGTAATCGCACTGTCCACGGTTGTAATACGTGATACTGTCAAAAAGTCTTGATTAATTCTCCAATAAAGATGAATGCTAATAATAGTTTAATAACATTGTTAATTCTGCACTACTCTTACCAAACAAGTTGAAGCATGCACCAACTATTTAGATCTTAGAGGAATTTAGGAAGCGTGACCTTGTAATTTCTCAGTTACAAGAAGAAATTGAGCATTTGAAAGCAAAACAAAAGGGCATGAATGCAAAGAATTTATAAGAAGTATTGTACGGACTGTCTCAAGAGTAAATTGAAAACTCGATTAAGTGATGGCAAATATAACAATTGTTTCAAAACACATATGGAAAATCAATGTCCAGCTAAACATCGTAGATGTTTTGCTTGTTCAGCCATTGGTCACAACGCTTATGCTTGCAATGCCAGGTCTAGAACTACAGCAGTGAAGCAAGAGTCAAGCGTCATGTCCATTAATTTAATAAATAAGGATGAATCAGCTACAGCCGAGGAAATAGCATTACGTAGTAAGTCTACTTCAACACAGTCAAAACCAGAAATGTATAAAGCTGACTCAGGAGGAGAATTTAGATTTGCACAAAAAGTTGAAGAAAGAAGAATTATTGAGGGTAGAGGAATTAGAACGGAGTTCTGTGAAGAATAGAAGAAAACCTAAAAAGCGCAAGAAAAGTGCAAGTTACTATAACCAGCTGATTGAGTCGGAAGATAATTTGTATATAGTTTCCATTAGAATGTAGATATTAAATTTGGTTCTGGGTTAAATGTAGCTGATGGTTGCTTTGAAATACAAAATTTACTCAGAAATGGACGAATTAAAATGAAATGTCAGCTTGCCAGTAACAAAACTGGTAATAAAGATCGTAAGAGTATACTGAGAAAATCCGTTCTCCGGACAGCGGTATATTGTACAAATATACGGTATCCTCTTGCTTATTATTGAAATAAGTATGCAGTACACGTTATCCGTATGCTACATAGGCACTGCCGTTAGATGTTACATCATGCCGTTGCAGGATGCCTGACATCTAACAGTTGTCCGTGTATCACATGCACATGCATGTTACATGCATGTTACATTTCTCAGCTATACGTGAGATCCTGACCGCCTATACTGTTTCATGCGGGAATTACGTATAGATGGAACACTTATACAGAAAGTATTATAAAACATGCGTTTTCAGTTATACGTCTGCTGTACGTTAAGTCCAAAAACTACAAGAATTACGCATGTAACTTACTTTTTTAAGAACACCACCTACAATTTCTTTACGCAGTGTAGCGTGCTTCATTAAAATGAAAAACAAAGTTAAATTTCGGAAAGCATGATTTCGCCTATTGATGCGATATAAAGTAAACCAGGAGTAGACAAGTTTGAGTAATTAATGGGAGGTGGTATCTTATTTTCTGGAGGCATAAATTTGTAAAATCGACTGAAAATATGTTATTCAATTTTACAATAGGATTGTAGAGATAATTAAAGAAATCGAAATATTTCATCTTATGTGTAATAAGTAATAAGGTAGAAGTGTGAAATGACAAGTGTTCTTTTTACCATGTAGTGCTCCATAAAAGAAACATAAACAAGTGAAGTAGTATGTGAAACCAGTACAAAATCATAGAATTTTCGCAAACCTGTGCCACACACAAGATATGTGTCTTATGCCATGTAAAATGATTTTCCATTATTTTTGTTTATGCATACACTTACTGTCGTTGACGCGCCTGTTCCCTTTGGATAAAAGCACTTGCTGCCGCTCGAACCCTTCTGCTGCGCTGTTATTCTGACTTAGATAGACAGCATTAATACTTTTAAGTGACCACCTAGCACAAGTTAGTTTGCATTTAAGTAATATGTGTTTATGAATTACAGCTTTTGTGTCATATTTGCACAAGCTGGAGTTCAACTCTGGTCCCTGAAAATAAATCTGTACCCACTAATGCAACTCCTCGCTTGACAAACACCTTCTAAGGCCTGCTAACAAAAGTTCATATTTCTTAAATATAATTACCCATTTTGTAGTGACCTGGTAGGGAAATTATTTTCGTACATGTTTTGTAATTTTTTATACACACATATGGTAGGGGCTCTCGATTATTTACATCATACTTTATTAAGGTGTTATTAATAGAAATGGATGAAAAGATATGGAGGTAATGATTATTGTTTCTGAATACTGCGAAGTTTCCAACACTCAAAAGGTACTAATTGGTACTTGGAAGGTACTTACTTTGCGCAGTGATACAATAGAGATGAATACGTATCTAACGAAGAGAAAAGGAAATCATAAAAATAAGAGATATTTGTGATTAACTGTTAAAACAGAACGACAGAAATGAAAGAGTAGTAATTCTAGGCAAGATATTTTAAAATCAAAATAAATAAACAGTAATAGAACATTGGAAACAGGTTTATATTGATCTAATCCGGAGCCACCTCAGAATTACATAAAATGTATAATTTTAGGGATTTACGAAATTCGTCAACTCTAATAGGCTCAAATTAACTAAGTACTTCATGGTGAATACTTTGAATGTGTTGTATCAAGATCCTTAAATACACTTAAATATGTGTGTTATCTTTAGTAAAGAAGTCTTTTACAAGTTCCATAGTCATTTTGTATTCTAACTCAATCAACTTACTGACCCGATTTGTCTTAGACTGTAATATTTTAGTTAATACGTTCACGTAGGTTTATTTTCCTGTAACCATAATATAAGGAATAATCTAGAAAGTTTTAAATGAGTTCCTTATCTTTTACATTTTAAGATATTGTGGATCAAAAATCTAGGCTTTTTCTAACCATTCTTAAATTCCAAAGGATATTTATGTACTTTATATAAAGAAAATAAAACAATAGTGGGATTTGAAATAATTACAACTTATAATTGACAACAACATTAGTAAATATAACTCTTTTAAAGTAGAAGAATTAAATTAATTTCCTAAAACTTAGTAAACTTACCCTAATTAAATTATATTGATAAAATTATTTGGCAGAATACTTTGCTACTCAGTGTGGAGTGCATAGTAAACACCATTTCTCTTTTTCGTATGTATATCTAATTGAATATATCTACATACAAATATTTAAATTATATGCCATATGAATATCAAAGTTAACATGTTGATTAATGTTATTATTTACTGTATGCGTATGTTATGCTATGTTACATGTAAATGCAATTATTGAAAATTATTTTTTGTATGCAGTGGTATTTAATTTGTGAATGGTTTTTACATATTTATTTATAATAGTTAGTATAATTGGTATATGGTTCATGTCAGCTAGACAGACGAAACTGAATAATTACTATGATTCTTACATTAGACTTGAATTGATTGAATAAGACAATATCGAAATACTACATTGAACTGAACACTGATTTCTTCAGTTGAACTGAGTCAATGCAGTACTCTGAACTCTTTATTCCACCCGTATTATGGAGTATGTTCAGAAAATATGTATTATAAAGGATAGAATTAGTATAAGTACTCATTGGTGCTTAAGGCGCAAGAAATAGTGATTAGATCCTACCATTACCATATCTCGCCAAGAAATAATGCACTGAATGTTGTGTTTCGCAGTGTTCTCTTTGCTGGAAGCTCAACTTCAAACTATAGTTACAATGCATGGTGTTTTCACAAGTTTGGCAATTATTTCGCACTTTTTGTTTTGCGTAGTGTCGCTTTCAACGCATTTTAAAAACAAACCTAGGTTCCAGAGCTGGGTTTGTACTCTTGTTCAAAATGAGAGGCTTGTTACGGTGATGATTACAATTGATAGCAAATAGATGCAGTCAGTGAAACAACAGTGTTCTTAGAACGAGCCGGAATACCATTAATATGTCATTTTAACGCGTATCCTTCCATAAGAGTAAATGAAAACTTTAATTTTTCCAAGTTATGATACTCTGTTTCATTCTATGTTGTTTTGTGTAGGTGAATGCATATGCAGAAATAGTCAGGGAGTTGTTCTACTAAACCAGGTAGAAAGAGGTCCATTCTTTAATTATTTTGAAGTATCACGTATATATATTTTCTGTAGATATTTTTGTTCAACTTATTGACATATTATTTTTGATATTTAAAGGTTGTGTTTCAGAACAGATGATTTCAACTCTTCTTCCAGACAACCTTTTCATTCACCAGATGTCAGCACCGAGCAGCAGCATAGTGAGTTTCTCTACTTCCGTGTTTTCAAAGGTTATTTTCTTCTGTATTCAAATTTCTATTCTACTATTGACAGTTGAACACAGTATGAAATATGATTTGCTGCATATGGTACATATAATGGATTCATATACGTCTTTTATTGTGGTGGTTATATTAATATCATGGGTAAAGTTTGATCTGAGTGCAATCAATAGAAATGTCATTGGGTTTATGTGATACAGTACTTTAACGTAACCGTCACATGTAAAGATTAATATTAACGATCTACGTCAAGATATTAGCTCTGGCTATCTAAAGCAAAAAGACAATTTAGAAATTTATTTCTATATTGAGTTATGATGTTAGTTAATTGGTGGATGAACTTCCTGTACAATCCTATAAGCCCCAAAGATATAAATATAAATGATGTGATCACTTTAGTAATAATTATAATTTTGTCGAATAGGGTCTAATTTTCTCCAAGATTTTCAATCGCCCCAATCGCTCCTAATTGAAACGAGTCAATATCGAATGAATGCATTCTTTCCAATTGTATATATTTTCCTTAATATTTATTTTTATACATTATGTTTTGTCGGGGATTAGATATTTACTGATTTAGTTTTAGTGTTGAAATTAGTGAGACGGTGTATCGCTCGCTTGAACAATTCACAGGATCACTACTACACAATAGACAAACAACAAGATATAATATCTTGCATATATGACATCAATGGACAACATGCTCCGAACAATATACACTGAATAGAGTAAGTTCGTGCATCAACTGCATAGCAAAAGTCTAATCTAGTAGTCTACAGGTTTACCAACTATCATCCCCTAATTGAAATGTTAGTTGTAAGTTGTTTTTGTAACTATACAAACATTTGTAATAACAGCAAAAGTATTGAACTCAATCTAAAGGAATTACATCATTCAGACGTGAAATACTTATGTGACTGACTTTATAATGGTCACTAATTTCGTACAAGAATATTTCTCAACCCCAGTAAGCCACATCATTTTCTCTTAATCGAATTCAGAATTTTACTGGTAATGCTGCCGTGTTCGCTGACAAATTCATTAAAAGTATTGGGGTAAACTAGTGTACACCAAGATAATTCCACTGCCGAGCTTCAGTTCCCTCTACTTTTTTCGGTGACTGAAACAGCGCCGGTAACCAGGTCACTCTCATCTCATACAACATATAGTATGTCCGAACCTTCTCTGAATGTCGAATAGATCAGATAACTAATTTCTGCTTACATATGTGCTTTTCTTGGTAGCTTTTGTCATTTAATAATAATATTTACATGATATTGCTTGTATTTGGAAATATGTTTTACCCTTTTCCGGGCAAGACATTTTTGTAACGTAAATGGGCAACCGGGGCCTGTGAGGCCCACTATATATTTTAAGTGCAGAATACACAAAATCAATGCCTATTGTCACTTACTGTTCAGACTAGTCTAGAATGTACCGCTATATATTTTTGTCAAGCAGCGAAACTTCGTGTCACGCTTTTGTAAGCCGCCAAGCAGAATAGTAAATCCGGTCCAGACATTTTTGTAACGTAAACGGGCAACCGGGGCCTGTTAGACCCAGTATATATTTTAAGTGCAGAACACTCAAAATTAAATGTCTGTTGCAGCATACTGTTCCGACTAAAGGTTACAATAGTCACGTGTTCAATATATAATTATGTGACAATTTGTTCTAATATTTGACAGGAATTTCACTAAACTTATACGGGGCCTCGTAGGCCCCGGTTGTCCAGTTACGTCAGGAAAAGATTTTCAAATTAAAAAAAAAAGACATTAGCTTTACCAACTCGATATGTTCATGATTTTAACTTCGACGAAAGATAGAAGAATTCAGTATTTTATGTCTTCGAAATATGTATGGTTATTGAGAAATATTAGAAAAATGAAGCTACTGGGCCTGGGAGGCCCCGGTTGCCCGGATAAGGGTTAAAGGAAAAGAACATTTATATTTGGCCTTCCCTTCTTTATTCTCTTAGGTAATTGTCTTGTTTATTTGGAGAGAAAAGATTCACCTGCAGAACTACACATTTTCTTTATAATGCTTATTTTTAATGATCTACCTCTTGAAAGAGTTTGGAAGTTTATAAGCATCATACGTTTTAGAAAAGTTTATTTATATACTCTCCCTTTGGTATATTTTTAGTCGAATAAACATTTATGGCACTTGAACCGGCAACGTTTTGTATTTTCACACGAATAGATTTCAATATTTCACATTTCAGGCGAAAGAAAGGTAAAACGAAATTCTCTTGTTTCTTATAAGAATATTCTACAAGGGAATGAACATCAGAAGAGAAATAAAATATGCTTGATCTTTTGCTCTCTAGTTTCAGTACAAAAGGCTCTTTATCCCTTTCTTTCTCTGTTCCTTTGAAGCCTATTTCAGCTCTAGAATCTTCCTTTCAACAAGTATCACATGATTTTCAGCTTCAGTTCAATGGTTTTCCTTCCCTCCTATAAAGGAAGCGATTAAATGAAAAACTGCGTAAAATTTTGTAAATGTTTTGAGTTTACGATCCTCGTTCAAAACTCGGCATAGTGACTTCTCTACGCATTCTTTTATTACATGAAAGAGGTATTGTCACAATTAAAATCTTGGATATTCTAGAGATGTTCACATTTTCCTCAAACTTATTCTTTTTATTAGAATCGCACAGTGGGGAATTGAGGATTGTACTGTTACCTCATCCGTTGATTTGTTCACATATATCTTAAACAAAAGCGAATTTCTAAATTGTGTATTTTTTTCTTTAAAGCATCTTGGCCGAGATCGTTCAAGGAGCCAATCCGTTAACATCTTAACATGTAATGGGACTTTAAAGCAAGGTATCGTTCTAACCCAATGACATTTCGTAGCTTCTACGCAACTTTAAGACAGCAAAACATTACTGGTTGCCTATGATAAAGAGCATATTACTTTCTCTATCAGTTTTGACATACTCTTCTTAGCAATGCGGAGGTCTTTGAGGTTAACGGTTAAGAACCTTCTCTCTGTAGCAGCATGGATATGGGATGGTGTCTTCTGCCTGGTGCAGCGCGACGACGGACAAATATTATCTTGTCAAGAGCAGAGAAAGGTAGCAATGATCAACTGTAAGTTTTCTGGTTCTTGACGTGCTCTTTTATAGCCGTATTTGGAAGGTGGAACTTGTAGAGGGCTCGTAAGAATCTCTCGTGGCTCTGTGTCCTGTTCGTACTTCTTCGTAGGTGGTGTCTGCAGGCTGCTTGGTGATCCTGGTGAAGAAGTACGTGTTGGTGGTAATAATGTGTAGCTTTTTCTTATTGCTCAAATTTCATTCGATTTTTTGTTTCAAGTTAGCCTCTTTATTATCGAGAGATTTCCAAAATATTTTTTTTCATTCTTTTCTAGTCGCCGTTTCAATGCACATTAGAAGTTCAGTCGCTTTAAAATAGATACCTACCAAAATCTGAGAATTAGATCACAGTTTAGCTTCCTTTTCAGCAGTGAGGCTATATGTGTCTTAGGTTTAGGGTTTAACGTCAGATTACTACGTCCCAGGTTGGCCAGTTACAATCTGTGGTTATTGCAAAAGTAATATTTCTTGCACGATATATTTCCAACTGGGAAGAAAACACGAATACTTACTTTACTTGATTTAATGAAAAGAATAACTATGGTTGACAGCACTTGCGAGCAGCTAGTTGAAGATATCTTTTCAAAAAGAAGGAATATGGAAAGGACAGAGAATATATCAAAAGGAAGTAAAAGAAATGATAAAAAATTAACGAAAAATGTCGGAAATATCACCTGCAGAGAAAATGTTAAACTGGCGTAAAACGAACCTTGGAAGACAGAGACTTTCGACCGCTAATGATTTTTCTAAGGATTACAGCGATAGTTTGCTATTATGATTTTTGAAGCCTTTTTTGTCACTTTCTAGGACTTCTATCTGTGCCGATTCAAACTAATCTACACCAACATTTGTCACGTCATATTGCAATAGTCTCATTAGCCTAGACTTCCGCCCATTCTCTGCTCACCATTGCGGATACTACTTATATCACAGAGGCTACGATGGATAGTCTACAAAAAGGGCTACTACCAGCCTTTTTTGCACCCTCAAACTCATTCCACAAAGGTAGAAAAATGGTAGGATGGTATTAGACAGTCCAAAGCTTTTAGCGCTAAGAGCCTCCACTATCTTGAACACTTTCAGCAGATCACGATTCCAACAACAATCAGAGAGCTATGCTGATCGTTTCAGCAAAGATTCAACATTTGAATCAAACTGATAGCGTCGTTGCCACAGGTTCCGCAATTTCTCATACGTCACCGACACATCAATCTCAATTCTATCAACAAATCATTTCATCAGTATCAGCGACACGGATCCATTTATCTCTTTTTCAAACGTTTGATCCAAAGCACGATAACAGCCAGAACGTATTTCCTGAGCAGGCAACCACTTTCATATCATCTTGCAAACGTTCCAAGGTCTATCAAAATTCATCGTTGCTCTCACTTCAAAGTTAATGGTTATCCAATCATTCAAACCAGAACAATCACATATATTGACATCATTTTTGACACTGACTTCACCTAGACAGCTCATTTACATCATATCACTGCTAGCATCTACCGATGCCTCAATTTACTGAAATACAACACAGGCACGACTGGCGATTCTAACTGACCATAGTCCTAAATACGATGAAATAGTTCAGTTCTTACAATGGTTTTCCCGCCCTGATATGTTCACCTGCTTCCTTTGACAAAAACCTGAGCATCCTCGAAAGACATGCTTTCAGTATAGACCGCCGTACTCATCTACCTAGTCACAGATCTCTACGAGCTGATCAAGTTCCCTAACATTACTCATTATATTGAGTCTCTCCGATAGAAATTTATATAAGTTAGCCACAGTTCTCAGCACCTAATACTCATGGATTATCAAGACCTTCATCCTGTTTATCCTTGGTATACTTACTATCCACGATGCATTCTTTTCGCACTCTACTGCTATACTCTGTTTCCTGATCATTCCGATCTTACAAGACTATCAACTTCATGCCTATCTAACTTATTAATTCCCATCCTTTACTGGACAGTGATATCTCTTGTCTCAACAGAGCTTCTAACGTCTCCATCAGCCTAGAGATGTCCCTAGACAGAAGATGCATGCATTTATCTTATTATATAAACATGTGTTGCCTCATTTAGGATTTAGGATTTAGATTTCTAGGCTTTTAGCATCTATGCCCATGTTAGCCCGTCACTTTAGATGGATGACGTCCCTTGGCGAGGACGCTATCCGGGGAAAGGGAAGGAAGTAAGGTACCATCCCGGCATGTGCCTGGTGTGAATGAGGAAAACCTTATTCAGGATGGCTGGTCTGAGAAAGTTTTTTACACTTTTCCGACCGAGTGCCCCACCGTAAATCGTACCTGAGACCTCTCGCACCAAAGGCGAGATTATAAGCGACTACACTACTCAAGTCCACCTGTGTTGCCCCGCGTATCGCACCTCATTTCATCCTTCACTCATTATGCAATATTTTCCTCTGATAGTTAAACGAAGTTAATTGCCAATACTTCACATTATCAAATTTCATTGACATATATATCGTAAACCTTTGTCTCATATAGGTTTTGTGGGTAGAAAATTTAATAAAAAGAGCGTCCGGAATCGACTTCCACTACCAGTTTTATTATAAAAGCTTCCACTATGAAAGTATTTTTACAAAATACTATACAAAATAATCTCTCTAATATGAAAGGTTAGAGTAAGGTAGTCTTTGATCGTAAGGTCGCAGACAGGATCTCCGCAGAGCCCCGTGGCAGGCTAAGCAGAGGGGAATTAAGGAACCAATGCTCCGTAGAAAGCAGAGCCGGGTTAAGTAGGCAACAGAACCTCGTAGTAGGCTAAGCGGCTGAGGTTAGGATTCCCAGACAGAACCCCGTAGCAGGCTAAGTTAGGAGATAGGATAGGCGTAGTCCAGTAGCGGACTAGAGGCCTGGGGTTAGGTTACTCCTAAAGTCACCAGTAGCAGACTAGGGGAGGGTCACCAGAAAACTGGTGTCGAGATGTCTTCGTCCATCCAATTTATAGGGTTCCTTGGGTGGCTATGGCGCTGCAGCTCCGATGTCGTCTTCTGCTCCGTGGGGGTGGGGGCGAAGCCGTCGTCTGCATGTGACTGTAGATCCATCTGGTAAAAGATACTCTTGCCCATCTACGTGGTGATGTTTGTAAACAGTGATGCGCGGAATTGTTTGTTTACAACATCACACAGGATATTACAATTTATTTATTTATTTATTTATTTAGCATGTCCATGTCAATACTTCACATTCTCGCATTCACATATGGGTTGTCTGATCTTTGGTCTTTTTACAATTGCTGTTTTACATGCTTAATATTTACG
Organism: Thermobia domestica; assembly: GCF_964235325.1. Lineage (NCBI taxonomy): Eukaryota > Metazoa > Arthropoda > Insecta > Zygentoma > Lepismatidae > Thermobia > Thermobia domestica. Next base: position 61,383,277 of record NC_137455.1, on the reverse strand, counting down.
TGTGAGTTCATTTTAAACTAATCATCACTTCCCACCCTTTTTCTCATTATTCTTGCCTTTCGGTGGCGTATTTGCGATTTTGTTTCGCGGGTGGAGGGGGGGGCTTTGCTAACTTTATTCCTGCAAATGTGAACATTCTGCAAGATATTTTATTCTCTTTAAAATAGTACGTAAAATTTCGGGGGACAGGCTTAAGCCTGGAAGCCCACACTTAAATACTCCACTGATAGGTAACTATTATATATCTATGTATGTCAACCTAAATAATCCTCATTGTAGGTTCTTGTTAGTAAATTGAAATTACCTTCCCGAGCTATAGGAATTATGTTCGAAACGATCATAATGCCACAGCTTAAGATAATAATAATAATAAATAAATAATAAAGAAAGCTGCTCAGACTCACTACTATTTGTATATAGCCTACAATGTATCTTTAAATCATATATCGAGAATTTCTGGATTGAAATACAGGAATATTTTTAGGACAATCTATTAAGTCTTATTTGTAAATTTAATACATTTATTTTATATTTCAAGAGGATTGTGTAATTTCAGCATGTTATGCAGATTATAATATTCTGAGTTGTAGCATTATTGTTTTAATCCCTTTAATCGCGTATAAATTAACTTTATTAAAACTACAATATATTGGAAGTAGGATACTTAAGGGAATATCCTCTTAGGTGGGAAAGAAACTTTCTGTTGTGTTTCATCTTCATTGATCAACTTTATATCATCGAAAGAAATTATTTTGTAATTTCAGTCGTGAAGATAATCAGAAAATTAATTTCCATCAATATACTTATTAGCCAATCAAAATTATTCTCTAGTTTAAATGTATATTGTTATTAGTGAATTATATTTAATTTCGAAGGAGGATACCTGCGGTACGCCTTTGATATCCCACGATGCATTATAGAGAAGTAGGTCAAAGGAGGAGCCTGCCATGTAAAGTCAAATGAGGAGCCTGTATTTTATAGCGCCGCAAAAATTCATCGTAATGCCCAGAGTTGAAGTTTTATGAACTGAAATTTAGTCAAAATTAACACCTAACATTAAGTATTTACGTCAAACGTCTACCGTTTAGATGTCGTGAGAATTTCACAATCTGATAGTTTTGGACTTTGCTATTATTATGTTACGGGATATGAAGTCAGGACAAGCTAGGACATCTTTATTTCATGTGGAACGTCAACCAGCCATCAATGGAAGCCAAGCAGCTTTCAAAAGTTCACTGCCTGATGTTATTAACACCAATATTCTGTTGTACGTCGCTAGCTGACTTTACATCAAAGATTAATTAACTATTGCTTTGCTGTTTTTGAGGAAGTCTTTGTACTTGTAATTTGTAATAAACACTGGTAGCCACTTCCTATTACCTTTTGCCTACCAAACAGTCTCACACGCGACGCTTTTAATTTGCTTTGTTAGATCAATTGCTTCTCTCAATTGGTTCGACCTCATTGGGCCCTCATAGTCAGGCTACTGCAAGACATTGTCCGTTTCGTTCGTTTACCCACGACACGATGTGACAACAAGGAAGTAATAAATACAGAAGTAAGTACTTTGACTGAGGTGAGTCTCTTTTTGGTTCGTTTACTTGACAACGTTAGCAATCTCAGGAGCAAGTTTGAGAACTTTGTGTTGAGTCGAAGACATGTAGAAACATGGACTTGGTCAATGTCAGTTTTAGGTAATCGACCACGCTCAGGAAACTCTGGTGTCACCATCATCTCATTCTGACGTCAGAGGGACAGTCAGGTCAAAAGCAATTGAAGAGCACGATCTGGGTCTTTAAGATCTCAACCACGACGCGAGACAGATCGGAGTCTCCCTGCCTTTGGGGTCCGGCATTCAATGCCATGGTTGATTGTTGGACAAGTTTTCATCAGGGACTTCATCAGGACAACCCAACCTGCAAGTCACTGAAACTTCGAGGACAGCGCCTAAACATCACCTATGAGTAAGAGGGAGAAGATTGGAACTACTTCGAATTAGGGTGAGACTGTTCAAAATTAGTGGCCATTCCCTTGCTCTACCATCTATTCCTTAACACCCTTATTGCTACCAATTGTCAATGAAAATGCATTGGTTATTTTCAAATTATTTTAACACTAAATTCATATTCATTATCTTGTCTAATTTTGCTCATGGTTCTAGTCGCCTAAGACTAGTGGTGGAGTCGCCCCCATTTAGTATGTGCTTTATTGCTATAAATTTGGTATTGTTATCCCGCACCTCTTAGGTGCCTCTCGTTTCTATCCCGACAGTTAAGTGGTGTCGGAACATGGTGGATTGCGCCGTGATTTTTGGTATCTCTGTAATCCTCTCGCATCTTCGGATTGCTTTTCCTCCCGCCTTTATGAGTAGTGGAAATTTTCCCCCGCCCACCAGCCCTTCTGGAAGCAGTTTTGGATGTTTATACGCTTCTGATTTTTGAATTCAAGTTAGAAAGGCGGTACCATAGAACGGTGAACATTTACATTATTGCATATATATTTATGAATTGAAGAGAATTAAACATTGAATGTACATTTGACATTTACGTCAAAATTACATATTTCGGAGAAAGTTGGAATTTACAAGTCGGTTTTGATTTGTCAGTTTTGGACATTGACTTCGTTTTGATAAATGTGTAGAAGAAAGTGCCTTGAGGGAAAGTTGATACAATATATCCAAGTACCGTTATTGTACGTAAGAAAACTAGATCCTTGTGATGGAATTCATTTTATTATTGGTTGGAGTAAATACACATCCTATTCGTAGACTTTGAATGCAGTTTACGCTTTAAATATAGGCATTTTAAATTCGATCCATTTTAATTATACCGTAACAGGCCTAACAGTATATTTCTGTCGCATTAAGTATTGTGCTGTGCACCGGGGTTTTGTAGCGATAGTTATAAGATTTTATTCTCAGCACGTTCGTACATATCTCCGCTCAATACCTCTTGAATGGATTCAAATTAACTAATTCTGTTCTTTGCAATAGATATCTAAAACGATTACCCTGGCCAAATTCGCTAATAATGTTGATTCGGTACCTTAATGGTGACTATCTATAGTACATATAGAATATCATAAATTTAAGCGGATTTTTAAATTATAATTTTTATGCAATAAAAGCTTGAGCAATTATCACGATCAAGTCCGTTAATGGTATCAATCCGTTAGTCGATTAACGGATAACGGCAACTTTAATGGTGGTTACTTGTAGACCATATCCTATACATATATGCGGCTTCTTGAATTGTGTTTTTTACAGCATAAAGCTAGAGCGAGTAATCCTAACGAATGCATTAACGGCGTCATTCCGTTAACGCATTAACACTTTGACTACCAACGGAATACATGTGTCCTATGCGAATAATTAAACATCGGTGGGAATTTATTTTTAGAAAACTGTAAAACAAAATACATGTTGTTCTCCCATCGGATGAGATGTAGCCAGTAGACTGTGTTTAGTTTCCAAAAGATGCCAGAAATATTAGTAAATATAAAAGAATGTTCACATTAAAAAAAAAAGAAAGTAGTCGAAGGGTTAAGATATAACGGTGACTTCAATGGTAGCTACCTGTACTTGATATCCCATAGAAATAAGTGAATTTTTGAGTTCTTTTCTTGTAATAAATAAAAAAAGAAATTATCTCGAGGAAGTTTATAAATGAATTAATCCCTTAACATCTTAACGGATAACGGGGACTATCGGTATATAATAGACTCAATCCGTTAACGTATTCACAAATAACGATTACTTTAACGATGAATATCGGTATTCCATAATGGAGTCAATCTGTTAACATCTTAATGGGTAACGGTGTTTTTAACGATGGGTATCCACATCTCATACATGGAAATACTTTTCACGATCCTCTCTACTGCCTTTACCAGAACTTATATTTCAATTGTTTGCTAAGAGTTTCGCTGGTCAATGTGGTTTTCAACTGTTGAGAAAGCTATAGTTTCATGATTACTCCTTTGGAAATTTAAAGTCAGTCTATTTTTCGTTTTATATCATTTATTATGCAGAATAGGATTCCGTCACGAAATTGTATCTTTAGATGTGTAGAATAAAGTCTGCTTGTCACTTGGACAAATTGGGAATGCTTCGTAAGTATTAATAATTGAAGTAGCACGTTAAGAACGCCTAAAATTTTATATTACGGATGCCTCAATATAATACGTATATGTCTTAACGAATATGATTCGTGCGAGTAAGTGTACTTGTAGATAAGAGACGTACACAGAGGATAGATCTTAGGATCCCGGCGGCTGAAATCCCGATATTTATGTAAATTTACTCTAATTTTAGGAATGATTTTGCAATTTTTTAAAAATATAATTTAACCTCATATTTAATTTGGAGAGCACGGAAATAAACTTGTTCCAAGTACCTGTTTTAGTTACAGAGGAGAAAGGAAAGAATTTGAAAGCGTAATGTATAGTACTATTTTTCTGAATTGCTAATTAAATGTATGGTCAGTACATTCTATTGAACTTATGTGCTGTAAGTAATTATGGTTGCGTAAATATAGGGGTGTTTCGGATAAAACGTGGAGTGCTCATAAATTAGAAACGAATTGATATAAAGAGATGAATCAAAAAGTGAGAAATTAAAATATTACAAAGCTCATTGAATGGACTATGCTGTTTTTCCCATAGTATTATTTTCATGTGGCACTATTCGGTCACTAAAAAATTAAATTGGAAAGTATACTAATCTTATTTGATATATCATTGAAAAAAAAAACATTGTAAAGCAAACAATTTATTCTACATTTTTTCCTGTGTCGGAAAATGGCAAACATTTAAATCTGAATTATTTTCACAATAAGACAAAACGGCACTGCTTACAAATTACAAATGTATTGAGATAAAAAATAAAAATGATACAATAGTGTGAGATAGGGAAACTTTAAGGCTCATTGATCATGTCGTTTCTTCCCATAGGGCTTCTTTTCATGGATCACTGGCGAGTCACTCGAAAATTATAAACAGAAAAAACTGTCATACCTTATCTATCAATTGGCCACCATTCCAATAGGAGTTTTTGTCAAATGAAATCTTCAGATAAGACGCCAAGTGCTCATAATTCACAAGGGCTCAAAATAAAAGGATGAAACCAAAAATGAGATAGTAAAATGTCATAGTGGAAATTGAATGGATCGTGTTGTTCTTCCCACAGAACCCTTAATCATGGGACACTGGCGACAACGTGGAAATTTTAAGTAAGAAATTAGGTCATTTGATATCCTTGAAAAGATCATGGATAGTCAAACTACTTTTGTAAGAACTTCTTTCGTGTGGAGCACCTTTTACGGAAAAGTCACAATTTAAATTTGAGTTTCAGCACATTAAGATACACAGAGAGAAAAAAAAACAGCGATATGATGTAGCATCAAGGTAGGAAAGAGACAGTACCTATGTAGCACATGGATAATGTAGGCTTCGTACAGATTTCCGCAGTAAACTTATGGATTCCGTATATTTGTATAATATATCACTCTCCGAATAACGGAGTTTTCTCACAATGGACCTTCTTCTTGTGTCACACGAAATGTGGAAGGCGGGAGAAACTCTCGATCGCAACCGTTCCGTATTTATGGGGGGAGTAGAATCACTAGCAACATAACACTTTGTGGATAATGAGACGCAATATGGAGCGAGTTCTATGAAAATATGTATAGAAGCGCATTTAAAGATATACTACAATGTGATGTTACATTCGACATTACTTTGACAAGTGAGGGTAGAGGTGTAGCACGTCACGACAAAGGAGGGGCGGGTAAGTCAAAGTAAAAATTGTCATATAATTGAGGAAAACGGAGAAGCAAACCGTCAGGGGAATGGTGCAGTAATAAAACATGGTTAAGTAATCAATCATCAACTATAGACAACCTGCAGACGACAGCGTGAAGCAGAAATGGAAGAAAGAGAGCTATTGTCCGTAAGGTCCGAACACTCTCTCCTCGTAACGTCCGATGTGTATAGACTGTTGTTTACATGAAGCCATTCATTTTCATAGGTTTGTGGCATGTGATACTGTCTGCGTATTCCCTCAACTTTGCTAGGATCCTCTCTCTCTTCCCTAAGACCCTGACTTGAGACATGCCTGGTTGGAAGTATACGTTGAACATGAATGAGAATTGGGGCCGCGTTGGCTCAGTGGTAGAGCTCTCACCTCTAGTGCATGGGGTCCCTGGTTCGATGCCAGCTCACGCCAAGTGAACCTTGTGGTGGACAAACATCGTGTGAGTGGGTTTCATCGGGGTTCACCAACTTTCTCCCACTTTCTTCGTGCACCATTTCAGTTACTTATCATCATCGTCTCCTTTAGCCTAACCGGCATATACGTGGGACGTAAAACTCAAAGATTTCATTTTATTTTCATGAATAAGAATGATCGAGAAGTATGACTGAAATATAGGGTACAAAGAAATGTAGCCTTACATAATGGACTGCCCACGATAGTCGGTTGTGGTGAAGTATTGGAGAGATCTTCATCCAACAGTGGATTGACAATGGTTGACTATGATGATGATTATGATGGCATATAAGTAAGACATTAATACACGCCCCTGTGTGAATGCACTGCAAACCACCAAAGAAGCACAATATACTGTAGATAAATAACACAACTGTGCACATGTACACAGCTGTGATAACGTCTAATACTAAAGTATCGTCTCTAGGCTGAGTATCGTTTGTGGTTAATTACTAGGGACCGGATTTTAAGGTGCAAAAATATGGTAGAAAAAAGGAAATAAAAGGTGCTGAAAAATCATTCAAAAAGGTGCAAAAAACGGCGCTAATAGGATATCTTTATTTAAGTGCTACAGTATACAGTTACGTGAACATTCTTTATTCATTACACCAGCAAATATTGTTAAAAACTAGGCTTTAAACATTTGACATGAATTGCAAAATGTTTTGTTTGTTCTCATAAAGTTGTACAATATTCAACATTCTTGTTATAAAATTGTGGTTAAAACCAACTTGGTATTTTTAAAAAAGAAAACCCTAATTTAGCAATATTGTGGCTTGAGAAACCGTTCCATACTACTGGGTTTTCAGAAACTGGTTATTAATTTTTAGGCATAACATTTCAATGGTTTCGAATGTTAGTTTCTGTCACTTGGAATTCAGATGATCCTTCAACACTGCTCAACATCAATGGAAACCAGTGGTGCATATCTTCTAAGCACACGGACAGGAAATTCAGTTGACATTGCAAAGGTTTGTACGTCCGGATTGTTTCGCAAATTCAGTTCAAATTTGTCCCTAGCAATACCACCAAGATTGTGTCTAAATTTATGGAATATTATGTGCAAACCAGATTGTAAATAAACAATATTGTTCTGTCCAAATTTAAAAAAAATAGAAAAAAGGGACAATAAAAGTGTTGAAGTCTAAATGAAGTTAGAAAAAGGAGGAAATTTTATAAATTTAGCAAAAAAAAAAAAAAAAGTGCAACATTCACGAAAAAGGCGCAACAAAATGCCTTCATTTCTGTTAATTTTATGTCCGGATATACGTTTCTTGAACTTTGGATGTTTAACACCTGCATTTTTAGAAAAGGTGCTGCACCTTAAAATCCGCTCTCTATTGATTACATATGTATGACTAAAGTGATTAGTGCTGACGATTTGATGCTACAGAGGCTGGGACGGCGGACCACGTTTGAATGCTGACAGTGGGGAGAGGGCAAGGAAGAGAAAGTCTACTAGCCCAATTCCATTTCTACTCTCCAGCCATGTACTTGACCATGTCCATGATATATTAATATGCTATTCACCTTAAGTCCGGCTTGTATGTGTTCCTACCGTCTATGGAACTTTTCCACTATTCTATATTCCACGCTTACCCACCCCCTTCTTTGTCGTTACGTCCTACGCCTCTGCCCTCACTTGTCAGAGCATTGTCGAATGTAATGAATGTCACGTTGTAGTCGAATGCAATGTTTAATTGCTCTCCATTGCATATTTTCATCAAACTCGCTCCATACTTTGTATAATTATCCACAACATGTTGTGTTGCCAGTGCCCCTACTCCCCCTTCCCCATTAGTACAGAACGGTTGCGATCGAGGGTTTTTCCCACCTATCGATTTTCTTTGTTCACTAACACAAATCGATTGACCATAGTCTCGTTTCACATTTAATGTGACACCAAAACAAGGTCCCTTGTTCATGTAAAATGTTCAGGGCTTATAAACCACAAACGGTGGAAGATAAAAAGATGAAACAATAAGCGAGATGGAGAAATGTCATATAACACATTAACTAGAGTTTGATGTTTATTCCACAGGATTCGTTTTCATAGGGCCTTAAGAAGTCACTCGGAAGTTTTAAATTCGAAGTTATGTAATTTAATGTATCATCGTAAAGATTATGACAAGCAAATAATGACTTATACTTGATTTCACGAAATTCACGTTTAATCTTAACACCCTGTGCGTGACCTTTGAATCTTGTTATGATATCTGTTTTGGATTTGCAGTCTTTCTCTTGTACTATATGTAACAGCTACTATGCAAAATTTTACATATGAATCGTGGTACGTTTATAAATGGTACCCCCGACACAAAATATCCTACAAAAGTTGTATGTTATTTCAATCTTTTTCAAGAATATAAAAATAAAAACATTGCTATTAAAAGTTTTCGGGAGTCCCTAGTGCCACATGAAAGGCAGTGAATTTTTGGCGATCCTGTGCGAAAAACAGCATAGTAATTTCCATTCGTGGCATGGCATTTCCTTAAATCACTTTTTGTTTCATTTTTTTAATCTTCAGCGGTTTGCAATTTATAAGCACTGAACGTTTTACCTGAAATACTCTACACTCATCTGAAACAAAAAGTAAATTATCCAGATCCTCCTATAGAGTTAAAAATTTACCTTTCAACACAAGTTATTTTCTCGAATTTGGTAAACAATGGAGTAGCAGTCTTTATCTGCGTCGATGGAGTTGCATATATGTAATCCAAAAGTGTAAATTTCAGTAATCTTCAATAAGTGCGCAAACGATTCTTGGGAGAGCAAAGTTCTCAGAGATGCTCCAAGCAGAATTCTCAAATATGCCTTAATTACAAAGTAGGTTGAAAGTAGGCAAAAGGTAAGCCCTGAGAGCAATGGTCAAGGAATGCTTCGGCACGAAGTCGGAAGTGCTAGAAGATTGCCAGCTCCATGTTTCCGTATGTTCTGAATAACTCATGTTGCGATGTATTTTGTCCCAGTCACTTCCTTACAGGTCCATAAGGACTGTCTCTCTTATTTTGGTGTTTGGAATCACTTCTCACAGTTCGGTATAATTCATTAACACATAGGTATATAAACGAGTCGAATTGAGAACATGTACTAGTTTTTGTAATATAGAATATAGAACTCAATTGAAAATATAGAAGTGTTTTGGTTTTTCCAACAAAGCTATTTTTAATATCAAAGTTACAACGTATTATTATTGGAATGACTGTATGTGTTACTTTTGTTTTCATGATGTTCCTGTGTATAATACTTTGTTTCTTTCCTTTCAAATTATTAACTTATGAACGATATATATATATATATATATATATATATATATATATATATATATATATATATATATATATATATATATATATATATATTCGTATCTTATATATGGCTACGACATACTAGTAAATATTTCCTTGTTTGTATTAACTAACTAACTAACTAACTCTATGGCCTATGGAACCCGGAGGTTCAGTGCCGCGTTCACAAAAGCTCTCCACTGACTTCTATCCTTAGCTAATTGCATCCAGTTTCTACTTTGTATTCCTATCTCTGCGAGATCCATCTTAATATTGTCCTCCCATCTGCGCCTAGGTCTTCCTAATGGTCGTTTTCCTATGGGTCTACCAGTCAAGACTTTGAAAGCGTTTCTACTTTCTTCCATTCTAGCTACATGACCTGCCCACCTAAGCCTCCTAGACTTGACGACCCTAACAATGTTGGGTAAACCGTATAAACTATGTAGTTCCTCGTTATGAAGCTTCCGCCATTCACCATTCTCGTTCCTTGTTTGTATTAGGAATTTAAATACGTATTTGTTTAATAAAATGCATACTAAAAGTTGGTTTTGTAATAATCTCTTGTTTGTTTAGATCCAGAACATTTTGTTATGGCTTTCCTGTAAAAGGAAGTTAACCACATACTAATTTTTAATGAGGAAAATAGTTACATTTCTCTTTTGCATAATGCAAATACTAGATACAAATAAACTTGGTTTGTACACGAGAATTTTTTTTTTTACTTCTAAATTAAACAACCATGTTAACCAGAAGTTAATGAGAGCGGTATTATTGATTTGTAAATTAGAAACATGATTTGTAAATTGAAAAAATAATTGAAATGAAATCTTTGAGATTTACGTCCCACGCTTATGCCGGTTAGGCTAAAGGAGACGGTAATGATGAGTGATGAATGAAATGGTGGAATGAAGAAAGTGGGAGGAAACGAGAGAACCCGAGGAAACACACGCACACGGTGTTTGTCCACTACAAAGTTCACTTGACGGGGATGGGATCGAACCCGGCACCCCAAGCACCAGAGGTGAAAGCTCTACCACTGAGCCACCGCGGCCCCAAACACCCAATCAAATTCAAGTATAGCAGTCAAATGGCATATTGACAAAAGACTCCAACCATAATACCAGATCACTTAAATTAAAAAAAAAAAACAGCAAAGTCTATATCCCAATAAATATACTGTAGTGGAATACAGGGAAGAAAAAGGAAGGTGAATAGGTTACCGGAAAAAGAAATATAGAAGGAAACAGCGCTGTTTCTAATTTTAAATTAAACCCCTTTTGCATTTATTTTACTCTATAATACCAATAAATACACAAAAGTAAAAATCACTAGGGCACAGACTATTTTCTCTGAAACTATAGGTTGTATCACTAGCTAATTATGTTCCCCGAACCTTTACACTATGGATTAGACTCGAAAACAATCTAGAATGTAAAACATAACACCATATGCCCGTTAATCCTAATATGGCACTCGTTGCATGATATATTGTAAGGTTGCATAATTTCTGGTGTATGTTACTTCTGCAAACATATGTTTAAATTGTAAACACGTGTTATTTTATTCAAACACAATCACTAGTACATGATAGTAAGAGCATACCAGGAAGACAAGAAGTTGATTCCGATGGGAGCCGAAGAACGACGACCCTCTCCTCACTACCGCCCCTTACAGAGGATATCCATAAAAGAGGACCACAGTAGAGCAGAGACATCGGATAATAGCTGATCATTAATCTGACAGCATTTTCTTCGGAGACTACACTCGACAAAGAAGAATACTTACTAAACCTTATCTCTGAAGGCTGATGAGCGAAAAAGATACACTAACAACCAACCACCTGAGGCTGCAATGAGCGACGGCGGATCCCTATAACTGTCCTCCCAGATCGCTGTGAACAAAGATTTCTTCAAACAAACATACACTGGAGCCCACAATGAGCGAAGTGGTTCCTGTAAAACTCTGAATCTAAATTGAACCTTTATCATCCGAAAACAATATTGTATACTGACAAGTAAATGTCACGTTAGGGTGAATCGACGTTCTGCTCGGGATATATGTGATAGAGTAGTAAAAATGTGCTGAATATGTCAGGGAACTTTTAGGTGGACAGGTCAAAGGATTTAGGAGATACACCCACTAGAATGTCACATAGAGGTACATATTATAGTTGTAGTATATAGTCCAAAAATAAGAGAGAAGTATTATACCTATCATTCCGTATAAAGTAGATTCTGTTCGTGTTTTTAGCTTATTTAAGTGATGAAACGCAAGAGAAGGTTGTTTCTTTGGCAAACCCTAACAGGGTTTGTTACTACATAGAAAAGTTACGAATTAATCCAATTAATATGCAGTTCAGAAAAGAGTACATGCCTCGCGCAAACACTCTGCTCACAGTCAGCACAATTGGCAAACGAAATCAAGTGGCACTTCAAACATTTGTCGTTCACAAGTCCGTCAAAGCAGTAATCGTAAGGAACGATCCAACTTCCAGGCTCCCCATTCAAGTATCCAGCCTTATGAAAATCGAATTGAATCATGTTGCGAAAACGAGGAGCACTGAACTGGTAAATTGTAAACCAACTGAAGTTGTATGAACCTGTCACGATGTCAAATATTCACTTTACTTTCTGTTAATGTGTATCACTGATGAAACGAACAAAATATTTGTGTGGACGGAACAAGTGAACATCCAGATGCTGAATCATGCCACTATCTCCACCTTGTATCAGCCGTTTGACAATACAAAGCATTCTGCGCAGATTGTAACGAAAGACTATCGTCTTTGTTTGCAGATCATGAATCAAGGAACAGGAGAACTTTCTTTCTATTACTTGGAACGCTTTTCCATATGACGTCCGAATACAAAGTCTCAAGATCCTACTTGTTCATGTTCACTGTTTTACCTGCAAATGAGATTAAGATTGTGTTAGCCGGATCTACTGGCTTTACTGCAAGGAACCTTCCGTTTGGTTCAACCACCAGAACATGCATAGGACGCAGAATTTCTCCTTCCACGGACAGAGCCGGCACGTAGGAATGAGATGTACTCACAAATTCCACTGTTGTTCTAATCTTGACTGATCCTTTGTCCCTCAACGTCCTTTATGAATGCAATTTCATCTCACGCAACTTTGATCCGCATTGAAGACACTGGCAACTTGAATGTCACCAGTGATCACAAGACCATGAATTGAAATGGACTATAACATGTACATCTATGTGAACTTCTAGTGGCTGTATCTCCTAAACCCTTTGAGCTTTCCACCTATAACTACCCTGACATATTGAGCACACTTAGTGGTACTCTATCACATATATATCGGACAGCAACTCGATTCGCCCAAACATGACCTTTACTTGTGAAGACACATTGCATTTTGAAATCTCTTTCATTGTATTAAAAACAAGCTTTGTAAGTTGATTATAAAAATTTATTTTTATAATAAATACGTGAAGAGATTATCCCTGACCGTTTTGTTTGACTCTACCGGAAAACATTTGAATATGATTGTATTGTGACATTTGAGTTAACCTATACGTGATACATCTTTTGCCAATACGTGAAACTACCACCGTTTGTATTGTCTATCTTTCACTATTTTCAAGATTCAACAGTTTATTTGATGTATTTCAATAACATAGTATAGCCCTTCTCCCACCAACTTTGACGCCCCTCCCTCCGTTTCTTATGACGCTCAGCCGCTTTAACTTTTCACATCCTCTATTAGCCGCACTATGCCTCATCCCACAACTCGATTCATCCATTTGGACACACCATTCATCAATTGTGCGAAGGATTTCTGATATCATTCCAGTACATGTTTGTTTAAGGTGGACAGTATCCTGTTCATTGGTTTCTCAGAATTTTCCTGTCTCCTCCCTTATTCTCATTTCACTCTTCATTTGCATGAGGAGAAGTTTCGTAGTCGTTTGCTTCATTATTCATCTTTTCTGTTAGGTTAAAAGGATGAAAACGTGAATAAAAACTGTCCATCTAGTTTTAATAGATATCAAATATCGAAAAAAACAACAACGACACGACTGAATCTTAGAACCAAGAGTTGTACAGTGTTGTATGAAAAAAGATCAGAAACTAAGGTTAAAATGTCGATGTTTCTGGTGTTTTGTCTGTTGTTGAACCTGTGCAGAGTTTCAGCCAGTCACCACCTAGGGTACTAGATTTAGGTAAACTGAAATGATGACTCGTTTGGAAAACTGGTCTTACGAAGTCAGTACAGTTATGTGATTTCTGTGGGCGAAACGTGTAACCGTGGATGAAATTCACCGATAGTTGACAGAGATTTACGGAGAGACTCTAATGACTCATCAGCATGATGTCGAAAGTTTGCAGTTGGTAGAGAAAATAAAGCAGCATACAGGCTGAAGACTTTCACTCTGTTGAAACATTTTTGCTGGAAAATCATTGCCCACCCTCCCTACAGCCTGGACCTCGCCCCAAACGATTTTCACTAGTTCCCGCATTTGTAGCAGCTAGGAGGACGTCCTTCCGCTTCAGATGAGGAGCTGAAACATTTCGTGATAACCTGGCTAAGTACACAAGGACAGGTCTTTCACCAGGAGGGAATATTCAAACGCACCCCCTGATGCGACAAGTCCCTCAACCAATATGGAGATTATGTCGACAAATAACATACTACATGAACTGTATTGTTTGTACGAAATAATATATACAAGTTTTAATGAATTCTTTGTAGCTTTACTTTTCTGATCACTCTTCGTATTAAAGGTATGGGAGAAATCGATTACCAGAGAATGGCGTTGAGTTCATTTTCAGTTTAACTTTCCGTTCAGCAGCGTATCCATATGAGACGTGGACCTACTGATTAATGTAGAACCCGACCCAGATGAGCTTCAACCGGGAATTGAACCCGGACCTTCTACTCCAAAGGCGCGTATGCTAACCGCTTAGCCATGAAGGAACTTACCAGAGAATGGCATTACCGAATCTACAGAGTACCTGTAAAAACGGATAGTGATTTTGTTGGCCCTTACTTGAAGACCTTGTTTAAAGTATACTTTTAAGCTTTAGGGACTTTGGTAATGATTTATATGAGAAGTTGTCTGAAACAGCTTTTAGGTCCGCAATAACGTTCTCTTCATTAGTTTGTGAATCTCAATCAACACCAGCTGAACGTTATACTGCTATAGGACTGTAATTAGGAGATATACTTATAAGTCTAGCAAGACCATATTGAAAGAATGGCTTGCCATTAAATCGTGTGGCATCGCTTACTATACTCTAATATCTTATACACAGAACGAAATACTATAGAGCTTATCGCTCTTAGATAATATATGTTTGCAATAACTGTAAAATAAAGTAGCAATGATAATATTTTCTATCTTATATTGTAATCAAAGATTCCCTAAAACTAGATTTTTAATATGTGTGTACTTGAGTTCTATACAGTTTTGAAGTTGAAAATAATTGTTGATACAGATATTTTATATCTATCCAGTATTATTCCAGGGGAAGAAAGTAACAAGCACTATGTAGTTGAGCTAAATTCATTCAGTTTATTTTTACTCATGACGTCACAAACATAGATCTATCTGTCGGGCGTCTGTAGCATTACAAAATTTATTTTGTTGCGAAACCATATTGGTGTGCGTAAATGAATAGTATTCAATTATAGATTTTAGAATACCATACGTAACATAAAATACCAAAGTAAAATTAATTTCAGGAGAATAATGTGCCATGGTGGTTACTATTGCAATTCTAATGTAGCTAATGTTATTACTTAGTCCTAGTTGCTTCCTTGTAGCGTTATTGGAAATTATCAAAGGTATCTCTATTTATATTGAAATTACTATTGAACAACCAATCTGGAGAAATAATAAAACGAAGAAAAAGTAAAATGTTTTTGTAAGGAAAGTTATCTTAAACTTATTCCATTCTTTAATCCCTGTTCAATTACATCTTTCTCTGTCAGAAATAGCAACAAAGTACATTGTGTCTTAAATTCTAAATTCATTCGTATTTTTCATTGATATTTCATCATCGCGTCAACCCTGACACACAAGCTACGTGAAAGGAAGCGTTTATGCGGCAAGCACAACGCGCGTATTTTAACCTGTCAGGACTGCCTCAACCATCAACCGAAAATGGTATAAAATTTCACCTGTGTACGGTTTACATAAGTCTCAATCAACCTATACGGTATGGTTGTTTGAAATTATAGTGTGACCAAAAAAAAAAAAAATCTTCCTGCTTAATGTCCGACGATTATGGTCTTTAGGCTAAGGAATACGGATGATTAAGGCGACTTAATGATGATAGAATAACTGGTGAATTTAAAATGTGCGAGGAAACGGGTGTAACGTGAAAATGCTCAAAGACACGATGTTGTCCACCAAAATCTCACTTGCACTGAGATCGAACCAGGGACACCACGCACTGATGTTTTAAAAAATTGACACAACAGATGATGAAATATTAGCTCATAGACAATTAGGAACAGTTCCCTAACATTCAGACTGTTGTGAGCATTTTCATACAAAGTAACGATTATATTACAGTGAAACCTGTCTTTAGCGGAATCGAGCGGGACTTGCAAAAATTTCCGTTAAAGTCAGGTTTCCGCTTAGTGGAGGTAGACCTTTCCTTTCTTTCTTTCTTTTTTTAAATACATGCTTATATTTTCTCAGTGTGCCCATTTATATTGCTGTACGTACATTTTTTAATTACAGTACTTCTTTCTTCTACGAATAAATACACAAAAAATTAAAATGAATACAAAATTTGCTATGCACACGTTTTCTTTGTATTTCTAATAGCCAAGCAGGGTTTTCTATGTACATTGCTGCTTGGCTGCTTGACTTTCCGCATACACTTTAACCTGAGAAATTATACTAAGTGAATCAGAATCATTTTTCCGTAATGCAAATTTTTGCAGTTCCTTTAAACTTCTGAGAGCATCTTGATATGTATTTATTCTACTCTCTTCTCCGAACTCGGTATCGTATTCTTCTTCTTCCTCTATCTTGTTTTCTTCTTTCGAACATTCCGTATAATTCTTGATTAAGTTGCGGGGATTAAGGACAATTTGTGGGGGTGAATATGAGTAGTGGTTGGGGAAGGCCAACACTGTTCAGGCATATTTAACAAAAGAACCAACATTTTTATCGCAGACAGTGTAATGTATATGTCTCACAAAATGTCTAACCATCTTCTAAACGCTGTAGTCCGGAACTCAGAATTGTCCGTTAAATGTTTATTTTTCTTTCCGTTGTCCGCGTAACACAGTTTCCGCTTAATGAAGGGACTTTTTACACGTTTTGTTCTCCAAAATTCATGGGACTGTGAAATATTCCGTTTAAGACAGTTTTCCGTTTAATAAAGGGTCCGTTGAAGACAGGTTTTACTGTATTTATGCTTTTTTGTTGATCGACAAATGTATATTTTCAGTTTTAGAGTTTGTATCCTTCACTATGGATTGTGATTTGATTCTTATTCAAATAGGGCAACGCAAACCATTAATATCAGACTTATTAACTCTACAAACTTAAGGTAAATTGTTTGAATAATATAATGAACATACTGTGTTAGTTTTCGAAATAACAAACGTATGTATTTCTTACTGCGGGTAAATGAAGAATGCATAGAACTTCAAACGTGCAAATGGGATGTATCGTAATAGTTATTTAAAGTGGTTTCCAGCTATTGTAATAATTCCGATTATTTTCCATACTCTACTGGGTTAATTTCACAATAAAGATACTGGTTAGTTTATGTCTATAAGAAAGATAATAAAGTTCATAGGTTGTAAAAGTTTAGGTTATAATAGAATTCAACTAAATGCAACACCTGAAACATGTTGAGCTAGGAAAGCAAAACAAGCTTTGGTTGATTAGTACAGGAGACATGAAGAGAATGAGCTTTATTTACATATTGCAGTTCAAAATTTCAATAACTTGATTCTTTTAATTATTTCCTGTGTCCCTTATATCTGAAGAAAATAAATACGTAGTAAACTTATCGTATAATAGAATATATACAGGGTGTTTCAAAATAACACAGATAACGTTTGGGAGGTGATTCCTGACACCAAGATAAGACGAAAAGTATACACCAAAATGGGTGCACAAATGTTTCCTTTCGGAGTTACAGGCTGCCGAAGACATGAGAAAATGAACTTTAAAGGTCCATAACTCCAAAACTATGGGACTTACCGTAATCAGGTGAAGACTTCACTTAGGAACTAATATGTGGGCTATTCAAAGATACATGCTTCAGAATCTTAAGGTACTCACTCAACAATTTTTAAAAATGCAGTTTGGCTACGTGCATATAACTTGAATTACTCACCAAAAACCACTATAAAATTGTTGCGGAAGTATCGCATCATCCTGAAACATGGGTATTTGGATAGGGCACATACTAGTTCCTAAATAGGGTCTTTTTTTTGAACCGACTGCAGTAGGTTCCACGTCTTTTCGTATCAGGAATCTCCTCCCAAACGTCGTCGATGTTGCTTTGAAACATCCTGTATATAACGTACTGATTGGATCGTTAGAAAACACGTTCTTTTCATGAGTGAATTACCAGTGAACTAAACGATATATGCAATACCTATAGGGTTCCTAAAGACTTTTCTTTTAATTTTTTAATTTAAAATAAAAAAGTCTTCAAAGAAGCTTTCTTGATTATAATTGTGCTTTAATGAAAACATTTCTCACATGTCTACCTTGATATACTATTCGTCACGACAAAGCGCCTATATTCTTGACGACAGAATCCCATTTCCCATTGATGGATTAGCTTTCGTAAGAATCTGTTTCATATTAGAATTCCATAAGAACTTATTATTATGCTCGTAATATGTCTATAGAAATGAATTTTCCATCAGGGAAACCACTTTTCTTTAAATCTATTTTTCATGTTCTGACCTACTTTCTTCATGTCTTCTTAATTGTAACTTTTTTCCTTAATAGTTATTAACACTGCGGGCTCCTTCTTTCTTTCAGTTAGTAAAATATTGAACAATTTAAAGAGGAATGGAATGTATTTTTCTTTTTCAACATTCATTTTGTGAATACATTCGTTTTAGGTCTTAAAAAGAAAAGAGTCATATTTGTCATTGTTCAACTACGGTTTTCTACCGAACTATTAAAAATTCAATATCAAAACGGAAAGTTGTGAATAAATATAGGTTCCAGGTTGATATAATCAAAGAAGAACTATTTTTAGGATGCTGAAGATATATATATATATATATATATATACACACAGAGGGTTGATTAATTCGTGTGTCAATTTCATTTGTTCGCCGTGCAAAAGTGATATGAGGTAATACCGTGCAATTTGGTGTAACTTTAGACGAAAAACGAAGGTTTTGTTTCGCCATAGAAGCATGTCACTTGTAGTAAAGATTGAAGAGATATAGGGTCAAAGGTCAAATTTCGATAGTTTCCTTATGGAACTGCAATGGTAAATTCTGAAAGAGCCTGAAAAAACGTAAATCGAAGTGATAACAAAGAAAAAGCTGTCTGGTGTGATTCTATGTCGCAAGCCGACCAAATATTAGTCAATCAAGTGGTCATGGTCAGAGGTCACTGTCAGATCAAGGTCACAGTTCACCTTGAGAACACATTTGACATGATGAGGTACGGACATTGCGTTGTTTTTAGAGTATTCAAATGGGTTTTCAAGATGACCTATGACCTTGATATGACCGTCACCTCGGAACTTGACACTTGATTGACACATATTTAGTCGGCTTGCAACATAGAATCATACCATAGAGCATTTTCTTTGATATCACCTCGATTTACGTTTTTTCAGGCTCTTTCAGAATTTACCATTGTAGTCCCATAAGGAAAAAATCGAAATTTGACATTTGACCTTATATCTCTTCAATCTTTAGCACAAGCGACATGCTTCTATGATGAAACAAAACTTATGTCCTTCGTCTAAAGTTACACGAAGTTGCAGGGCTTTAAATCATACAACTTTTGCACAGTGAACAAATGAATTTGACACACGAATTAATCAACCCTCTGTATATATATATATATATATATATATATATATATATATATACAATTTCTTATAATTAACACTATTCAGGAGTTACACACAGGGTATGACCCCCCAAAAAAATACTTCCTACATCAGCATACACTTGTATACTTTCTCAATAAAACTATACTTGCTTAACAGATAATTTCATCTTACACTTGATCTGTACTATTTCTCTTAATTAAAAAAATCTAGTTCTACCATTTTTTTTTCTGTAAAATATAGTTGGAAGTATTTTACAATTACTTATAGTCTTTTCGAATGCATAATAATATTCATTCAAAACTACATTGATTTAATGGCTTCAAGCATTGGACTCCATATTCTTAGATCCCTCTCAACCGAAATTTCTGGGTGCGCTTGCTATAGAGAATTCAATATTTGTAATCTGAAGTGGCACTCGATTTCAATATTTCTAGTTTCGGTTAAAATGTTGCATGAATCAAGTCGATTCTCTAAATCTTGAATTTACATAAAACAAACGTTTCTCGCCTTATACCTAGTATTACGTTTCCACTCTAGAGAAACAATACAGAAACCGGAAAAGGTAGTAGGTGTCTGCCTTTTCTGGCTGTAATGTAGGTGACATCGTATATAGCTATAGTACTGAAACTAATATTAAATTTCAGTCAATTACTTAACCAAGACGTGAAGATGACGAAAGACGAATAGAGGAGTTAGAGATATATTTGTGGATGTTAGTAGATGGCAATCATTTAGCAAAATTAAGTTACATCACAATTTAATTAATATTCAAACTCTAAAGTCAAACCTTAAGCAATCGCACATCTCCATACACTATGTATAACATCCGAAATGATTAACAATATGAAACTAAAGACAACACTAAACAAGAAACTAGAAACCTAACTAAATCTATTACTACATATCTAAGTAAATATATTTACCTGAAGTCGAATAAATCACTTTGATACGATATAATGAATCTTCCTTCCCTCCTGGAACCTTCGCAGGATACTCGGGCCAAATGTCTCCTGACGTCGAGGACTTTTGCATCTGTATATGCCTACTACCAAAAGGAGACGTAATTAGGTAAAATTTATCATTACTTCAATCTATAATTCCCCATGCATGTTTAGCTGCCATAACGCAACGTCAAAATGCAGCAAATTATACACCTCAAATTGGAAGTCAATAAATGTATAGCAGTGCAGAAGAAGCGTAATATCGAAATGAGCTAGTAGAATTGTAAGCAATTGAGTGGAAACATCCTGGGTCTCTTTGTAAAATTCAATGAGTCTGTGCAATGTAGTGGTGCGAATATGATGTTTATAATTACATACAATTACAACAGAATAATCTTTCACCATTCTGTATACTACGACATTTGTTGCAGCGTACTGCTGCAAATTCTTACAAGATCACTTTCGTTTAATACTCAGAAGAGGCGACGGTAGCTGCTTAAATGACACTCATCGTCTTACAAGTCACACACACGTGGTAACGTTATGAAATATCTTCTTCATGACGGATGATCATTATGAACCTAAAAAATCCGTCCTATCAATGCGAGAATCGCACAAAATATTAAATCAAAAATATCCTGAGGAAGAAACCTCAGTATACGAGAGAACCATCACTATTGTGATCCAATATCATCAAAATTTGATTTGTTGTCACACACTCACACATGTCGCAAATGGGCATAGATACGACGAAGGATTACTTACACAAGGTCTATAACACTTGTAGTTTAGCTATTGTCAGCAGACCAATATCTATACTTGTTTTGTAAGTCTGATGGTCAAGGGAAGGTGTGTGTAGGTTAAATAGTGACATATGAGAACATATTGTCTTAGCAGAGTATGAGACAAACGTCTCCATTCAAACAAGAAGTCTCAAAATTTAGTGTATCCTAAATTCCAGGAAATAGATTAACATGTCCATAGTGTGACGTTCACGGGATCGAAAACAATCTTCGCACTTACTATCCATCACAACCTAGGAGAGACTTAGGCCTACTTCTGTCAACAATGTCACAATTTGAGAGAGAGATCAACAGTTGAGAAGAGGCTTGTTATAATTTCCAATTTATATTTTTTAAATGTTACTACATATTTTGATGTCGGTAATCTAAGCACAAAACAGCGCAGCATTCTTGAACTGGCTTCATGTGGTTAGGGTATTATTTTGATCAAGTAAATATAGTATGTTATTATTTTAGTGAAGTATGGAAGGTTAAAATGAAAAATGTAAATGAAGCAATAGATGTTTCCTTAATAGAAACAAAAATCAAAATAAAATGCATCTCAAATATCAGAAAATAAGTTTGAATGGTGGCAAAGTATGTTTGTGTTGTGCAAAAGTCATGATTCAGTAGTTAGATAAAATCAACATTTGCATTCTGAAGCTCAATTAAGGAAACAATCCGATATCATGATAAGATTAAGAAACTTTCCCTCAAATATAAGATATTTATCGTAATATTTTGTATCGTATTTAACACTGTGTAATTCTATAATTCTCAGTGCAAGAAAATAAGCTTTTTAATATCTTCTTTTCCAGCTTCCTTTCGTTATTATTATTTTTCGATTACACCGATTGTGCTAGTAACTTCTCCCTAGTTTCACTTTTGCAGATGATGTCAAATTGACAAGAAATTAACCACAGTCAGAGTAAGTAAATGCAGTACATTTCTGTCGCAATGTAAAGTATTATTTCTGAAGGAGAAATACATAAGATAACTTATGTGCTTACAAACCAAGATATTAAATGAAGAAAATCTTAAAACATCTTAAAGTTATGGTTTTGTGGGCACGGGAGATAGGTAATTAATGAAAATAACGGAATTTGAAATAGAAAAGATGGAATAAGAATGTGGAAGTAAATTAGAAAACCATTGGTCTTGAGTATATTTTTGTACAATGGAAAATTGTTTCTTCTATTCTTTCAATAATGTACGTAAATTTCTGTTGATTATGCCAGGAACTTAAATTTAAATTTCAAGTAAATGCCTCCTTTCTCAATCAAAAACATTTGCATATGTGAGTATTGTTAGAGCATAGAAGAAAAGCAATTTGAAACATATTGATCACGTTCTCCGTTTAATAGATAAGGAGGAAAAAGACGTCGCACAAGATGGAGTTGAAAATTTGGGAATTTTACTCCATAACTTAAAACTCCAGTAAACAGACATTCTGCTGAAGTATGGAATGTAATTTTCTCCCTTGGTTGGCAAGACTTTTCACTCTTAGCAGTAGCCGGATACTTGAAAGCAAATATTTGAAGATTGATCAATACATCTTGCAAGAACGGATGTAAACATAAGTCTTGCGTTTTCCCCTTAAGATGCATTTTAATTCAGCAAATTGCAAAGGCTCTGGCTGAATGTAGAGTGTTTAGGAAGGAAACTACGTTTAGTTTCGCTGAATAAAAGGACCTATCGTCTTTACTAAATAAACGATACGAATTTCTACGGTTTTCTAAATAATATTTCGCATATCATTAAATTCTTTGGTGAGTGTACTACGTTAGGATGTAGAATATTTTCTAAGCAAGGTCGTTGGAGTAGAATACTTTGTTTTACAAACAGAATTCAAATATTAGAAAAATATTTCAGGTATTATATGTATTTTTCATATGAAACACTGGAAGTTTTGAAGCTCATTTTAACTTAATTAAAGCCTTAATTTAAGGAGAAAAAGTAAAGAAAATACAGACAAGCGTAAAAATGACATAAAATAGAAAAATAGTAAATAGCTATGAAAAGCCATTGTTTGCTACAATGCAAATAGGTGTCTGTATCGGATACTATTGCGATCAAATTACTTTATGGTTGTATAAAAATCTGATTTTCTGATTATCTTATTCTTCTATTACTTCCTTTCTATAGAGCAAGATATATTGTTTGTACTAATATTTTCCAAAATCTTTGTAGTTAGAATATTAGAAATTCTATACGTATATATTGTAAATAATAAGTACTATACGTTCCATTCGTTCTATAATCTAGATTTGTTCATTTGTGTGTAACGTGTGTTACGTAGCTCATATTTCGTAACTCTTTAGGTCCTTTCGTAATCAAATGGCTAAGGCGAATGATTCGTGTATTTGAAGTTCTGGATTACACTTCCTTACGGCAGTGGTTTGAACTCCAGTTGAAAGAGTTGAATTCGTCTCATCTAGGATCAGTAATTAAAAGGAAATTAAACCATATCAACCAATTTTGTACTTATATATATTCTTTGTCTTCGTTTATTTTAGAAAATAGTTTTATAACTTTCGTTTCGAGGAAGTTTGTTTCACTTCTGTTTGCTCGTTATAGTTAGCGACCAAAAATCACATTCTTACAATGGAACAAAATAATATTTTATCTCTATAACGTGTTACGTTTTATCTATTTGTGAAGTTCCATATCAGTGACCACCCTATATCTACTTCGAATCTCTTTATCTATTTTTATTTTTGTTTCCTGAAACTAATCAACTAATCTAAATACAATAAAAGGTTAGATGAAATTATAAAATATATGAAGGAACTTTTTCAGAAAAATGCCTGTCTGTATTGTAGAAAGAACACGTGGACGACATTTTTCTATCCGATGTTCTGAACGATTTACTGCATGGCAAACAGCTAGATCGTCCATTGTTTTCAATCTGAAAGGTTTGATTTAGTAGGAAGAACAATTGAAAAGTGATACTGTATAAGAATAAGAACAAGAATACAAGGCGTCCCGAGTGGAACAGACGGTTTTTAAAGTGGATAATTTTAATACGGTCAGAGATACAGAAGAAGAAAAAACATTCACACTCAAGGAAATCTCGAAAAGTTTTGTTCAGTAAATTGTCATACTTGAACAACTACCGGTGATGGCGCTAGTATCGCCGAAAAACAGAAATAGCGTACGCAGTTGAAAAGGCGCAATGCGTGTGGTGGTTTGAAGAGACAAACAGTGTTGTACAAGTTCAACGAAACTTTCGACGTGTTTACAACAAGGATTCTCCATCACGCAACCGTATCCAGGCGTAAAGGGATCATTTTTTATTAACGGGAAGTGCAGTGAAACAACACAGCGGGTGCCGGAAGAAAATGTGGAAGCAATAAGAAAGTGTTTTTCACATAGCCCTAGGAAGTCAATTCGCGCAGCGAGCAGGCAATTGGCAATTCCAAAGTCAACAGTGCACGATGTGGTACACAATCGATTACCAATCACTTGCAATTGAATATCACAAACGATTACGATCAGTGTACCTCAGATGTTACAGAATTTGTGGAGAGAGGTTGAGTTCAGATTAGATATTGTAAGAGTTACAAATGGAGCTCATGTGGAGTTACACTGAGTTAGAGTGATATGTAAGTAAGATCAAATAAACCTTCTGAGTTCTTTAAAATGCATGTTATTTCTTCCGTGTCTCTGACCATATTAAAACTATTTCACAAACCGTCAGTCCCATTCCGGACCATATTAAAACTTTTAAAAACCGTCAGTCCCATTCCGAACACTCTGTATATTCTAATACATTTTCTCAAAGTTAGTCTAATTATATGTAGCTGAGTATAAATATAATTTCAAAAGCTTCATTTTCCAATCTCTTATTGCACTTATGAATCCGCTACAAGACTAAAATAATTAGGAAAACTGCGCAAAAGTATTCAGCTGTTAGCAATATAGGCAGATAAGCCTAACAACAATCCCTTTCCTTTGTTCCTAAAAATTGATTTGTAACAAAGTAAAAATAGATAATCTTCTGTGCTGAACCTTCCAGGGACCTTAGTGAAGTTCTAGACTGGTGCATATAATTAAATACCTCTGTCGATAATCTGGGTTATTCCGAACCATCAGTGATCTTGGTTTGACTGTTGACTGACATTTACTTATATATATACTGCTCTTATTTTGTACTGGATATGAAGCCTCTTAGTAAAGCATACGGAACAAACTGTAAGACGATTGCTCACAACAAAATAAAAGAAATGTTTATGTGGATCTGTGAGGTAAAGAGCAAAGTTTTAGAGCTAGGGAAGTCCAAAAGTATGGAAAAATACTTTGCAACACTTATGTTCGAACATGAGGAATCATAGAGTGGTGATAGAGTTCAACGTAAAGAAAATCACACACACATATACAAACATACATACTTCAGAAACGTTCAATGAGTACAGAAAGAATTCCTCACACGCCATGATTACGAGATAAGCTTCCGACAGAATTCCCAAATATATCCTTACTTAATGTTGGGTTCAAAGTATACACAAAGTCATCCTTCACAGCAGTGAACACATACTGTGTCGGTTGGAAGTTGGAACTGTAGAGACAACTGCTCTACGGTTTCTGATTTTCGACATAATGCGTGCTGTTATGCATTTTTTCCGCTTTTTGGCGTCCCTAGCTCAGAAAGTGTACACTTTTCCAACACGCTCACATGAAAGTTTTTCTTTATTATTTGGATGACAGGAAATCAAGTTTGGAGGAAATCAAGTTTGAACTACTCTCAAAGTTTGGCGGAGTATGTATACAATATTCAACTACCTAACAGTGTGAATACAGATGCCTGTTGTTAGCTAATTACTGTACACAACAAACAGTTATGAAACCAGGAAAAACAGCACCACTAAACAACGTGTAAGTCAAAGACCAAGAAAGAGAAACTAAATTACTCCGGTAAACCCTGTTTTCTGCTTCAGTCTTAACAGAATCCAAACTAATTGGGGACGCACAAACCGAAGCAGAGATGACTTCACGGCACACAAAGATATCAAAAGGCCAAGAGAGAAATAATACAAATACTTTCCGCTTATTAATGGACCATCAATACAATAAACAAGTCAAACAAAAAAATGAACAAATTGGATACTTCCTTTGGATTACATCATTTTTCTGCCAAAATATACAGAAGAAAAGCATCATATTCTTCAAACGATCCTCGTAAAATAATAAAGTTTCTACGTCATCATTAAAAAAAGACCTAACATAACAATCATCCTTCTACATTGCTATCAGTACAATCTCGGAGACAACATGCATTATCTCCAATGAATTAGGTCTCTCCAATCAGACCGCAGTACAGAAATAAAAGCCAGTAAACAACAAACGTACTAAAAAGGAATATAGCAACCAGCTTTACCTTTTAACTACTCGACCCAACTAATGAACCGATGACCCGTGGATACTTTAGTGGAAGATTAGGAAAACAGAACGGGGAAGTAACATTTAACAAAACTCGAACAAAGTCAATCGTAGGAGATCATGAAAAATACGTATGAATTTTTTTAAAAAGACGGCCACCTGAAATAATGAAGTGAAGACAAAAGACTACGAAAGAATATCAGAAAAATAAACAGCGAGCAATAACAAAGAGGATAAAACTAATACATAGGAAACAGAAACGTGAAGCAAAAACAGTGTAACAAAAGGAAACAGAAGTGTAATAATAAGAGGAAAAACGTTATTGCAGTTAATACAGCAAGAACTATTAAAGAATAGACGTATACCAAACCATAATTTCAAACATGGACATAAATATTATGTATCCCATCAACGTAAGAGGCGATGTAGAGCAGAAGACTACCAAACCAAAGAAAAAATAAAACAATATAATTTATATATGTGCAATCTAAAAAATTCAATACTAAATTTTTAAAGAAAATGTTTCTGAAAACATCTTCCGTCAGAAAACTCTTGATTCAAAAGCCAAGTTCCACGCTATATGAAGAAGCAAGTCCATACGTAATACTACTAGCAGCAATTAAAAACTCCATGTAGAAAGTAAATATTCCACGAAAAGGATAGAATTGAAGAGCTCCATTAAAAATACCAACATAATAAAAACAGGATATTGACTACTCGAATGTATGAGATTTCATATTAATAGTGCACTCTGTTTTTAATAAGACCCTTACCAAATTAGCGAACTGATTGCAAATGGAATTACCATTAGTCTGATAAATTCTAAATAGGACGATACAATAGTCCAGAATGAAAATTGCTTTCTACAAATTCTAGGATGTACGGCTGTTACAAATGAAAGTAAAATCAATAGAAATAGAAACCAGCAATATTGTGATCATTAATTTAGTTGAATGTTTTAAATTTTTATTTAAATTGTTTTAGAAAATTAAAATAAATTATGAATGTGCTCTCTGTTAGAAAATTGAAATGAGTGGGAAAAAATGATTCCTCTAAAACTGCATTCTTTTAAAAGAGGATTAAGTACTCTCTACAAGCAAGTACTTAGTTTTAAGAACCTTATCGTTATCATGACATTTTTAATACTGATATATCTCTTCAAAATAAATTATTAAGTTTACGGAAACAGCATGTATAGTTTCACTTATAACTACATATAAGTTTGAAGGACGCTCTAGATATATATTTTCTTTTCGTCAGAGATTTAGAGTGAAAATGTTTTTCTTAAGGAAACTTTGCAAGAGTTTGGATTCTGTAATTACAAAATTTTCTATGATATACATATTTCTTCATCAAGGGAAACTTCTGTAACGCATCTTTCTTTCATGTTTTAAGTGAACATTTATAAAGAGATGGAAAGTTCAAAGCATTTAATCGTTTGATTATGTGCATATGCTGTGTGACTTCAGTGATAAAAATCATATTCCCCTTACGTCCTACGTTTCTTTTTAAATTCAAATCTTGAGAAATATATTTGCTTGCCTTGACCTGTAAGGTTGCTTTCCTTTCAGCCCAGAAAAATGAACTTGAAGAAAAGTAGATATATGCCTTTCCAAGAATATTCATTTCAGTAAGTCCATGAATGGTTTTACAAATTTCAATGTATTACAAAGAAAAGAACATTTAATTCTAGCAGTGAAACATATATGAACTATGTTCACAGTCCTCTTTACAGCCTTTCCAAGAATATTCATTTCAGTAAGTCCATGAATGGTTTTACAAATTTCAATGTATTACAAAGAAAAGAACATTTAATTCTAGCAGTGAAACATATATGAACTATGTTCACAGTCCTCTTTACATTCAAATCCTATATCGTTTCTGTGACTTTTCCTGTTAAATGAGTAATTTAACATTTCTGCTCATTTTAAATCTTGGTATGTTAAGGCAACATGCGAGAAGTGCGTTTTCCACACGTTTTCAACTTACCGTGAAATGGTTTACTATTGTGTACATAGGTATTAAACTTTCATACAAAGGAGAGTCGTTTAAGAACAAAATGGTAATCAAAGTATTTTTTTCCTAATTGACCGCCTTTCCTTCTTAAATAAAAAGTGCCCATTTATCATTAGTCCACCCAAAATTACCATTTACTTCCCAAAATGTACCATTCTGCTCCTCAAGTTTCTCTCTCTCTCTGCTCCAATTTGATTGTCCCATTTTTAATCAAAAAATGTTCTCCGAAATATCCCATAGGAACAATCTGTGCTCTAAAAGACCCATTGTGATATCCGTGCTTAATGTATGGTATTTAGTATTGAAATATTAACCATCACTAAAAAATCTTAGCCAAGGACATATGCTATATCTAATTTATAAGATCTCCAGACTATGCTGTGTATAAGGAATGGAAGTTGTATGGAACGATTATATCCGTTTGTCGATAGGAAGCAATGCACACAATATAAACCAGAAAAAATGCTTCTTTGATATGGATACAGCACCATAAGGATACTTCCAATCTTCTTCGTTATCAGCAGCGGATCAAGGCTAACCCTCCCCCAGGATTTTGGAGTTACAAAAATAATTGAATTTATATCCTTTTGAAAATTCATATTAAGCTCATGACATACTTATCATAGTCTGGGGTCCGACTGAATCCTTTCAGTTTTTTATACTCTGAATTCGCCACTGTTCGTTAGCACTCTTTTTCAAACTGTAAATTGTAGAAATCAATCAGTTTCATGTTTCAATGTCGATTATCGATAGAACAAACGATAACTCTAACTCTAACTCTAACTCTATGGCTTATGGAACCCGGAGGTTCAATGCCGCGTTCACAAAAGCTCTCCACGGACTTCAATCGTTAGCCAATTGGATCCAGTTTCTACTTTGGATTCCAATCTCTGCGAGATCCATCTTAATATTGTCCTCCCATCTGCGCCTAGGTCTTTCTAATGGTCGTTTTCCGATTGGTCTTCCAGTCAAGACTTTGAAAGCGTTTCTACTTTCTTCCGTTCTAGCTACATGACCTGCCCACCTAAGCCTCCTAGACTTCACGACCCTAACAATGTTGGGTAAACCATATAAATTATGTAGTTCCTCGTTATGAAGTTTCCGCCATTCCCCATTCCCGTTCCTCTTGGGTCCGAATATTTGTCTCAGGATCTTGTTCTCAAATACTTTCAGTCTATGTTCTTCTCTCAGAGTAAGTGACCATGTTTCGCAGCCATACAGAACAACAGGCATAATTATCGTTTTGTGAAACGTACTTTTGATGTATAGATTCGATTTGTCATTGAAGAATATACCCTCATCAAATGTTTTATTCGGACACTAGGAACACAACAGTGCATCATATCGTTCATGAGATATAGGCCAGGGTTATGATGAACTCTTAAACTTCAGTATAGTACCAAGTTTAGACATCGAGCACAATAGGTATTTATTTATTTATTTTCTTATTTACTTTAACTTATGTTCTCTGTATGTGAAAAATTCACTGTTCAGTGGCAAATTTATTTGTTGTTGTTCCTGTTCTACAAACAAGGGCACACATACTATTAAACGTCATACGAATGTTCCCAAAATTGCCGCACATGCCACTTATAATAATCTGATATCAAGAAAAACAAGATAAGCTTTGCTAAAATTTATTGAAGACGGTCGCGCAACAATATCCTTCTACTGTAGGCAACCATAATATCCTCGCGACTTTGCAGCTTGCATAGAAGCTAGAGAATGTTATTCATATTTTAAACGAGATATGGATATCCCCCATCAGTGTCGCTGTTAGTGAAGAAACATAGTGACTTCATTAACGATCTCCATCGAGATAATTGCTCTTCCTGTCTATTACAACAAATAAATACTAAGAATTCATTTTCAGTTCTGGTGAGTGGTCTCTCGCTCGATCCTCGGCCAAGTAAGTTTGTGCTGGACAACATCGCGTTCGTGACTTTTCTCATGATACTCTCTTATCCTCCCACTTTCACATTCCACCAATTGTTTCATCATCATCCACTTCCCTTAATAAATGTCTTCCTTAGCCTAAAGAGCATGGTCAAGAGAGGTTAAACTGAAATAATTCATTTCCTTTTCCTTCTCGTACATTGGGCATGAATTTCTCTCTTCCTTCTCGCAGTGGGTTAGTTCCTTCTGTGTATCTGCACTCATTTATGTTATTAACAGTAAGATGTGTCGAACAAGTAAATCCTATAGTTAAGAAAATGATGTAAAATACTTTTAGATTATGAAACAGTATCTCGGCCTTTATATTTAGTGGAATTATGAAAATTTGTTCTACACTGTTAATTTTTTTTTAAAAAAAAGTATTTTCAATTGTCCTTTATATTCGTGTTTTATGCCAATCATAGATATTTTCAAAACAATACGTACCTTGGGAAAAATTTATAACTACAGCACTGGATATAATTATTCAATTAAGACCAAGAGAGCAAAATTTTGCCACTGTCCCTTGAAATATTTACTGCGCTTACGAAACATTATAACTCAGTTTTGCAATGATGCATTTTATGGCTCAAGCTACTTTGTCTAATTTTTTCCACCTAATATGCAGGGTGGCCCAAAAGTAGTTATACAGTTCCATATTGATCGGCCCATGGCATTTTATATAATTTACTTGTTGTTATCCATACACGTTTAGTTTATTATTAGCTTTTAATTTCTTTTCACTCATACATTGAACTCGGAATATGTATACTGAAGCAAATGAAGTCATCTCAGTAAACTAAAATATGATACTTGATTAATACAGGGATGTATACCTACTTTCGGGTCCCTCTATATATGTACTTATATATGCGTGAATTCTACTTTATTGAATATTTTAATTTGTGCATCCCATTCCTTTATATAACTATATTTTATTATTGGTTAAATTATTTTTAGTTATCGAATTATGGTTAATATGATAGTATGTTTATTTTATTAGTTGTTTATTGTATAAATTGCCCTACGTAAATGATAACTTGAGGATCTTTTCCATCCAAACAGAATACTAGTTTAGTGAAATGTTTTTTTCTAGCCGGCTGAATTAGCAATTTTGGTCGATAAAGAAGGCGGATTTTGAATAGCCGATACTTAAGCATAGACAGTCAGGACCCCTATATATATATATATATATATATATATATATATATATATATATATATATATGTGTGTGTGTGTGTGTGTGTAATGAAATGAAATCTTTGAGTTTTACGTCCCACGTTTATGCCGGTTAGGCTAAAGGAGACGGTGATGATGAGTAATGAATGAAATAGTGGAATGAAGAAAGTGGGAGGAAACAGGAGAACCCCGAGGAAACCCACGCACACGGTGTTTGCCCTCCACAAAGTTCACTTGGCGGGGCTGGGATTGAACCCGGAATCCTAAGCACCAGAGGTGAACGCTCTATCACTGAGGCACCGCGGCCCCTATATATATATATATATATATATATATATATATATATATATATATATATATATATATATATATATATATACACTAATAGAATTTTAGAATGTTGGTAGGAAACATCAGCATTTCTTACGGAGGCCATGTCAATTTTGGATATTTATTATTCTCGTTTGTACATGAAGTTTTGAAATCTGGTTTTCGTTACCATAGAACAGGTTATAAGATTTCATGGTAGAAATCCTTGTTTATGAGATTATAATTTCGTCCCGCAATCAGCCTATGTACACAGTTCTTGGGTTCGAAAACTTGAAGACTTTAGTTTGAATAACCTAACCTAGAGAACCGGGCCTCTTTTGAATACGCTTAATTTCTCTAGTGAAGAATTGTGCTTCATCCAACCTATTCTATCCTCATGTAATGTTAAGTAGATAGGTATTCTGTCCAGAGGTGAGAAATTTTCAGGCAATCCATGTGTATGTTTCTCGACTAGACAGTACTGATGATTGCATAGAGGGATTGTGACGTCTTATCTGTTTAATGATCAACTATCAATATAAAGGAATAGTTTGTTTCCACGTTAAAGAGTTTAATTAGGCGTCTTCATCTTTTAACGGAAAGGTAGTCTGTTTTTCTGAAAAGAATACTTTTAGTTCTTCACCACTGCTTAGAAATATGTTTTAGAAAATAAAGTTTTGTATTTGAAATTGCAGAGAAGTCTTATCTATGAAGTTTACTCTGAATCAGTTATTTTATTTCTATTATTTCTCAGTAATAAAGATATTAATTTTCCCCTGGACAATAAACCTATGTCAGTGAATAACCATTCACTTCTTATACACATATTTTTTTCTCATCACAATTTTTTTGTAGGCGTACTGTCAATAAATTTGTTTTTCATATTCTTAAACCTTTTGTGATCAACTGTATATTAGTTTCAGACAATTATTTTAAACTTTATTTGTATTGACTGCGTTGAACAAGACATAAACACATTAATTTGCAGGACTTCACGTATTTACTGCTTGAAAAGGGAAAAACACAGAAATTTATACCCCGATTCCCGACTAATCATGTACAGGATGGAGTGTATGTAAGTATTCCCTTGCCTCTCTATGGTTAGTGCTCGCGCCTTTGGCGTGGTCGACTTGTATTCAATTCCCCGTGAGAACTCATGTGGTACGGAGCCAAGATTATAGTAACTAGGCCAGAACAGAAATTCTACGAAGCTACAACTTGAGTTACGATGTTCATATTATTTGCAATCGACAAATTCAAATGGCAAATTCTCTTTCTCATGTATAATATTATACTGTATATGGCAATATTATTACATCGATGGGTGCAATTCTGAGAAGTAATTCTGGCGTACTAGTATAGATTAATAAGCTATTAGGTAATTATGTGTACTATGTACCAATAACATTAGAGTATATTGAAAGTACGTTCGTACATCTCCGTAGACGTTCAAATTATTTTATATTGAGAACATATTATTTGCAATCTTTTTCCCTACCAATAGCAATATCAGAGCTACGTTCTCAAAGGTCCTCTGAGAGGTATGTAATTTTAATTAACATTGATTGCTACTTGTAAACAAACACGAGCAGTAATTAAGTTCTGCTAGCATTAATTAGTTGAATGATACTTTATCAATTAAGAAAATGACCAACAGATATTCAGGTACATATTGCCAAATAATTAACAATCAAATTACAAGTTCTCTAGAAATGCAACATATGCAACTCTCTGTATGTGATACGGAAACCTGTTTGTTCTATAGAAAACATTCATTAGGATTTAATATTATCACCAAAAAGACTATATAAGGCATAGACCTACAAATGAACTACATTAACCAGCGTTAGATACCATATGATTAAAGATTCCGAAATATTCGGAGTAATAAAGAAGATTCACCTGTTTTGTAGTCAATTTTTCTCTGCCCGACTGTGTGGGTGACGGATGACTGACATGAAAAAATTACACTGGGATCCCCATTACTTGTCCAGAATTGGACTTTACAATAACAAGTTACACGAAATACTTTTCGATTGGTGGGCGCTATAACAGTTGAACCTAGCTTTACTATACTTCTTCAATTGAAAACTGTCATCTTTTTATTTCAGAAAACATTGCGATCAACGATAGCACTTTCGTCTTAAACATTTTCTTTTATCGCGATATATGCCGCTACATTGCGTAAAATGTAGCTAAACTTCGTTCCTTTCAATATTCTTCCATTTTTGTACTTTATATTAGTATAGAAACTCATTTTTGTACTTTATATTAGTAGATGTGCTAGGCTGATCTCTATGTATTTTCAAATCCTCCTAGTAGGAGGAATAATTTAATATTTTAACACTAGATCACGAACAAAGTGAGGAAGATGAGCAAGATAAGCTTTGCAAGATTCTTTTGTCCTTTTGATTTGAATAAGTGTCTTTTAAGAAAACATATGTATGTCAAGAACTTTTCTGTTTACAGACGTTCAGCGTCCCTTTCCAGAGCCAAGGTTGTATGAGACCTTGATCTACAGTTTAAAGTCCAATAGAAACAATCGCAGTGTATTTAATGCTTTCCTACGGGAATCGAATCTGTGCTTGAAAGGCGCGGGCGCTAGCTATCAAACAGAGAGAACGTCAGCAAATATTTTGTTAATAACAGGTCGCAATAACCAACTGAATATTTCTGTAGTTTCATAGGCTGCCAGTCTATTATGGGCTAACTTTAAACCATTCTATGCAAGGGACAAAGGCTAAATGGAATGAGTCCCCCTCTGTATCTCCTGTAGATTCACGTGTATTAAAGAAATGCTTGCATGGATTTATCTTTACCTATAGCTGCACAATTGCATATTCATAGGTGTAGGACATGTTTCTCATATGTCCGTATAAAAACAAAGTTATCTTTCACTTAGATCTTCAGCGCTATGTGAGACAAAATTATATTTTTCTTAAGGATTTAATATATTAGCTTGGAAGAGAGAGATAAGAGAAGCGAGATGAAATACGAGATTAATAGAATTTAGTTCAAGAGCCAGATTGTCATGCTTAATTTATCCATTAACAATGATGAAGAGGAAAATGGGTTTTCACATAAGTCCTTATCTTTGTCTTGTGTATGTCATACGAGAAGTCAAAAACTCATTATGTTGAATAGAAGAAATGGAAGTTGTGGTTACTAGACTCTTGCACAGAATTATTTGATTCTGGGCAATGAAACATAATGAATTCCCTTCCTACCTACGTGACACCAAAACAAGAAGATTAGTTGTCTAATGTGAATAGGAAAGCAATCGATATGTTCGTAAGCTATTAGAGGTACATTCTGCAGATGAAAATATAAGGTGTATGACAAATATCTGCGGTGCGTTTGTACGGAATATTTGCTGTTTACTAGGAAAGTTACAGTCAAGGTATTGTTATCTATCGCTGTTTTTAGAATATGAGGTCCTTTTATTTACTATCATATAATTTCTAGAGCGAAAACTAAAGAAATGCCTTATGCAAACTGCAATCCTAGATAAGAATGTTTGTTGTTCTTTTCGAAACGAGCAACACTGAAGCTATATGAGATATAGACCTACACTATAACAATCAAACTGTCCTCTGGGCTTTGTAGTACCCCCGCTACATTCTAAATGTATAACATGGATTAATATTACCATCTTAATGGATGATAATAATTCACTAACTTCAGTTCCCAGTTTCAGCTCCGACAACATTATTCCTAATTTTTCTAGTTACTAAATATTTCCAAATGTTTGATGTAATGTTGTAAGTGATGTATCTGTTTACATATGTCTTCTGCAGTACGGTTGTGTATATTTGAAATGAAACACATTAGATAAGACTAATTTCTGATCAGACAGTTCTAGACAAAATGTTGCCTACTTATTACTTTCTTTCATTAGAACTAATGGAGGCACTGGTTTATTATAAAATTATTAATTCTCTCAAAATCATATGCAAAATCGTCCATGGTCTATCCGGCAGACCCCAATGTGTAGTTTATATACCAAACAACCTTACGTGTTTGTAATGTTGAGGCAGACTCCGTACAACCATAATGTGTTCAATGCTTCCCACCTGTAATTTTTGTTCTTGTAGTGTATTTATTAAACTTGCGTTGTAGGTGACATCGTTTGGAGTTGGAAAAATGTATCACAGCTCTCCTACATGGAAATTACAATTAATAACAAGATTAACGAGATATGTATACTTATGTGCTTTCAGTGACCCAGAATAAACTTTACGTTTTGCCTTGTTGCTCTACTAAAACCAAAGCAGAGCAAGGTATTATGACTTTTGGTTTCGATATTGATGTGCATAGAGCAAAGAAACGTAAGAGAGAGCAGCAAACTGTTTTCAATTTGAATTTAACATCTTGAAACAGGTTCCATCTTATACTTCTGTTGAAATTATATTTGATAGATCTAGTAATTCTGGTTTTAATTTTAAGGGACACAAGTTTGAAAGTCAACCGTGTTTTCAGGATGTTAAACCAAATCCAGGTTCATTTATTAAATCTTTAGGTTCTATAGCATGTATTGAACCCGGTGCTTTTATTGGTCAAGCCAAGGATAGACCAAAGAACACCCCAGATATATTTAGAATAGGATGGGCAACTTGGCGGAGCCAGGTGGGAGCAGAGTTGACGTTTATTTTCTTTCTTAAGGCATTTTTTAAAAATATTCACACTTTAGTTTTCAAGATATCAAATTGAAACTTTGCATACGGATTGTGCGTACCTATGGGTATTTTCCAAATATTTTTGATATCCCCACATGGAACCGGAGCCGGATCCAAGGGGCGCAAATGTTCCGATAGGGTGATTTTTTTAAAAGAAAAAATCCGGTTTTCCAGCTTTCTCGATTCAGATGCACGATACGGACATGGGAGTGGAACCGTTGGAAAGACGTCGCTATACTAAACAGAATTACTTTTAAGCCATGATTCTAGTCTAAATA
Source organism: Thermobia domestica (assembly GCF_964235325.1). NCBI lineage: Eukaryota > Metazoa > Arthropoda > Insecta > Zygentoma > Lepismatidae > Thermobia > Thermobia domestica. The sequence continues at coordinate 61,346,197 of NC_137455.1, read as the reverse complement.
GTAATGACACAGTCATTTTTTTTATAATATATGTGTATATGTGTCTATATAGGGCCAACATTCAGATTTTCAACATTTTATCCGCCCTTTGCTTTCAAGATACAAGATTGAAATTTTGCACAAGTATTATATACATAACAACGTATATTTTTAGAAAAGAAATGAAATGAAATCTTTAAGTTTTACATCTCACGGTTATGCCGGTCAGGCTAAAGGAGACGGTGATGATGAGTAATGAATAAAATGATGGAATAAAGAAAGTGGGAGGAAACGGGAGAACCCCAAGAAAACCCACGCACACTGCGTTCGTCCACCCCAAAGGGCGGGGGTTGGGATCGAACCCGGTACCCCAAGCACCAGAGGTGAACGCTCTACCACTAAGCCACCGCGGCCCGTATTTCTAGAAAAGAATCCGTTCCCACATGAGCCTAGGGTCGGGCCAGAAGAGCAAAGTGTTTTGCCGGGAATTGTTTTAAAAATCCGGGTTTTCACAGAATTTTCGGTTCAGATGTATGATTAGGACACGAGAAGGAAGTAAGTCGGAAAGGGCTGGCTAGGCTGAAGAAAGCGGTGTTTGAACCATGATTCTAGGTCCAATAGTAATAACGTGGGACATTTTTGAATTATATATATATATATATATATATATATATATATATGAAAAACATGGGTCACCTTCAGCCTTTCAAACATTTTTCCCGATCTTAGTTCTCAGATTGAAGTACAAGATTGAAATTTTGTATATGAATTATGTACATTCTAACATATTTTGTTTTTAAAAACTCAGATCCCTACGTGAACCCGGCTTGGAGCAGAGGGGCGCAAATAATTTTTAAAAATTTGAAAAATGTTCCGTTTTTTCCGATTTTTCCGTTTCTGGGTATAATACGGACAAGTAAGTAGTGTCGTTAGAAGGTATGCTCCATCTTGGAAAAAACGAAGTATGAACCATGATCCTACGATAAATGATAAGGAAGCAGTAGCTGTTTGAGTGAAAGCTTAAAATTTATCACAAAAAGTGGAAATCCTAAAAGGGTTAAATACACCATATGCAATCCTAGTTGCAGTGTTTAGCTCGTTTTACAATGTAAAAATTTAATCTTACATTCAATGTTCATTTCATGTAACACTAACTTCTGAATCAAAATCATTTTCCCTTCTATTAAGTACGTCTACTTGAAGGCGAACTGGGAGCGCGGTGGCTCAGTGGTAGGGCGTTCACCTCTGGTGCTTAGGGTCCCTGGTTCAATCCCAGCTCGCGCCATGTGGACTTTGTGGTGGACAAACACCGTGCTCGTGGGTTTTCTCGGTGTTCTCCTGTTTTCTCCTACTTTCTACATTCCACCATTTCACTCATCTCTCATCATCACCGGCTCCTTTAGCCTAAGCGGCATAATCGTGAGACGTAAAACTTTATAGATTTCATTTAAAAGATTTTGAAGGCGAACGTTTAATCCAGCATTGTACTGTAAACATACTGTCCCAACAGACAATTTATCCAAACTTGAGATAGAAAATATCAATACATGACATGATTGAGTTTCTCTTGTATAAGCTAAACTCAAATATATAAACTTAGCTTATACTGCTTTTTTTCAACATAAAAATTGTTTCATAAATTTTTTTTAATATTTTAATAGTCTAGAGAGATTACACTGATATGATAAAAATTACAATGTCTTCCACACTCGAGAAATATATAACTAGGTCATTATGAATGTGAAATTTCACGTAATATATCAAAAATTGTAATTGACTGTAGTAAGTAAATATGCATGAATTTTTCGTACTTATATATATATATATATATATATATATATATATATATATATATATATATATATATATATATATATATATAAAATTCTAATTGTTAGTATAAAATACATAAAGACATTACTACGTCAATAAATTCATAATTTTTTTTTTTACTTTTTTCAAATTTTCTAGTCACTTTTTACATGGTGTATTCTATTTTAAATCCCATATACCTCCTAAGTTACATATAGAAAGCACTGGTACTAGTAAAATGACTTTGCAGCTGAATAGCGAATTCTAAATTTCCAATAACGTCACTCACACAACGATTGACATAGATGATAAATTTTGTTGCACTATGTCTTCGAATTCAGCAATATAATCAATTCTCAATATAATTTTTGCTATAAGAGAAAATTTAATATGTGTTAGTGAAAGACTACAGAAAAAGAAACGCATATTTTCAAAGAAAAATACATCAATAAAATATTAGAAAACAATGAAGTTTTAATTTTAAAAGAAAGCAAATCATCTAAATTTTCTGCCTTAAATTCTCAATTCCTTTTTCGTAAATGTAGCAAACACCGAGGGCAATCAGAGAGAAAAGAAACTATATTTTTCATCAGAAATACCTGTAATTATTTCGTTATGTCAGTTATTATACATTCAGCAGTCTCAATTTGTATGGGTTTTCTTTCTATTACATGTAGACAAAGGATTAGATAAAAATATCACAAACACACACACACACACAAAAGAAGCAATTACTCTACTTTCTATCACAATTTCTATGTATAACAAATAGTTTGTAAACAAGCCTTCGTGGTGTAGTTGGTAATCTATTATTCTTCCAGTTTTCTGGATGATCATGAGTTGAAATCCCATACACTGAATTATTTTTCAGTCTCGTTCGTGATAGTTTGTTAAACAATTCTCTTTTAGTCCAATGTATCTTAATATTATTCGTTTTTTGTTAGTCAAATTCAACATGGGTAAATAATGCAATTTTTTTTTTCCTTGGAAATGTTGAAATTATCAACAATATTACAAAAGGAAGCAGCTTCGTTTTCATAAAGTGATAATGAAACTTCAATCACCATGTAAGGAATCTTTAAGAAAATAGTACTTTTCTATTTGCCAGGTACCACTTATGATAACTACAATTGAGGGAGATAGTGGAAAAAGGGCGTATCCCAGAAAATGTGGAAAATCATGATATCTACAAACTTGGATGAATGAAACTGTCTGGTAAATTGAGCAGAAATGTTACGACTCGACTCCGTATACTATGGATCCCATAAGCATAGGACGAAAATGAAGAAATATTTGTGTCAGAAATATTAGTGGAAAAATGACGTATCCCTCTTCCAGCTATATTGTGAGTTTGTGGCGATGGAACATTATCAGTCATTCTTTATGATCCTAGAAATTGGCCAAGCGTGACCGGTGATACACGTTGTTGTTGAAAGTAATAATGGCTGAGACTTAGTCTAGGATATGAAACCTTTTCTTGGAATGGCATATCTTTTGCACGAAAGTGTTCTTTGATATATTTTACCGATTTTACTATATGGGTGTAATTATTGAAATCGAAAGTATTAGGAAATTTTAACCACTTCTAGTGTTGATAGAGTTTTGCCGATAGTGATAGTATATCACCTATCGATCCATGATGATTTTATTACAAATAATATTGTATTGATCTGTTTACTTACTAAAAAATTCATTACTAAAAATTCAGTTTAAAATTTACTTACTAAATTTTAAATTGAAATTTCACAACCAATGAACAAACTTTTAAAAGATCTCACGTCATTTCCTATTGGGATTGCAAGATGATGCTAGGCGTCGAACCAGAACTAGAAACAGGAGACTAAGAATTGTGAAGTGCCAACCCTAACCAATAACCTACGTTTACTCGGTAAATATTATCATACCCAAATATTTTTGTGCAATTTTTTTTTGTGCGATGTGTATTATTTTCTTGAAGCAAAGTGTGAGTTTACTACTTTAGTTGAAAACTATTAATCGACAACCTGTAATCTATGTTCATTATTACGTTCTGTTCATTTTCTGCATATTACAACAGATGCTATTCTTAGTAAATGTTCTATTGAAGTTTTATCATACATTCATTAAAGTTTCAAAAATATAAAAGTTCCTCTTATCGATAATGACAATGATTAGAAAAGAAGTTCCCTCTTTGCCAACAGTCTTCATAATTTTCAGATTAAAAAAATAATAACATAATTATGAATTGTTTGCAAATATTCAAATAAACTTGAATGAAACTAATATCTAAGAAACATTTTTGCAACAATAGATTCTTATTTAATGAGAAAACATAAACTGTTTTTTTTAACAAAGAAAACTTAGTGTAGAGTATGGGACTTGAACTGACGATCATAGAAAGCGTGCAACGCGTAGATGGTACACGTTAGCCAGCCACTCAACAAAGCTGACTTAAATCTCGCCAACTTGTTGAACTTACATAAGCAAATCACTAGCACAAAATGACTGATCATTGCACGTTTTGTGGCTGATTTCTATTTTGTTCTCTGATTAGGTGTAAAATGTTTAATAACTATAAATCTTACAACTGTGTCATATGTGTTGTAACTAACACTATGAAACATTAGCATGATATTTCTAATAAAATTTAAAAGAATCAATCTTTTTTTGTAAATTTCGTAGCGTGTTTCCCATGTTAATCAAATAGTTCAGCTGATTTCTTTTTTCTAGTTATAAATTGATTATTTCTTAAAATTTTTGTTTGAAATACCTTTTGGGAAATATGTTTTCTCTTCTGTACATTTTCAACAAGACATAAAATTTTCTCTTATAAGGAAGAAAGTTATTTTTTCTATGTAAGTTTCACACGTGTACGTAGGGGAAAATTAAAAAAAAATGTTAGACTCTTTAAATTAACTACTACTAGCAACTCTGTTCTCAGGTCATGTTTATTTTTCCGGCTCTCTTCTCATAGCAGTCGAGAAGTAAAACTCAAACAGAAAGAAGAGCAATAGAGGATTGTTTTGAGAGGAAACAGAATGCATACCATACATGACCATAGGCTAATTCAATATACATAGAGGCATGCTAAACGTAATGAAACAAAGTTAAGATAAATATCGTTACTTCATTGGCATGTACTGCAGTATATCTGATAGTTTAACTTGCAGCTAAGCACTTAAATTTTCACTAGTCTAAATATCTTACATTCGTTTTATTTACCTTTATATAACGATGCATGCATATGTTAAAGCAGGCAATATTTACATTAAGGAGTTCCTTGTGGCTATATGGTTAGCATACGGATCTTTGGCCTGTCTTTAAGTCCTAATAGAAGCTCATTTGGTTTGGATTCTATGAATCACATAGATTTGGTCTAAACATGGAAACTAAACTTGAAACCAACCAATCAATCTGCATTAGGATTGATGAAATGGAACACATGCTTAAACATGCCTTAACATGGATTGTAGTTTTATGATCCTATAATAATATTGCAACTTGAGCACAACTATTTTCAGCAATAATTCAGATTTCACGATTTTACAAGAGTGACTATTCGTTAATTTGTTTCATTTTATCTTTCAAACTGTTACGGTTTTGTCATCGGCACCAATTATAGACCTATATTTAATTTTGCCTTCTTTATAGCTTTTGTTTTGTGTCCTTTTACAGCGCTGAAGTTACTAAGAACTATGCTTAATATTAAAATCGTCCTGAAAAACCACCAGGACTTCACTGTAAACAATTACGGTCACATTTACTACCCGGTTAGCCGTAATTCTAGCTGCCAACCAAGTACCATACAATTTACGGTATTAGTGTTACAGTTATGGTAATAGGACATAAATAAGGCCTTTTTATGGCCTATAATCATACATTTTACGGTAATACCATAAATGTTTAGAGTAATTAATTTGCAGAAAGGATTGACTGCAATCGGTCAGTAAATGTGATAGTAATTATTTATAGTGTTGAGTCAAGTGTTTACTGATGCGCCAACCATCACGGAAGATTAGCTCTCTAATTGTAGGTTGTTTCCAAACACACTATCTCTGCTCCAGGAAGGTTGGATTACACTATCATTCCACTGGGCTCGGTAATTATACAAGTTACCAGGTTAACAAAGATGTGATATACGGCATGTCCGTTGTATAATATTTTAGTTTCAACTTAGGGACAGTCAGAAAGGGCAAGTAAGAAATCTATTAAGATCAACTCAGAACCAGTTGTACTGAAGGTTTGCTTATCATTATATCCTCAATGTGGAATATTTCTAATCTAGAGGAGTTAAAGTTAGATCCGAGGACGCATCTTTCAGTTTAATAATTGTTTTGTTTATTCACCTTGGCTTAGAAGATGCAGTAAAATACTAGTTCATGTTAGAATTTAAATTGAATTTTTGTTTAATACATATTAAGTTTTTGGAATGGTGTGGAAAATTATGACACATTATGGACTTATTCAACCTAAAATGCTTCGGCAGTGCTAGCTTAGAACATATTTACATGTTTCTAATTTTCCATTTTAAAAACAATTACACATTACGTATTTACACCTATAAATCTAACTAACCAAAAATTCAAAAGAACTAAATATAGTAGCCAAGTCCTATATTAATAAATTTCTATATTAAAGAATCATTATTTTCAAATATATTATGATCAATATGTCAAAGCTTGTAAGTGTTAGGAAATGGAAATTGTTTTAAATCCTTAGCAAACTAAATAATTACAAGAATATTCTAACTTACATTGAAAGATATAGCCTAATGATTGTTTTCATGTATTAACTTGAATGTTTTAGTATAATATTTACACAGTGTCCTGAATTGAAATGGAAAATCAATATTACTCTGCAACGTTCTAAATACTTCAGGAAATGAATTCTTTACCACACACTCCCATATATTGAATCAAACTAAATATCACTCGACCTATAGAGGATACAACTCTTCAACTAGGACAATGTACCTCTACCTTTTAGCCTCTAGGTTAAGTAGTTTTAAGCCTTAAAATGTTTATTGTGAAGTGATTGCTGGGATGGATAATTAACGAACTTTGGGTTCAAGACGCTAGTATTATGTTACCGCTTCCATGGTTCCCCAAGCTCGGAACAAACTCCAAAATTTATTTTTAATCGACTGTTATTTTTTTTTTTAGCCATTCACACTAGTCTAGTGAATTCATGCATGTCTTTGATACACGAACCTCTGGGTGCAATTCTTTGTGGGGAAGCAGCGACCAATCCAGTTGCATAGGTTAAACGTGAAAGAGTAAGTTTTATCGTATATAGCATCAGTTGAAATAGGATTTAAAACAAAATTCAACCAATTTATCAATGTCATTTTCCGCCCTCACTAGGTCAGTTTAGGAGTTTCATAATATAGAGCCTAGTTACAAAACATGTGCCTTAGTGATTTTTATTAGTATAACATGACTACCATGGTAATACCATGTTCTGGGAATAGTAGTGTCATACAGCTCTTTCAGACGTAATATAATGAAATTGGCACAGCATATCTTCTCTGCCAGATGATTTTGCATGATTATCTGCAGACCCTCGTGTTGTACCAGGTTGAAGTCCAGGACACTTGGGAGCTCACGAGTCCTTCATGTAACTTTGATGTGCTGCGACATTTGTACAATTAAGATTGATTGCATACGTAAATAAACGGCTTCGGGTCAAGCACGTTAACTCTTCTAGAGTAGAGTGAAAGAGACTTTTAACTGACACTTTGATGAAATTCTATTCAGCAAACTTCCATACAGAGATTTTTCCATATTTTTGTTTTCGGTTATGCTTATTCATAGACCTCTTATACTCTCTATCCCACCAAGATTTCTAAGATGAATTTAAAAAGTGACATCGTTCAATTTTACGTCATGCGAATAGGTCATGTAAATTAAAGGAGAAGATGATAACAAAAATAAATGTAATGGCGAAATGAAGGAAGTAGGGGAAACGGGATTTTCCCAAGGAAATTAACAAAGTTGGTGCTTGCCCACCACAAAGCCCCCTTGATATGGCTTGGAATGAACTACAAATCCTACTTACGAGAAGTGAACCTATACAACCAAGCCCCCACATTCAATAAACATATATAAAAAAAATCATCAAGGAAAGATAAACACTCAAATCACATACCGTTTTAGAATAAGCATGACTTTCTGCATGTAATTATATCTTAATATGTATAGTAAATGTTATTATATAATACCTTGCTCAAGGGCTGTTTTAAAATCCGAACTTCCCTTTTGTTTGCCACTCTTACTAAGGAAGTAACATATTTTGAATATGATGTCTATAATTACGGGAGTTATCCTGATAAGATGTTGTTAATTTACACCCAAGCTAAAAACGAGTGAATTTCGTTTCACAGTTGTGAAACTGTCGTAAATTATGTACGTTTAATACTGAAACAGATAGAGAAATTCAGGTTACAATAGAGATAATGTAAGAGAAGAAACTTTCGATCTGACGCTAAATACTAAGTTTTAAAACCATTACTATATAGGAATCAATATTTAAACCGAAAATTCTCCTATTTCTTACCACCGCTGTTTTCGTATACTTTGGATGCTTAATCCATATAAAATTGGTTGTCGTTTCCCATTAATGTTTTCCTTCTATGAAAATCAACATTAAAACCGGAGGTAATATAAAACTTTTAAAACTCCCAGGTTTAGTGGATGAAAACGAGTGAAGATGATATATTCTCTTCAGATGCTTAACCGCGAATAAAAGGGCAGCTATAGAGCTATTTATTACTGATTTGGTTCTTTAGTGGTAATAGTTCCGATTTGAATAGAGAATTAGTAGAGGATACAAAATATACTTTTGGGCGCTAAGTCGATTCTTGTGGTGTCTTATCATTCTTGCTCTATGGACATCAAAACTGAAACCGGAAGTACCCGAATGAAAGGTCTACCCTTTTCGTTTTATTACATCCTCTTAAGTGGAGATAATATATTTTCTTAAGGTACTAAATCTATCACAAAAAGCTTGTTACTATCATTACCGTTTCTGTTCCGTGGCGATAAAAAATTAAACCAAAATTATCACTTCTGTTTCCAGTGTAGACTGATACGGATAGAGATGGTATTCTTTCTTGAGGAAACTAAACCATACCAAACCGTAAGTAATAGTAAATTTCTAACACATTCGGTTTTAGTAGAATGTTACGGCCAGAAATGATATTATCTTGAGACTGAATATATTTAAAAACATTTTTTTTCGCTATCTATTATCTCACTGAAAATCTCAATGAGGATCAACATTGACACCGGTAACGGTAATAAATTTCAACTACGTTCGGTCTTAAAAGTATAACACGGGTAGAGATAGTCTCTTTTGTTAAGACGCTGATTCGATTCTAATACACTGCTAGTCACCGTCTGTTGCCGGCTACGCTCTACTCGTATGTTGATTAACGCCAAAGCCGCCTGCAGTTAGTTTCTAACTCCTCAAGTATGAATCGAGAGCACACGGATGAGTAGAAGCCATTGTTGGGACGTAAGTCGTTTACAAAATACCATTCGTTTCTAGGTATCTTACTCTCATCCATATCGACAAACTCAGAGACAGATACCTGTTCTATAAGAACTTCAATGTTTATTCATAGAATAATGTAGAAGTCTAAAAACTGTGATGTTTAAATCTTTTCCTTATATGTGTAACGAAGTGTTGTAGAATAAATCGTGTTTCACTAATCGTGTTTGTTGAGCAAAATATCAGCTTTCAGTGTACTGTCAGATTGTAAGTTTTACAGAAATTTCTGATAACTATTACGCGAACATAAAACTGCACAATTCCATTAATTAGAAAAAGTTATCCCAGTGCTACATTTTCTCGATTTATATACGATATTAGGTTTAGAAAAGCACTAATTCAATATACCTAGATACTTAAAGCTAAACGTTGAAGTTTAAATTAATATATTTTTTGTATTATCTACTAATATAACGATGAAAATATTTTCTGGTTCTTGATCTTGTTTATTATGTAAACCTATTTGTTTGTAACATTGTGTTTGCTTGTGGCTCTTTCTATGTACTGTTTGGTTTGTGTGTCTTCAAATTTAATATCTGGCGCGGGAGATCCGGGTTCGATTCCCGGCGAGAGCTCATGTGGTTCGGATTCCACCTTAATCAGTAGGTCCACGTCTCACATAGTCTAGCTGCTGAAAGGGACGCTAAACTGAAATTCAACTCAATTCAACTCAAATTTAATATGTGGAAAACAAAGGAACGGAAAGGCAAGGCAACAGAATACAAAGTAATTACTGAAAATGCAATGCTGTTTGTTAGAAGATGTATTTAAAAGCTAGATACCTATTTAATTTCTTCGAGTATACCAAACATGAACGTACATTGGCCATTGGCCAACGTAAGTAGTTATTAATTGATTAATTAGAGTTCAGTAATAATATTCAATTATATGTAGAGGCTAAATCACATTTGCATAATCTACGTAAGTATTAATTTAATAGATATGATTTCAGTCTTCAATGAATAAATTACACTTAGATTTCGCATTTGTATAGAACAGATAAATTGGTAGGTAATGAAATATAAAAAAGTTACTTCATACCAACCTTTCAGATTCCAACGAGAAAATCACACTTTCATTTTCGGTAGGTAGAGACCAGATCACCCTCTTGTTTTCAGGGTGTAATGGTGAATGCAAGTTTTATCACTCTTGACAATGTTGCTTAAGATCTCTCCACCTTCATTATTTCATTGTTTATTTGTTGAAGTTTGCCACCTCTTTTCAGCACTGAGGCTTTTGAAACGTGGATCTACAATTTGAGGTTGATACCGTGTCACTATAACAAACACAAATTTTAACTGTCCAATAAGGAAACGAACCTTGGACCACGTTGGACTAAAGGAGCATGCGCGAGTAACAAATCAGAGGAGAGATCTCTTCATTTTCATATACATGAGCTGAAGCAACTGTTTGAAAATGTCCATTCTTTTCTGTTTCATGTCAGCATACACTTTACTCGGTATCTCAGATTTGTGAATATCGCCTGCACTCCTTCTTATGATATGCTACACTACATAGCAGTGTCTAACTGTGAGATGCATTAGTTCTTTCGAATTCGTTCATCTTCATGATTGCGATGTGGTTTATTCTGTAAATTGCATGGCCTTCCAGTTCATTGTTTGTAAGTCAACGCTAACAAGGGAAGAAAGGAAATTATATATTGAAGTGGAAGATGGTTTATATACCACCTATTACGAAACTGTAATAAAAAAATTCGGAATGCATATACTGTGCGAGTTATATGAATACACAGCGTGTCCAGAAAATCCGTTTCCACCCCTAGAAATCGCAAACGATGAGACAGATGCCAAAACAGGAAAACACTGTGTCGTCATTTCAAAAGTACAATGATTGAAAGTAAAAATGTTTGTCCCAGGGTCCCCCTCTGAGTCCCCAACGGGGTCCTACCAGTGACGACGCCAGCTTGAAGTTCATAGAGGGACAAAGGAAGGGCAGATACATTTTCGGGGGGGAAAGGCGGCTATTTGCCATACCAAAACGACATATTTATTACGTTTGACTTATTTTACATTACATTGTGCATTTCATTGCTGTTTTCATATTAGATCTATATGATTAGAAATTAAACCTATTTCAAGTAAAATTTGTAACTAACAACTAAGTAACGTCTGCACATGAAATATTTTTCAATGAAATTTTTGAAGTTTAAACATAAATTGAATTACTTTCGTGTATGCAACAAGTTAGAAAAATGAAACCGTCGTTTAGAAAAACATATCTCTGTATGTACAAATACAAATTTTCATATTAATAATGAAATTCTTATTGTTTCTCAGGCCCCTGAAAAGATTATGTGTGCCCAAACAGATAATTTCACAAACATGCAGATCCTAACTGTTATAACATTTTTGTTAAATCAAGGAAAATCACCGAAGTATATTAATTAGGAATAATGGGTTCCCAAAAAATCTGTCAGGAGAATAAAAGAGTGACGGCATTAAGAGAAGTCTTCTTCCAATTTGACCGTAATGCTGATCAATTTCGCTCACGAATAGTAACCATGGACAAAATATGGTTCTACCACTATGATCCTGAAACGAAACAACAGTCAATGGAGTGGTAGCACTCATTTCTCCCTAACCCCACGAAGTTCAAGACACAGAAGTAGGTTGAGAAACTGTTTGCAACATTCTTCTGGGATAAGTATGGAGTCGTACTCATAGACTACCTCCGCAACGGTCAATAATTTAATCCAGAATCTCTACATTACATACAAAAGTGAAAGAAAAATTCTATGTTCAACGCCGCGGAAAATGAAAAGAAAAGAATTCTGTTCCTTCAGGAGAATACACCTGTTCATCAAATCCCTGCGAACACAACTGGCATTGCATAGTCTAGGATTTCAGTGTCTAGATAACTATTCTTATTCCTCAGATTTAGCTCCGTTTAACTATTACGTGTACTTATTTCCCAAACTTAAATAACACTTGAAAGGACGCCATTTTAGATCTGATAGGGGTGGTGCTACGAACAGTTGTGCGAGGAAATCTTCAGATTTTTTAACTTTTCTGCAAAAACTAGAGCACTGTACAAGATAGTATATTGACTCTCGGGGGAAGTGTAGAAGAAGTAAAATTTCACCATTCCACGTGCACTCCTTCTGGGTTGGGCTACGAATTTTTCAGCAATTCCTAGTCAATATGGTAGACGTCACGTCAGTACTTTGAAGCAAAATAAGTAAGGGAGCACTAGTATATACCAATTACTAACTAAAGATTAGCACTCTGACAATACATTTTATTGGGAATCAATTTAATTCCATAAATGTATTATCATTTGCAGGAAGGGAAAACACAACTCTTTTTATCCCCTTCAAAAAATTAAACCCTGGTAGTTGCAAACTAAACTGTTATAAGCACATCCTCTGACTATTGAAAGAAGATAATAATGTTTCAGAAAAAGGAAGTATAGAACTTTTAAATAAAACAAAATATGAAACTGAAAACGTAAAATCTGGGTAAATAGAAGCAAGTTACGTAGCTGGTTTTACCTTTCTTTTGTTTCCAATCGAAGTTGATCCAATAAGAAGAAAACAAATCGACCAAATCTAGTATTGTTCGCTAGGCACATAAATTAAAAATCATAAGAAAGAAATATAGCTAAAATTTACCGCAAAAGGCGCTAAATTAGAAAACAGAAATATGCATGCACACCCAGACGCTCAAAGAAGAAAGCTTGAGGACTAACCTGACACATAGTAAATGCATGTAAAGTAGACTACAATTTGACAATGAGATTGGTTATGATACTGATATAAAATTTTACATGTAGAAAGTTTAAAGATTGTAGGAGTCTGGGGGGGGGCACTCTAGGTGGCAGTCAGGGGGCAGAAGTAGCAACCAGGGGGGCGCTCGCCCCCCTTGCCCTCCCTCTGGCGTCGTCACTGGGTCCTACTCAAAATTTTTAAATGGCAAGGGTGTTCAAGTAGCACATCGTTTAAAACTGTTGTTAAATGAAAGCAAATGAAACAATCCTGGACTCTACGATAACACTGTGCAAACATCTTGCGGTTTAGTTCTTCTTTCCGTAGCCCGGTTTTAATTTATTTTCACTTTAATTATTGTACTCAACGGAAAGAAAGAAATACCTCTACTGTGAGATTCTCCTCATTGGGTCTAGTAATGTCTAAATAAATAAATAAAATATAATAAAATAAAAGCAAATTAAGAAATAAAGAAAGGAAAACAAAAGACATAACATTTGACATATTTGAGCATTGAACTGACAAGTTAGCATATAATGTACAGCTACGAACATAAATAAGTAGGGGTTGGAGCCAAAAGAAATAAAGACTCTTACCTCTACTTATTTATGTTTATGACTGTACAATAGTCATACTTATGCTTGTCTGGATTATCAATTATAAAATGTTTCAAACAAACAAACAAAATTCTTGCAACAGGAACAGTGCTTACAGGCTAATTGTAGACAGTCGAGGCGTGTTCCGTCTCTTTCATTTTTCTACCAGGCTTCCAACGATATGTTACTTGACCTCCCGTGCCATTTGAAAATTTTAAGTAGGACCCGTTTGGAACTCTATGGAGGATCCTGAGACAAATATTTTTACTTTGAATCATTGTACTTTTGAAAAGATGACACACATTTTTTTTTCTGTTTTGACATTTGTCTCACAGTTTAAGGTTTTTTGGGCATAGACTTTACAATGACGTTTTTGCTGACATTTTAGACGGAGGCCATTTTGCACAGGGTAATTTTAGAGAGTCGAGACTTGTTATGTCTTCATTCATTTCCCAACAGGTTTCCAACGACATGGTACTTGACCCCCTTATCTTTTGCAATTTTTAAGTCGGACCCCGCCTGGTCCCCTGCGGGTGGCCCTGGGACAACACTTTTTGCTTTTATACGTTGTACTTTTAAAATGATCATACACGTGTTGTAATGTTTTGGCATCTGTCTCATCGTTTGCGATTTCTAGGGGTGGAAACGGATTTTCTGGACACCCTGTGTATTCATATAACTCGCACAGTATATGCATTCGGAAATATTTTATTAGAGTTTCGTAATAGGCGTCATAAGTGCTTTCGATTGGTATATAAACCATCTCCCACTTCAATATATAATCTCCCTCTCTTCCTTTATAAGTCCTCTCAGTGAGATTTTTTAATACGATTATTAACAGTCTGACGTATTACCATATTGATTTCCATAGAGTCCTTCCCGTAAACAATATCATGCTAATGGGGAGAGAAATTCAATTACTGTAAACTATTTCAATAGCACCGAGATAGTGTTGTTACATCCAAAATTATTTTTGCTATAGCACCTGGACATCAGAGGTGATTAGTTGGAAATTACATCATATCAAAAGGAAAGTGTAGGTAGTAAAATGCAATATCATAATCAGTTATTTGTTTATGTCCATGGAATAACAGGAAGCATTATATTTCAATATGGTCTCGCGTATACCTTTTCTTTGTGAGATAGGAAATTAAGTTAGTAGTATGAGATATTACATGTTGAGGCAGTTAAATACAGGAAGAAAATTTGGTTAGAACCATAGTTGAGTTGAAATAACATGCTAAAATATATGATAGAAAATACAGTGTATCAAAATGTATGGAAGAGAAGTGCTTCAATTGAGATATAGTGCTAATAGACAATTCACACTTCACAATTAAGAGACTAGCGGAAAATATGGCGAACATAAACTTCTCAATTGCCACAAGAAACCTACCTGTAATAGTACAATTCCTATTTAAGAGGCCCCATCACGGCGCTCTTAGAATACCGCTAATATTACAGTAATTATGTGTATTACAGTAAAGATAATTGAAAAGTGGAACAAGAGCTCGCCAGACAACATTATTTTACATGAGATATCATTATCACGACTCATTTACTTCCTTTCGAGTTTCAAGCATTTAAAAAATCGGCATTTATTTTCGCGCTTCTAAACGGATGCAAATGGCTATTTAAAGATATCAGGTAATTACTGTAAAATTAGCCGTATTTTAATTTCCCAGTGATTAGGCCTCCTAAGAATGTTCACAGTGATAATGATGAACTCTCTCAATTAACTTACTAGTTAGTAATGAATTGACCTTAAAACTTAGCGCATTCTTAATTTTGTAAAGTGAATCACCTTTGAAATGAACCAATTCGAGAATGGAATGAATTTGTTAGATTGGTTCAATTACACTATGCAACACTCATTTTTTCTTTATCTCAGAATAGTGATTACCTGTATTGTTACTTTGAAAGTAACTGGAAATGGTGTATTTTTTTTTCCATGAAACTTTGCTTATATAAGTAGTAGCATCGAAAATATGAAATTTGCCTTATACTAATGAATTTATATGCGCGCCTTAAAACGTTTGATGCGTTAAGTTGCATTTCAATTTGATTGAAGAACCTGCCAAGATTGAGAGATTCACGATAAATCAACATGCATTGGGCAGAGTGTTTTAAGGCTATTTGTAAGGATTTAAAGGTATGTGTATATAAAGGGTGTCCCAAAAGTAGGTATTGCATTGATCAAGTATAACATTCTAGTTTATGGGTGTATTTGCTCCGGCTCTTCCGAGCTTAAGATGTAAGTAAACACACATTAAGAACAAATAATAAAGAAGCTAAGTCTATCTGATGGACAACAATACGAAATGATATAAAATGCAATGTGTTGATCACTACGGTACTATATACCTACTTTGGAGCCACCTTGTATATTTATAACAAAATAATATCATATTATACTGCAATTGTGTCACAGCATGGCTTTCTTATTAAACATTGCAGATAGGAACTACTAATAGACAATCCTAATATCCTAACCAGATTTAACTGATCTTATTCTAGATCTAAGTCTCAGTAAAGATGGTAGGTAAAATAGTGGAACATATGTGATAAATCAGTAAACGCAACAGCTCAAAGACGACGCCACGAACAGTTCTCCAATTTTTTTTTGTATGAAAGCTGGATTGTGCTTGTAAGTGTTAATGCTTTACAGATAACCTGCATTCTGAATGAGTGACGTTTGTTTGTTGACAGCTCGCCTAGAAGTCTCAAGGCTGTGCATCTGCACAATGGGAATAAGCACCTGTCTATTCCTGTGATTCATTCCGTCTCTATGATGGAAGAATAAAAGCTTGCAGACCTTATTGGACAATTTAGAGTATACAAAATGTGGGTTGCAAGTAACAAGGGACTTCAAAATTATTGCCTTTCCCATGGGTTTGCATGGCGGTTTCACCAAAGTCTCGTGTTACTTTTGTTTGTGAGACAGTAGTGACGCCGAGGCCCACTACCGGAGGAAGTACTGGGCACAACGGGAGGAAAACACTGTAAGGACACATAACGTAAAAATGAGCCACTTGTGGACCATAAAATGGTATTGTTACCACCTCTACACATTAAACGTGGCATTATCAAGAAATTTGTGAGAGTTTTGGATAGAGATTCTGACACATTCAAGTTTTTACAAGACATGTTTCTGCAGCTATCTCGTGCTAAGATGGAGGCTGGAGTGTTTGAAGGACCGCAAGTGATGATAATAATCCAGTCCACTGAGGTCTCCACGTTGCTAACTGGCATTAAAAAAGAAGCCTGGAGCAGCTGTGTGGCAGTGTTCAGTATTTCTTAGGAAATTACAGAGCTGAAAATGATGTGCAACTTATGGACATGGTGACAAACTATGGTGTGGCGAAACGGGTTGTAGGATGTCACTTAAGTTACATATTCTTGCCTCTCATCTAGACTGTTTTAAGAAAAATGGGTACAGAGGAATACGGTGAGCGATTTCACCAAGTTATTATGATTTTCGAACATGGTTACCAAGGACAATATAACGAGAACATGATGGGGAACTACATCTGGGGGATACTTCATGAATAATGATGATACGCATAAACGAAAATGTAGGAAAAGGACACATTTCTAAGGTATACACAGGTACACATGGATATCTATCATGGTGGCACGAAGGGGACAGAGAGGGTTCCCCTGACTCATGACAATGTATACGTAATATAGCAAACCTTATATATTAAATACCAGAAATATCAAATGTAATATAACAGCCATGAAGATGGCCCCCTTAAAAAATTCTTCGGGCGCCCCTGATATCTATGTACCTAAGTTATGTATTTAAGTAGCCTACTCTTTTGATCCTACAGTAGGGGTGTTGAGGAACTTACTACCAAACTATTTTAATCAATTTAAATGCAATGCCTAATATATTTCATACTGTATTAAAAAAAAAACAAAAAACAAAAAAAAAAAAAAAAAAAAAACAAAGCGAAGTTTCATGAGAATTATGCATATTTTCCTAAATGTTCAACGAATATGACTAAGGAATCAACAATAGCAACCGAAGGACAAAACAATTTAAAAGTGTTGCATAGTGTTAATAGTTTCCAGCGACACATAACATTCTGATCTTTCATCTCAGCAGGATATTTTGTGTCCACTTCGAATGATACAATGAGGGCATTCATTATTCTTTGTGCACAATCCAAATTCAAGTCAAGTGTATTTCTGTAGTTTTAACAATTATGGTGAAAAATTGTAGTTAGATAATTGTTTAAATAACATTTTTGAGAACACCATATCTTAATAGCTAATACTCTAGTTACTTCCTCTGCTTTCATTTCATTGCTAATTACAGTAACAATCGAACAAGTATAAATGAATGGCCAGTTTCTCTCTTTATAATCATACTACTTCATGCTGTTCTAGTGATTACCGTCGCATCGTTGGTGCACTTCGTCCTGGATTCGATTCTCGGGGGAGATACGTATTACGGATGTTTGGATTGCATCTTAAGTCGTAGACCTCGTCTCATATATATTATGTGGTGTAGACAGTGCCTGCTGCATATCAAAAGCTATTGTCTATATGTGTGGATTCTCTCTTGCAACACGAGAAAAGCTTCTTCAATCTGGGCTTGAGTGGTTTCAGCTTTTTGTAAGTGAAGTTTCTTTTCTTATGCACTTCTCTTTTGTGCATCTGCATCTCTTGCACCGTTGATATCGATGTTTATAACTTATTTTTTTTCATTTATGCAGTTTGGGACATTCAAAATGAAGATTAACATCTTACACTAAAACCTCTCTGAAAGGGCTGAATTTTGTTTTCGGTTCTCTCTGTTGCAATACTGGATGTACATATCGTATAGATATTTTTAAATTTAATTCAGGAGAAAGATAATATCGATTAGGATCTAATCTACGTGTATAATGGCTTACGTATCTGGGAACACTGCCTATGAAATTACGAATATCCTCTTTTGTCTCTTCGGGAATACGATTAGGTCGTGAGTCATGGTCATGTTTGTCTTTTTTTCCCTGCACCAGGAAATAATTTACTTTAGAGCTTTTACAATATGAATGTCTGCATCAAGAGTAGGAAGAGTAGAATGAGGCAAGAACACATCAGGGTCTGGCACTCTACAAGCGATATTTCTAATTCCTGATCTTTCCGTTTTAATATCATCCATCAATTGTAGTCTCATTCGTCCCCTCCCTCTCTTTCCCGCCACCATACCTTCTAGGACGTCCCTCATGATACATTTTTTCTTAGGCAATGTCCCAACCAGTTTCTCTTCCTCTTCCTAATGATATCTAAAAGTGTTCTTTTCTCACCCACCATTTCTAACACTCTCATACGTTTTCCGCTCGACCCAACTATTTCTCTCAATTCTTCTCCACACCCACATTTCGAAGGCTTCCAGTCGATTTTCGCCACCTTTACGTAATGACCACGTTTCCGTCCCAAACAGTATAACACTCCACACGAAGCATTTTATGAGTCTTTTTCTCAACTCTTTATTCAAGGTCCCACAAAAAAGACTTTTCTTCCTCCTAAAGGCTTCTTACGCCATTCCTATTCTTGCCTTTATTTCACGTTAGTACTTCATGTCATTACTAAGAATACTACCCAGGTATCGAAAACTATTCACTTGTTCTATTTTCTCCCCTCCTACTTTTATATTTGACACAGACCCCTTCCTTCCAATCACCATGGCTTTTGTCTTTCTAACATTTATTTTCATCCCATATTCTTTCTCATTTTTTCTAACATTTTATTGATTTTCTTTTCAGATTCTGCAAGAAGCGCCATAGCGCCAAATCTTACGCATCTAATCATTCTACTTCCTACCGAAATGCCATCATCATCATGTAGGCTCTTTTTCACTATCTCTTAGATAGACATTAAATAGTGTTGGCGAGAGGCAGCATCCTTGTCGAACTCCCCTTCTAATTGCACTCTCTTCTGTCAGTTCTTCCCCTATCCTAACACTTACTTGTTGGTTCATGTATAAGTTTCTTATGAGTCTTCTATCTTTCCATTCCAACCCTATCTTCGTTAGAACTCCCAACAACAATTCCCAATTCACGCGGTCAAAAGCCTTTTCTAGATCAATAAATACAACATACACCTCTTTCCCTTTTTCTATAAATCTTTCACCGAACGCCCTTAATAATCCAATTGCATCTCTTGTGCCCTTTATTCTTCTGAACCCACCGAGCACCTCCGTTGCTAAGCGGTCAGCGTACGCGCCTTTGGCGTGAGAGACCCTTGTTCGATTCCCAGTGGGAGCTCATGTGATTCGGATTCCACGTTAATCAGTAGGTCCACGTCTCATATAGCCTCGCTGCTGAACGGGACGTTAAAGTCAAAATCAATTCAACTCAACTCTTCTGAACCCGAACTGCTCCTCCTCAACATCTTTATTTGTTCTTTCATATAACCTTCTGTTCAGTATTCGGAGCAGAATTTTAACTGCATGAGATATGAGACTAATAGTTCTATAATCCTCACATCTCTTTGGGTTCGATTTCTAAGCCATCGGTATCATGATCGTTTTCAGAAAGTCTTTTACCCATTCTCCTGTTTCATATATTTCATTGCGTAGTCGCAACAATTCTTTCTTTCCCTTGTCCCCTATACTTTTAATTAATTCGATTTGTATGTTATTCATTCCGGTTGTCTTTCCATTCCTAATCTCGGATATAGCCTTTTTAAACTCATCCCGAAGAATACTAAATCCTTTATCATCCTCGTCTATTTCATTTTCTACTTCAACATTTAGGCTACACGGTCTATCCCTACTCTCATATAAGTCTTCAACGTATTCTTTCCACATTCCTATGACCTCATTTCTCTCGCTGACTACCTTTCCATTCTTATTTTCTACTGCCATCATAATACCCCTTTGTTTCCTCCGAAATTCCATAGATTTCACCTCCTTGTACACTTCCTCATATTTCCCAATTCTTTATAATTCTTCTATGTCCTCGCATTTTCTTTTGTAAAACTCTTCCTTGCTCTGTCTGTTTCTTTGTAATTCAATATTTAACTTTCTGTACATCTTTCTGCTTTCTTCTGTATCAACCTGTTTCCACATCTTCCTCTCCCTCATTTTCTGCAACATCTGCTCTGTAACCCATGGTTTCTTAGCAGTTTTGTGTTCGCGGTAACCTACTGCTTCTTCTACAGCCTGCTGTAAGCAACGTTTAATATGTTGCCACTATGCGTTACTACCTGCACCTATCCTTTCCTTGTTTGAACATTTTTCTTCGAATTTTTCAACGAAAAGATTTCTTATTTCCTCGTTTTTCAACTTTTCAGTATTTAACACTTTGTTACCAACTTTTCTTCTGTCTACATTTTTCAGTTGAATATCTACTTCGGCCAGCACAAGATTATGATCAGAGAAAATATCAGCCCCGGGAAGGGTCTTCGTGTTCTTTAAGCTATTCCGATACCTGTGCTGAATCATAACATAGTCTATCTGATATCTTCCGCCGTCTATTGGTGATTTCCATGTATATCTTCTTCTCTTGTGCTGATTGAACCAAGTGTTCCCAATTACTAGTGAATTCTGTCTGCAGAAATTCACCAGTCCCTAAGTTGGGTTTCATCTGTCTAGGCGTTCTCACAACTGCAAATTACCTGGACCCCAAGTACTGGAATTAGATCGCTTAGGGGGGGGGTGGGGGTGGAATTACTTTTGTGGCTGTGTGTACATAACTGTTCATAAAAAGAAAAGAAACCAGTGCATTATTTCAATCACATTGCTTCGTTTATAATATAATGGAAGTATATAAATACACTTTTACTTCTATCTTTGCTATTGATTAACACGATTATTAATTAAAATATGACCTTCTGTATAGCTAATAGAAGATAAAATAAAAGGTTAAAGAAAATGTATATTGTAGCAAAATCTATTGTTGTTATAGAATCTAATAGTGTTTTCCCTTTTATTTATTTATTTATTTATTTATTCCCTACACAAGACCCAGATTTGCACTTTCACGCACAATGAGAAGCAAACGGACCATTACAGCATTTTCCTCACGGAAACTTCCTTTAATAATGCTACTTGTCTACAAACCTCCCTAATCCCTTGAATCTCACTCATGTTGGACCTTCCTCGTTCAACACCGTCGTAAATAGAGGTTACCCCACGTTCACAGGAGAAAATGTTGGAATTTCTTTGGAAGCTCATGAGAATGCTCTATTTTAAATGTCACCTTCCTGAAAAGATATGCGTTTAAGTAAAATATATATATAAACAGGAATAAAATAAGCAAGATTTCTAGAAAGTAGATTACTTAATTTTTCCCTCAAAATCTGTGTTTTAAAACATTCATTTACAGAATATAAACATTAAAAATGAAATAACATTAAAAACACTAAATAGTCTATCATTTTGAAGTTTGTTAGAAAATTACGATTTTTTTAAAATTTTATGTGGCACTGTGAGAGTATGATCTCTACAACAACACAGTACGTTCCGCATAACTATACGATCAGTGTAACTATACAATATGGTTCTTGCAACAATACGGTATGGTACTATCACTCTTCTGGCTATATAGTATTGTTGTAGCAACCATTCTGAATGATAGGTAGAACCACATGAGTATTATAGAAGTACATCGCAGCCTACAGGTGACTGTAATATTCATATGTTGTTGCATATACAATACAAAATATGGTCTAATTTATGGTAGGTATAACAATAAACATGGTTCATGCAACTATAAAAAAAAAACTATATTTTATGGTTTTCACAACTATACGTATAATTGTCACTATATTGACTATA
Source organism: Thermobia domestica (assembly GCF_964235325.1). Classification (NCBI taxonomy): domain Eukaryota; kingdom Metazoa; phylum Arthropoda; class Insecta; order Zygentoma; family Lepismatidae; genus Thermobia; species Thermobia domestica. Next base: position 61,323,780 of record NC_137455.1, on the reverse strand, counting down.
TTTCATGGTTCAAGCAACCATAGTTTGGTTCTCTTAACTATCCTCTTTTTTCAGTGTACCTATTTACCTCTTAACATATCTATCTGTTAACTCTTTTATATATAGACTTGACTTGTTAAGGTTCTAAATTACTTCTATTCAGGAATTCGGAAATTCAATTAACTTAAAATGGGAATGATTCGATTAACATCTTAAATTATAATATCGCACCTCTGATATACGAAGGTTGCTCAATAAGTTCTTCCTACCAACGGATGCACGAGTAGTACCTATTCGTTCAAAACAGTTGACTATGTTAATATTCTCGTTTCAATGTAGCAATTGCTTTTCCTTAGCGCCATTTTTACTTCCTGCTTCTTCTCCTCTCCGTTTGGTTTGCAGAGAAGCAAAGCAGAGAATGTTGACGTCCCAGAGCACTCACTTGAAAATAACAGTAGCAGACTCTTGTAAACATTTCATTAATGATGGAAACATGTTCAGTTGTTTTGAAGGTTTACAGCCGTCATGATCTCCTTTCACTGAAAGCATTATCCGTTTTCACTGGCTTATGATGAAGTTTATAAAAATTTTAGTATATAGTTTATTTCAATATTCCGCTCTGCACCACCTTTATAAGAGTACTACCTCATATTCCACCTGCAAAACTACAAAAAGCCATGACAAAATAAATCTTATGAACCTGATTTTATAATGGCAAAGTTTCATTAAAACTCATAACAAGTACCGTACATAAAATATAATACGTACTTCAAGAACAAGCAATGATTTGTCAGTCACGTGATACTTGTATCGATATTTTAAACAAATGACCGGCATATCTGGAATATTTGAACATAAATGCTGAATATAAGTGGAAAAGAGACTTGCGTAGAAACTTTGAAGACTAACTGTATAAAGTACTTATATAGAAATAACGGTTAAAAATTATCATGTAGTAAAGACATAGAAAACTAAATGTAGTTCGATAGAAGTGTAGCTTTATTATTATTATTATTATTATTATTATTATTATTATTATTATTATTATTATTATTATTATTATTATTATTATTATTATTATTATTATTCGGCGTAAGGAATATGATCATCTCACGCGAGAAATCGATTTGGCGAGGTTTTTGAAACTGCGAAATGATATTAAAGAAAAAGTTATTCAGAAGCGATTATTTTTTTAACTTCTCTAAAGTGAAACTTGCAATAAGATGTATTACGAACCAAGTAAAATTATATATATATATATATATATATATATATATATATATATATATATATATATATATATATATATATATACCATAAAGTTTATTTTTCCCGTGCGAAGCATGAACATTTAGCTAGTTATGGTACATATTTTATGGTATAGTTATTATTATTGTTGTTATTATTATTACCCCCAACCCCAACAAAGGTGGTGGGTCAAACATGCTAAATAGAGAAAATACCATTTCGGAGTCCTTTATGATCACATAGAAACGTATAATCTCACTTGCATATTAAACAATCAATTGTAGCTATTATATATGACAAAGTTGGAAAATAACTATCCAAAATAAAATCAGATATTGAAACATTTTACTATTAAGTCCACATCTACTGTATATGGATGATTCAAATTAGGCACCGTATTGGCCCGAAAATAAGATACCATCACATATAAACCACACCTAAAATTTGAGAGCCGAAAAATACATGATACCAGAACATAACTGTGGGAAGAAAATAAAATACCAATTATCATTTGGCAGCATTTTTGGAAAATATTATTTGGTAGGTATATATGTGGCTAGTGTCGTATTTACGTATAGGCTAAACAAGCTACAGCTTAAGAGCTCCCCAAAAAATAAAGGAAAAAACTTAAATGCATGCGTTAGATTTATTTTGAATATAACTTACAGGGAACATCTCACATCCTTTTATAAAAAAAAAATTGTCATGGCTGACGTTAGTTGGAAGAAGAAATTTACATAATCTTACCCTATTGTACAAAATACTTCCTACGTCAGAACCATCGTATCTTGCCCGTAGATTTTTATATTTATCAGACTTTCATACTAGATGCACAAGATCACAAGATAATTTCTTACTCTCCATACGCAGTCACAATTCTGATTCATGCTCAAAATCCTTCACAGTAAGTATTACACGCCTCTGGAACAGTTTACCTCAATTAATACACAACGTTTCCACAGTTGCCAAATTTAAAAAAAATCTGTAAATTCCCTTCTCTTAAGGAAAGATAAGGATACTGGTAGCTCATGAGTCATCTTCGTTTTACGAGATTATTAATAACCCACATATGAACACACAACCAATAGGTAACCTATGCTAATTTGTACAGCTTATATATTCATAGTTCTGGTACCGCTACATGATATATGCATTTTAAGTTTCTCCATGTTATTTTGTTTCCTATGTTGTATATTATTTTCAATTTTTTTTTGAAGTGTTTAACTATTTTTTTACTTCAGTGGTATATTCTTTTTTTATGTGGTTCAATACTTTTCTTTTGTAATTGTTAATATTTTCTATATATTGGTGCTTTTTTTTTTTTAATGTATGCACGTGGTTAAGTGCTCGGAGAAGGCTGCAGAGCCTTAACTTCGCCACGTAAAAGAAGTCATAAATAAATAATGTCCGTTTCAAATATAAGAAAAAACAAAAAAATAAAATCTAAATATAGCAACAATGATTCGTGTTGTGTAGGCTCTTATGATGTAAGTAATAGCCCCCCCTTATGTCAGCCTCGTTCATAAAATTTCACTAGTTTATTTATTTTTGTACATAGGTGCCTTCGTTCATCTGGACACATAAAGGGCCACATTACCTTTACCTGTAATAGTAGATGGGCCCAGCAAACATAAATGCGGTTCTGTATGCGGCGCTCAGTTCGCTTTTCGTTATTTGGGCAGATTTTGTGTTTAAGTCCTTTCAAAAAAGATTCATGTTCAGACAATTGTAAATGACACATTTTAAACATCATTTACTTTTCCATTTATTTTAATCAAATGTACAAAACCTGTGTCTCTATTTGCAATAAGTTTTGTAATAGGATTTGAATTCCTTGTGGTCTTAACGCTCCATATTTGATTTTATCATACAGCACGATCAAAATATCGTATCATTACTGAAAAATTAATATTACAATTGTGTGTTAAATGTAGTTAGTTTTGTGTTAACTATGGAAAGTTAGTTGAGACAATGCCATTATTAAGTAATATTACAACGTTTCCAATGAGCTCATACTCTTCAGAGCTATTGTTACTTTATTGTTATGTCAAAATGATAAATTATCACATTTTAAGAGCATACAATATCAAGAAACTGCATAATGTTCATACGGTTGCCAATATAAGACACATTCTAATTTTTAGGGATGCGCACGAGACAAAATTTGACGCTGTCTAGTCTCGAAAATGTGGTATAAAAGTAATGTCTCGACTCGAAAAATGCGTATTTCTCTATTGGAAGAGCTATGACTCGACTTGAATTTTGTAAAGAAAATTCCGTCTCGTCTAATGCTCATACCGGGTAATTTTTCAGATATATATTGTTTAACAGTTTGCAAGATTGTACAGTATAATCACGCACATGAAACTTCTTTTCCTGGTAGACACAATTTCTTAGGAAATTTGTGAAATATATTTTAGTAGGGATCATTAGATCTATTGTAGGCAACGTCCATTTTTTGGCGCTGACTATTACAGGAATTTTGATTGAATTTTAGGGAAGGCCGTTGCTATGGCAACTGAAGCCGAACAAGTTTTTTTATTTTTATTTTTATTATTTATTTATTTATTTTATTTTATTTTATTTTATTTTTTTTTTTTACAGTTAGTTGTGTTTGACTAGCTGGATTAGATTATTTTACACAGCTGATTCCTCACGTAAGGGGATGACAGGCTGTGGGTTTGAGATTGTTTCCTATTACCGAGCCTTGAATGAAAGTGCTATATTCCTAGATGAAGGAAATTTCCTTATTTCCCTTTTCCCTTATTAATGATTAATAGCTAGTTTATTTGCCTGAAGGTTTGTCCAATAAAGGGCAATACCTGAATTAGAGACCTAGGACAGACAGTGCTCAGCTGTCTTTAGAGATTTCGAGGTTCATGACGGCTTGTACGAGAAGGTATGTCCAAAACCTCTTTTAGAGAAATCTTAGTTATTCATGGATTGAACGCTTCCGGACTGAAGCAAGCAGAATTTAAGGTATTAAGTAGGCGGTGACCTCTAGATCTAGAGGTTAGCCTAATTTTTTGCTTTTCGTTTTTTTTCTTCAACAGAACAAATTATAGAACTCAAATTTATTAATTAAGAAACTTTTAATTCCAATAGGGAAAATCTCTTTTTCTTTGGATTCCTGAATAAAATTTAGTCTAATTGGAAAAGCCTAATTTGTATAAAATTCCCTGAAGCTTGGGTATTAAGATTAAGTTATATTTGTTTTGCTAATTACCCTAGACAATTAGTAAACACATTTTATTTATATTATGTAAGCGTCTCTTGGAATTAAGTCTCAGGTTTTGATACGAAGTAAAGAAGAAGGGACTATTACAAAATAAATTAATACAATTTAAGTATATTGAAAGGTTGAAAGGTTACTAAAAAGTTCTGATATTAATACATGTTTCAAAAGGGATTCATAACAACCCACTATAAATTCAAAATGAAATAATGTAAACTATAACAGATTATGGCCGATTACCATCAAAATTACAATTAATTAATTATTAAAATACAATAATTAGCAGTGTATTTTTTCTGTTGCTTTAGTGTATGTTGAAGATTTTGTATATACATAGTTAATAATTTTCGCTCATGCAAACTTAATCAGCTTAACTTGAAGCTAAAATCCCAAAATAAGGAAACCACTGATGCTTCGCATCATCTTTTTTTTTTTTTTTTTTTTTTTTTTAAATATTTTCCACGAAGGATTTTCTTGTTTGCTTTCACAGTGGGTGGTTGCTGAGAGATAATTTTATTCTGTATTTTTACTCTTCTTTCCTCTATAATTTTTCTCACTTATGCCAATTTCCAGAGCATTTTCAAAATCAACATGTACTTTTCCCATGCTTCTGTCAACGTCTTCAATATAATCATGTATTTAAATATGTGCTTCTACTGAATGTATTACTGGATTTGATATCGCTGGAAGCCCTGTACTTTCAGTGTTCACAATACGCTCGATTCTCTCAGTACTACTAGTTGTAAATAAGATGCAGCGAAAAGTCCTTTTCACTACTCTGCTGACTAATATATTCGCTTTTGGTCAACCTGAGAACAAAATTTTAACACATTGTTGTGATCCTGGTTCATCCTTAAACTTTATAGCCGGTGTGGGCCTCGAAGTATAGGGTGTCCCACTCGTAACCGGCCCCGGAAAAAGTGTTATTAAAATCTTAATAGAAACCAAATTTGTACATGGCATACCTTAATGGTTGAGAAATGACGAGAGGTGCCGGAAATGACTTCCCTCACTTGTATACATGGTTCAACAGAGCACTGCGTGTTCGTGAATGTTTTCTGTCAGAGTATTGAGCCATACTGACCGTATTACACGTAACTTGTCGAGTCGGGGCGTAGTTTGGTCTTGTACGCATTACCTGACGAATACTAGAAGTGGTTCAAATTTAACATTACATCTGAGTTTCTCAATACTGATTTCCACAAAGCAAAAACATAAAATATATCGTTATGAAGTGGTTCAAATTTAACATTACATCTGAGTTTCTCAATACTGATTTCCACAAAGCAAAAACATAAAATATATCGTTATGAAGTTTCCTGCAATCGATTGAGCGTTCCGAGAATACGTTCCGCTTTCTCAATTAACGCTCCATAACGATACTCGCTATCTGTGGTTCAACTTAGTCAATTCTGGTTTTAAAGTTTATCACCACAGAACGAAAACGAAAACAGATAGCGAGTAGCTTTTTGTCTCTTTTTTCTTTTTCTTTTTCTTTTTCTTTTTTGCTAACAATTTTGCATCTCAAGGCAACGTGCCATTCTTATCGTGAGGAATCTACCCAAACCGGAAGTGATTGACATCTGCTACTACATCCGGTTTCAATATTGATTTTCATAGAGCAAAAACGATACGAGATATCGAGATGCTGTTTATTGCAATCGATTCAGATTCCTAAGAGTAGTAGACTCCATCTTCTCCCTTAACATCAGTTCAAACCGAAAATCATTCAAATTAACGGTTTCTGATTTCAACGTTTATCGTCATAGAAGAGAACATAGCAAGTAATGGATTTCTGATATGGGCTCAGTGTCTGAAGAAGGGGTCCTAGTTTTCATATTATTAATCTATTGCAAACCAGTAGATATATGAATGTAGATGATACTTCAAGCGTGAGTATTGAATTCTCATAGTTTTGGAGTATACCTATTTTCATATTGTAAAATGAAATAATCTGATTTTCGTTCAAAGTTTGTATAACAAATTTCATACCTCCATTTTAAGTGAGTTATTACAGTAAACTTTTTTCGAGTTGTTAATCTGAAATCTTAATATTATAGAAATCGCACCCTTATCCTGTTTGGGAGCAGAATTTTTGGCTAACTAAAATAAAAACATAATTATTTTTAATTAAGAGTGCATAGTGCATCTCGAATTTAAACGAATTCTCGCAATGAACACTTTCTCAACAAAGAAATGGATACGCTGATATAACAGTAATGACCTCCTTTTTCTCCTAAGAAGCGTAATTTTTGAAATGATACAACATGTAAACCAGTATTTGTATTTAAGGGTTTATTTCAGGTCTCATAAGTTAAACGAATTTCACATCTCTTTCAGTGGGTGAAGTGGATTTTCCTAAGTGGGTAAAATTTCATTATTCTTAAATTTAAAAACACCACATACTTACTAAATTAATCCAAAATATATGAATCAAGTCAAGGCTTAACACACATAATAAGATACAGTTTTACGGATCTGAATGTGATTGTCTATTGTACAAAAAATACATAATATACTCTGAACGGAAGCAAACGGTGAAAGATGAGGTTAGAGGCCTTAAACTAACACATGCGGGGTACTATGATTGAAGTCCTTCTGCCAACTAAGGGCTAGTTCTTTCAATAAATCTTAAATTAGGTTGTTTTCACTATGGCATTATAAGAAAATAATTTCTTTAAATAATGAGTTTTATTTTAAAATCAAATTTAGATAATGTGTTCCCTTTCATTATTTTGTCAAGAATCTTAAACTACACAGTTGACAATTAGTCCTACCTTATAATTCATTATTAATATTTCCAACCGAATATTAATAGTTTACAAAGCAGTAATGGCTGAGATCACAGTCACTTACGTTACTTCTGCCAGATACACCTGGGACTGGGTATAGCTTCCCAGACCTGAAAATGCAGGTACATCCTGTGACCGCGGACGAACTCGATAACCTCGAAAAACAGAACACGAAACTGTCGAAATAGCAGATCTAAAGGATCAATGCACAATTTATCGTAGAAAGTTCATTTCTTTGATTCGAGGTCTTACATTTCTTAATCACACGCTAATATGTATTGACTTTTTCAAATATAATTTAATGGTTTCTCGTTTTCCCACACTGAAATTTTATACAGCGTATATGAGCACAGACTATAAAAGAAGGATTTAGGATTTAGATTTCTAGGCTTTCGGCATTCATGACCATTTAGCCTGTAACGCATGAGTAATGACGTCCCTCGGCGAGCACACTATCCGAGGAAAGGGAAGGAAGAAAGGATGGAGGAAGGAAGGAAGAGGCCTGGGATCTGTAAGCTAGGCACCACCCCGGCATTTGCCTGGCGTGAATGAGGAAAGCCCAGGAAAACCTCATTCGGATGGCTGGTCTGAAAAAGCCTTTTACACTTTTTCCACCAAGTGCCCCCACCGGCTATCTATACTGTAGAAGAAGATTATAATAAATATTGTATAAAACTATAGAAGAAGATTTGTCTCGGTTCAACGGTATATCTTACATTCTACACAATTAATTTGTTACGCAAACTCACAAAACACACAACCATTCTTTTTTGCGATTCCCACGCGTTTATCCTCTGATCGAATTCGTAGTTATCTTTCAGTGTAATACTTTGTCACACACACCAAGAAAACTACATTCTTCGTTTCAAAACAAAGAGAGAGAGAGAGTGGGAGCGAAAGAGAAACATAGAAAAAGAGGAAGAAAGAGAGGAGAGAATCATTTTAAAATAACATTAGCAGCCATATATATATCCTCAATATGTATGGCAATGTTCCTTCTTCATCAGATCATGTGTTTGACCAAGTCACTCTGTCTGTGGGGTCACGTGTCTGACTGCTTCTGAGTCTTTCGGATCATGGTTTATGAATATCGACCTTGGTTCCATCGCTCTTACAAAGTGCCTTATTTTCGTCTAACAATTGCTCCAGGCATAAAAATACAACTATAATAATAATAATAATAATAATAATAATAATAATAATAATAATAATAATAATAATAATAATAATAATAATTATTATTATTATTATTATTATTATTATTATTATTATTATTATTATTAATTTATTATTATTATTATAGTAGTAGTAGTAGCAGTAGTAGTAGTAGTAGTAGTAGTAGTAGTAGTAGTAGTAGTATTCAATAACTAATTTTGTAACTAATAATTTTCTTGGATACGTAAAATACAAGTCCTAGAACTCTACTGAGTCATGAGTTTGTCCGAGTCACTCAGCGGATCACAGGATTGACTGCTTCCGGGTCACGGGTCACGAATTGTGGGATCATTTATATTGTTCCATTCACTCAAAATAAAACTATCGTTATTATTATTATTATTATTCAAAAACTAGGTATGTAACATTGTTTCCATGGATAGATTACATTCTTGAATTGAAACGTTACGAACATGTGCCATCTGTCTTGCCTGCCTTAATGCCCATCCATGCTACCATTGTTACTCTGGTTTTAGAGATCTCTCGACTTTGGCAGATATAGCCCGGGGACGGGTAAGCCTAGGCCCCCAGTTTTTGAGGAACGAAAAAAAATTTTTGGTATTATTTATATATTTTATGAAAGTTTATAGTGAATCTCATGATATATTTTTCCACTTATCATAGTCTGAATTCTGGTTGGCGTTCCCATTTTTAAATTTTGGATCCGCCCCTGTCTCTTGACCCTGTATTTTAGAAACGAAGGATTTTTTCGTGTGTATAAAGTTACCATATTTCTTGCATATATATCTAAATATCCACGTTTAGTTTGGGAATGCTGGTTAGATCGATGAGCAAAGGAAAACAAGCTGTAAAATAAAGTAACTAAAATATGTCATTCATTGTGCCTATAACTAGTTTTACCAGGTTCAATGTCAAATAATATTGTTTTAGTTTTTCTTTTCTTTTTGTTATGGTCTCGAAAGAACATTTTAGTATACTCTCTCTCAAGTTGATTCTAAAAATATTCAACCAACCATTACAAACTATAAAAGAATAATGCGGTAGTATTTGTTGGTATAAATGTTACGGCGTGTGCACACTGCAGTAGGAAACAAACTAAATCAACCTTGACATTGCCATATTTATTTCTATTCCAAATGTTCCCAGTTTACGTTCGTACGGACTGAAACGCAGTTACAACCCGACGTGCTCGGAATTGTTTTGGTTGGCGGGCAGAATTCTTTTTCGGAACGCTCTCTGGAGCCATAATATCTCATCTGTAGTTTACAAAAGCTGTTCTTGTTGCTTCCAACAACCTAGTGAGAAACACGTAACTCGACAAACATTAAAACAAAATATCTTTCCAGTTACTGCCAAATCTGACATTTTGTTGAATGAATAATAGTTAAACCGCTAAAAAAGAACGTCAATTCGTTTCAAATGTATCATTCTTATTCTATTTATACCTTCTGAAATTCATAATTTAGTTGCAAGTTTTCGGCTTCTTAGATCTGTAAGAGATGGCCTGTGGATAAACGATCCGCATTTTCATAATTGGAATGGGGTTTTGATTTCGATCCCCCTGAAAATATACCTGTAGCAGACAAAAAACATGTCAATGACTTAAAAGAGTATGCAAATTACACACACAGACATAGAAAGCATTATGTAGTATATTTGTTTGGGTGCAATCCATTGGCGCACAAGACAGTGAAAGTGTGAAATCAAGGTATAGAAAACATATTACGAGCAAAGAACCTCTGGTGCTGCGTTCCTCCGCGTTAATGTTTGCCCGATGATGTTTTTGTAGCATGAAAAGCAAATATGAAGAAATATAACAAACGTTTATTATCACACAGATAAAGTGTTGGGCCGCGTTGGCTGAGTGGTAGACCGTTTACCTCTGGTGAATGGGGTTATTTGTTCGATCCCACTTCGCGCCAAGTGAACATACAAGGAGAAGGAAAACTTTGGTAAGTGAACTTCGGGGCCATTTTTTGCTAGGTGGTATGCACATTTAAAGAGTTAATATTACAAACTGGGAGAGCGCAATGACCAAAAATAACCGAGAAAAACAGGCTTAAAGTTTTCTATTTGCTGCATATATCACACGATGCACAAATGTGTAAAGTGACGGCGTGGCAGAGTGAGAAGAATCAAGTGTATCGGAAATGAAAATGAAATGAAATCTTTGAGTTTTACGTCCCACGGTTATGCCGGTTAGGCTAAAGGAGACGGTGATGATAAGTGATGAATGAAATGGTGGAATGAAGAAAGTGGGAGGAAACGGGAGACCCCCGAGAAAATACTTCCTCCCACTTTCTTCATTCTAGCATTTCATTCATTTCTCATAATCACCGTCTCCTTTAGCCTCACCGGCATAACCGTGGGAAGTAAAACTCACAAATTTCATTTAATTTATTTTGTAATTCGCACACTGTTAACAGATGTAGACACGAAGCGTCAAGAACATTTGTTATACAACGATTGTCATAACCATATTTTATTTTTAATTACAAATAGAGTCTTTATTGGTTGAACCAAAAAACAAAAGAAACCTTGACTCGAACAGGAATAGAACCCGTGACCCTTTGCATACGAGTTGGAGATTTTACTCACTTTGTCATGCCGTCACCTCATAAAATAGCGCGTCGTACGATATATGTGGCGAGTAGAAAACTTTTTGAAGACTGTAGAATGTGGTTTCTCTGTGTTATTTTTGGCTATTGCGCTCTCCCAGTTTGTAATATTAACTCTTTAAATGTGCACTACCACCTCGCAAAAAAAGTCCCGAAGTTCAATTACGTAAATCTGCCTTCTCCTTGTTAGTGATGAACTACTACCATGTGCGTGAGTTTTTTCTTGGCTCTTTTGTTTCCTCCCACTTTCTTCATTCCACTATGTCATTCATTTCTCATCATCACCGTCTCCTTTAACCTAGCCGGCACAATCGTTGGACGTAAAACTTAGATTTCATTTACACAGATAATGTCTTCGAAATATGATTGTTAACAACAAATATATATATTGAATTACTTTACGAAATAGTGCAATATAAAGAATATTTTTGTCAGATAAATTGAAGATTCCAATTTGCCTTTGGATTAATTTCTTCGTTACGATAGCATTCTTCTCTCACTGCAGGCGCGCACCGAGAAATTTTCGTTAGGAGGGGTCTAAACTTTGGGGTAGGTCCAATACTAGAAACCACTACATCTATGTAGTGTTGAATGGGTATTATTCTGAAGGCAAGTCAGATCCCTCATTTCCCGAAATGAAGTATCTAACTACGGGCCTGGCCGCTAAAGATATATATGGTGTCAAGGGTAAGAAACTTAAATGATTTTGTGTACCAGGTTTTTAAGAGCTTGAAGGTTTCTGGTGTTGCATTTGTCCACAGTTACCTGAATCGTTTGGTCTGAAGATTACCATGAATATGAATCGAACACAGACGTTAATATTTCTTAAAAAGAAATATCCGCTAACATAATATGTAATATGGTAATTTACCATGTTTTGTTTTTCAGTGCGAAGTTGAAAACACTTGAGTTTAGCTATCTAGCACAATGGATGGAACCTCTTCGCCGAATATGTCCTGGTTCAAATGCACTGTCTTTCCTTACACTCAAGGGCGCCGATCCTGGGGGGCCGGTCCCCCCAAAGCTCATGTGAGGTCCCTATTGTATTTATGAATATACAATATTTGACATAATTTGAATGCAATTTGTCTTAAAATTCTCATATATATACCTTCTGCATTTAAATACCCCCACCCCAAAATTTACAGAGAAATCGGCGCCCTTGCTTACACTAAATGAATCTTTATCATTGAAGCGAGTTATTTATTCTATTTATAATTTACAACGAAAAACGAAGAATATGGGATCATTCAATATACCTAGTAAGGTTAAGGTTATTGAATTGTGCTTTAACAATCAAAAATCAGTCAATTAATGCAAAACAAAAATGTTTTGCAGATTGTGATACCACTGCAATGGGTTTTGTACGCTCATGGTATATTATTTATACCACGATCAGATACGGCTCTTGGTAGTTGTATGAAATAAGCTCTTTAAGTTGAAGTCCGTCGAGGTATATTGAGTGGTTTCCCAACTGTGAAGAGGAGGAATTCTATATTTAATAGAAAAATCTCCTGTCAGAGATTTGCATGGCTTTTCCAATTAAGCGTAAATTAACTGTTAAAAAGAAATCTACTTCCTTCCTTCGTAGAGCATATGGTGGCTTAGTAGTAGAGCGCTCCACTCTTGTGGAGGAATATTCTGGTTCGATCAAAAAATTTGTGAATTTGTGGTGGGCAACATCGCGCCAGAAGGGTTTGTCTCGTTTTCTCCCATATTCATTCCCCCAATTATTTCACAATCATTTCGTTTTATTAATAATTCTTTTTCTTTAAACGAAACTCGTCTAACATTACACTAAAGATTTCTTTTGTTATTCATGTTGTTATTCTAAAGCTTCTTTGAGGCACTTCGTGGCCAAGAATTTAGACCTAATAATAAATAGATACAACGAGCAAGGGCGTCATTTTGGGGGAGCAGGAGGGGTAATTGCTCCCACCCCCTCTAGAGTTTGAGGAATACATATACTTTAATAGATTATCTACTAATATATTAGTACAAAACATGGAAGTTTTATGTCGGTCGTGCTCTTGTCCCACTCAAGCGAACTCTGAAATGACACCCCTGACAACAAGGTTTAGCTATTAATTTTATTTTACAAATAGTACACTATATATGTTTATGGAACAGTTTGCGATGAGTATTGTACTACACGCGACAGAAACACAAACTTGAGAAATGCTACGAAAACAATGGGAATGAAATTCCGAAATTTTGATACTGATAAGAGAATCGAAAAGTAACTAGATGCATAGTGCGTGTACTCAACAGAAGTGTAGTTCGGCCAAATTCTTTCAAGTTTCCATGCTGAGTTTTACAACAGCGTCTCTTGCTTCCTCCATCCCTCTTTTGACATTTTGCAGCGTTGTAACGCCTTAACACACACACTCTCTCTCTCCTATGTCTATTCTTTCTCCCCAATAGTATTGCCAATATGAAACAGATGTTCAGTTAATGTAAGAACAAGGAAGCTGGTCTTCGCACTATGGAATTGAGCACTAACTTAAATGACAGTATTTAGAACTGTGGAAACTTAAGACTTCACGTGGAGTTGACAAGCGATTAGCCATTTAGTTATCGTGGGTATTTTCAGCAAGATCCTTCGAACAATGATTTATTTATTTCACTATCCACCAGCCGAAGAAGGCGGCATTCTTTTATATGAACTGCACTCCGGTTGAAGAAACGCACTGTAATGAAATACCTAGGAGGAAGTATTTATTATTGCAACTTGAATCGCGAATATAGGAGACAAGGTTAAACAGACGTCAAATATGATGTAAAAATATTTGCCATTACACCAATGAATATTTGGCTTGGGACACCTGTGTTCGATTTCTGGCGGGCGAAGCCACGTTAATCTGTAGGTCCACTTTTCTTATAACCTGGCAACTGAAAGGAAGACGAAATTCAAAATCATATCACATCAAACCATAAATGAATAGTACTGTATTCAGCATATTAAATTCATCGTCTTTGTTCGAAGACCATTTACTTGCATAATTCAATAAACAGTAAAAATATGTAGAAATTACCCCAGTTTTTTTATTTCATCACAAACATTTGAGACGTGTAGGTTGCAACTGTTTCCCATACATACATACATGAAAAGAGTACTTACTGGCAAACCAACACCTGACAAAGCGATTAGTATATACGTAGTTAAAGTAATATTGAGTAATCAGAGAAAATATTGGGTAAAACGATGTACAAAAAAAGCCTTCACAAACGAAATAATGAATTCACCGTCACACAATATTGAAATTCTCTTCATACATGCCGAAGAGGCATATGAAACAAGAATTTGATATAATTTCCCTCAAATGACAACAGTTTACATGAAATACTTTGACAGTTAACATGTCTACGTGGAACATGTTTCTGTAAACCCAAACACATTACGGTAGCTATGTGTAGATCGTTGCGATGAATAATTGTTTCTGAGTACATGTCAAAGAACATATATACTTGACACATGTAGTAAACAATATGATCACTGCCATTTGCTGCACACGATTTTTTCCCCGTCGTAACACGATGTTAGTGAAAACGATTTTTGGGATGTGTTTCTATGTTTTACTGTCTCATTTTTATACTGTGGAAATAGATCAATGCCTTTGTAGTTACAAATTAATTGTTTCAAAAATTCTGCATAGCGCAAATTATTGTACATTTATTTATTTGTTACCAGAATATCCGTTCTTTCTACGGGGAGAATACGTTTCATTTTGGACATAAAGAGCTTAATTTACTTTTAAACAGTAGCAGGAGTTTGGGGTCCCGGGTTTGATCCCAGGCCCCAATAAGTGAACTTTGTGGTGGACAAACACCGTGTGCGTGGGCTTACTCGGGGCTCTCCCGTGTCCTCCCACTTTCTTCATTCCACCATTTCATTCATCACGCATCATCACCGTCTCCTTTAGCCTAACCGGCATAACAGTGGGACGTAAAACTAAAAGATTTCATTTTAGTAGCAGGAGTGTCATTGTTCGACTCAGTGACTCAGAAAACTATGGATTCGACACTATTATTATTTTGTCCTAAATCGTAGGATTTTATATACGCTAATGGATATATGAGCCCTGATTAACCCAGCCATTCATTTCAGAATTTCTCAAGCTCAGTGGTGTCTCTTCAGAAAATTTACATCGATAAAAATTCAAATTTTACCTCTACACGCTCCGAGACAAAATCTTCATATAGCTTTAGAAAGCTGAATAAACAATTTGATAAGTTTTTGCCATTTCATTCTATTGATAAAATTTAGATTTTTATCTATATGATTTTTTATCAGAGACCGCCAGTTTTCAAGCTCCAAGTGCACTATTTCTATGGCAGGTATGAAATTTCAAGGAATATCTAAAACGGTGAAGTACGTTGCAAGTTTTCTGCAAAATACAATCGACAACTCGAAAATGTTCTACTGTGATGGCATTAGTGATTTATAATATAGACCTATCAGTAAGAAAAACAAAACTATTAGGATTGAAATAAGTGCTACTACCACTACTAATATCAGCTCAAATCATAAAGAATGTTGAAGACAAACTAGTATCAGCAGTCCAGTACGCTAGCCGTATGACCACAGAGTCCAGGATAGAATTTGCATTTTCATAATGTTTTGCTAGCCCCTTTTTTCTGTCCTTTCAAACGCAATCCGTGAAGGCACAGTTTTCAATTCTGGGTCAAATCACTATCCCTTTTTCTGAAGAATCCAAATGTGCAATAAGATATATATGCGCGTGTGTGTGTGTCACACCAAAACATTGTGTTAAATAATTACAAACACGAACCGAAATACTGGTGCAATATACGTACACTATGTGATCAAAAGTATCCGAACACCTGGCTGAAAATGACTTACAAGTTCGTGGCGACCTCCATCGGTACTGCTGAAATTCAATATGGTTTTGGCCCACCCTTAGCACTGATGACAGCTTCCACTTTCGCAGGGACACTTTCAATCAGATGCTGGAAGGTTTCTTGGGGAATAGCAACCCATTCTTCACGGAGTGACGAACTGAGGAGAGGTCGATGTAGATCGGTGAGGTCTGGCACGAAGTCGGCGTTCCTAAACATCCCTAAGGTGATATATAGGATCCAAGTCGGAACTCTGTGCAAGCCAGTCCATTACAGGGAAGTTATGATTGTGTAGCAACTCCGCCACAAGCCGTGCAGTATGAAAAGGTGCTCGATCGCGTTGAAAGATGGAAATGCCATCCCCGAATTACTCTTCAAAAGTGGGAAGCAAGAAGATGGTTAAAACATCAATGTAGCCCTGCGCTGTGAGAGTACCACGCCAAACAACAAGGAGTGAAAGCCCCTCCAAGAAAAACACAACCACATCATAGCACCACCACCTCCGAATTTTACTGTTGGTACTATACACGCTGACAGATGACGTTCACCGGACATTCACCATACCCACACCCCGCAATCGGATCGCCACATAGTGCACCGTGATTCGTCACTCCACACAACGTTTTTCCACTGTTCAATCGTCCAATGTTTACGCTCCATACACCAAGCGAGGCGTCGTTTGGCATTTATCTGCTTGATGTGTGGCTTATTGGCAACCATTCGACCATGAAATCCTAGTTTTCTCACCTTACGCCTTTCATAGTACTTGGAGTGGATCCTGATGCAGTTTGGAATTCCTGTGTGATGGTCTGGATAGATGTCTCCCTATTACACTTTACGATCTTCTTGGGGCCGCGGTGGCTCAGTGGTAGAGCGTTCACCTCTGGTGCTAGGGGTCCCGGGTTCGATCCCAGCCCCCGCCAAATGAACTTTGTGGTGGACAAACGCCGTGTGCGTGGGTTTTATCGGGGTTCTCCCGTTTCCTCCCACTTTCTTCATTCCACCATTTCATTCATTACTCATCATCACCGTCTCCTTTAGCCTAACCGGCATAACCGTGGGACGTAAAACTCAAAGATTTCATTTCATTTTTTACGACCTTCTTCAACTGTCGGCGGTCCCCGTCAATCAACAGACGAGGTCGGCCTGTACGCGTTTGTGCTGTACGTGTCAATTCACGTTTCCACTGCACTATAACATAAAGGTACAGTGGACCTAGGGATGTTTAGGAGTATGGAAATCTCGCGTACAGAATTCTGACACAAGTGACACCAATCGCCTGACCACGTTCGAAATCCGTGAGTTTCACGGAGCGCCCTATTCTGCTTTCTCACGATATCTAATGACTACTGAGGTTGCTGATAATGAGTACCTGGCAGTAGGTGGCAGCACAATGCACCTAATATGGAAAACGTATCTTTTTGAGGGTGTCCGGATACTTTTGACCACATAGTGTATATTCACTGCTGAACGAATTATGGAACTATTCCAGAGGTAAGTAACTACTAAAAGAATAACAACTTCAAACTGAAGGTAGGAAAGTTACCTAATGTGCGGTTTGTTGAATAGAACAAAGAGTTTATCATCATTGATGTTGGCTTCTTTTAATTTGAAGAAAACAATTCTAATTTTCAGCTGTTTAACTTTCCTCACCACCTGAATTTGATTGTAATATATACATTAAATTAAAAGTAGTTTCACTTGAATTCATTGGAATAATTAAACACATGTTTCAGCACGTGGGATTTCAATAATGCACAAAGACTGCCACGAACAGCCGCCCGTGAGAGCACGAGCTTAATATTCATTAAAGCACATTCTCCCGCAGGACCAGCTCATATAGGCGAACTAAGAAGCCCGGCAGATTGTTTTTTTTTTTTCTTCTAGATTTCCAAAGAATATTATGTATGAGTGTCGAGAATCCTACAGAAAGGCAAAGTCTATTTGTCTGCCTGTCGACATTTATCAGGAAGAAAATGGAAAGAGATATCTCGACGTGGTTTATTTGCAATTGATTCAGCGTCTCAAGAATAGGTTCAACCTCCTTCGTTAACTATCTATTCAAACTGGAAGTCGTTGACAATATCAATTTCCAGTTTCAATGTTTTTTGCCGTAGAATAGCATTTGTAACAATTAAGAACGTTAAAAAAAGAAACGATTGAACGTATCAAGACAACATGTCGTGACTACATGAACCACTACCAAGACCCGAATTGTCTCAAATTTACTAGTATTTCTGGTTCTATACTTATTTTCATAGAAAAAAAAAACAGTAACAGATATTTATTAATGGCTTTTAGACATAGATTTAACATTCGAGAAACAGTTTTCATCTTTAATTTTATTCCTCTGTTCAAGTAATTATAGATGTGCCACTTCAAGTTTGAGGATTGAATTCGTATAGGTTTGAAGTCTACCTTAGTTTCACACTGTAAAACGAAATACGTTTTTTCATAAGAAAATATTTTAAGTTTAGGTAAAGTGTCTTTACCTAAACAAAAAAAAAAAAAAAGGTTAATATCACTAAATCGAACTAGCAACTGTGCTCCTTCATGGCTAAGCGGTTAGTGTACGCCCGTTTGGCTTAGGAGACCCGGGTTCGATTACCGGCTGGAGCTCATGTGGTTCGGATTCCAGTAGGTCCACGTCTCATATAGCCTCGCTGCTGAACGGGACGTTAAACTCCAAATCATCATCATCGAACTAGCAATCCTGCATTCAGGCAGTCTCCCCCATCAATCGTCTTCATAAAATGAAAATTTTAAGTTCTACGTCCCACGGTTATGCCTGTTAGGCTAAAGGAGACGGTGATGATGAGAGATGAGTGAAATGGTGGAATGAAGAGAGTGGGAGGAAACGGGAGAACGCCGAGAAAACCCACGAGCACGGTGTTTGATCAATCGTCTTCAGTATAACAAACAAGTCAACTAGTATATTTTTGTGAAGTTAGTGCTTCCTTATATCTTCTGTCGAGCAGGAATATACAGTACCTCATAAAGTTAAGAAAATAGTTTTGTATTCTTGAGATAATATAAAGACCTAAAAGTGTCCTTCCCTATGTCGCAGCATTGATTCGAGCGTGGTCTTGATTGTAGCGTTATATTCGAGATATCCCCTCCCAAAATGGAGTATTCCGCAAGTTTCAGTCAGCTGATACATGTAAACAAACAAAACGTACATATCAAAACTACATTTGTATACCACATACAGGCATCAGATAACTTTTAATTAATTAATTTATTTATTTATTTCGGAAAAACAACAGGCAAATGCCTAATTACAGTTTTCCCTTATTGTAAAGTGTATTTAATACACTTTAAAATACATATATAATAACACTAATATGACCTCAATTCTATTATAATACACTCTAAGATACACATATAATAAAATAATAATATGAAAGTAAAATATACGTTAAAATACAAATAGCACGATATACAGGATACAACAAATTTATGTAGAATGAAAATTTTGTTTGTAACTAAAAATATCTACATCTGGGTGTTCTTGTGACATCTTATTATACAATATACACATTTGTCTGATAGGCGATACATCTAATGCATTAGTCCTTTGCGCTGAAAGATGGAATATGTCATTATGGGGTCTCGTTGCTCTATGTGGGACGCGAATTTTGATTTCTGATAACAAATATTCTGAATCTATTGCACCATGAATTATTTTATGTAAGAAAGATAATATGAAATGACTTCTTCTGCTTTCAAGAGATTGTAATAAATATTTGTTTCGAAGACCTTCGTAGTTCTCAAATTTTGGATATATACCTGTTTCTTTATATGTCAAAAAGCGCACAAATTTATTTTGAATGTTTTCGATTTTATTTATATATTTCTTACTATTAGAATCCCATATTATCGCTGCATATTCCACCTTAGACCGTACATAGGCAGTGTATATTGTTTTGAGAGCATTAGTATTAGAAAAATCACCTCCTAATCTCATCACAAAGCCAAGATTCCTAAAGGACTCACCAATTACTCTGTTGACATGAATATCGAATGATAGGTTTGACTGCAGAGTGACTCCAAGATCAGTAACATAATCCACTCTCTCAATTGGTGTTTGATTAATAGTATACACATTGCGTACATAGTTTATTTTCCTGGTGTATGATACTACTTTACATTTTCTAATATTTAGTAGCAACTTGTTTGATTCACACCATTGGGAAATAGGATTAATGTCATTTTGCAAAGAAATTGCGTCTAATTCCGTGGAGATAGTGCGATAGATTTTTAGATCGTCAGCAAACAAAAGTTTGTGGGAAAATGTTATGACAGGTGGTAAATCGTTAACAAATAGTATAAATAACGGAGGTCCTAAGTTCGATCCCTGAGGTACACCAGAGTCTACGACATATTCCTTAGTTGAAATATTCTTGTATCGAACGCGATGTTTCCGTTGGTAAAGATAGGATGCTATAAGTTGTTGAAGATTTTGTGAAAAATTGAATGTCACAAGTTTGCTTAGAAGTATATCGTGATTAATTACGTCGAACGCCTTGGAGAAATCTGTATAAATTACATCTACTTGTTCCTTTTTATCAACTTGATTAGCTATAAAATGTGTAAGTTCTGAGAGATTAGTTACAGTTGACCTCTTTGGCATGAAACCATGTTGAAAGGGAGATATTACTGACCGTACATGTGAATAAATTTTTTCGTATATAATAATTTCAAATATGTTAGATGGGGCAGATAGTAGGGTTACCGGTGGATAATTTTTTATTTGGTCTGTAGGTCAGCCTGTTTGGGAATGGGACAGACGTCACCAATCTTCCATTTCGTAGGAAATGTAGAAGAAGCTATTGACTTGTTAAAAATAACTTGTAGGGGATGTTTCAGTATTTCTGAGCAGCCTTTAATGATATATGGTGGTATTTTGTCTGGTCCACAAGATGACCGTGGTTTAAGTTTTTTAATAGCATTCTCCACATCTTCGATATTTATAAAGTTAATGTTTAATTTGTCCAGGATTTCCGAATTATTGTGTTGCTCCATAGGAATAAGATTGTAGCTCGATTTATTGTGTGTAACTTGAAAATTTGTCATAAACGCGTTTGCAATATCAGTATCGTCACTCAAAGTTTGACCATCATAATGAAAGATATTACTTCCAGAATTACTCTTTTTATTCTTAACATACGCCCAGAAAGTCTTAGGATTATTTATAATAGTGGCCTCACAGTTGTTTAAATATATATTGTATGCATTAGAAATTTCTTTTTTAGAAAGAGCTCTCAATTCTTTAAATTTATTATAGTGATAAAGTGCGTCCCGAGAACCCTGCTTCCATTTGTTATGGTGATATGATTTGCTCTTAATTAATCTAATTATGTCACTTGAAAACCAAGTAGGATAATTGAATTTAGCTCTTTTTCTCGGGATGCATCGGTCAAAAATAGAATAGAGTATATTATAGAAAAAATCCACAGAGTCATCTACAGTCAAACTATCTGTGATAGGTTCCCAATTTGTTAGTGATATTTCGCGATACAGTTTATCAAAGTCAGCTTTAAAAAAATTATAGTCTCTTACTTCGCTTTTGTTTGTACACTTAGCATTTCTAGAATTAATACATTTATATTCAGCTAGGAGGGCTGGGTGATGATCATCCTCCGGTAAAAGGGGAGGGTGTTCGTGTATGACCTCTACGCTGGTAAGATTCGATAGTATTAGGTCAAGCGTTTTGCCATACGAGTTTCTAATATTATTGTAGGTTTGTAAATTATAAAAATTCATTAAGTGAAATAATTCTTGACAGGTTCCAGTAGATGTTAAAAAATTGAAATCAGTTCCCGTGACCTGTGAGAGATTATAGTCGCCTGTCAGAAGAATGTTACTCTTTGGTTGTAGTACACTAAATATGTATTCAAAATATTCTCTATATATTGATTGATTTGACCCAGGGTTAATCAAAATGGTGTTAGTGTATACATTTAGATTATCATAGGTATCTTCACTATACATGCGTGAATGGATACAAAAGTAGAATAAAATAAAACTATGTTTATCATAAAATATGGAGATTCACTTTAGCAGGCGGTTCTACCAAATGTTTTTATATCTCGGTGGTGTGTATAGAACAGATTATTACTTTGGCACTTAATGGATAGTTAGAAATTACATTTTGGTGGTGAAGGGAGTACAAGGGCTCTCAAAAAACGTGAGAGGAAGAAGGGGCACTAAAATAATTTTCGTCTAGGGTGATGAAATAACTAGGGCCGATCGGGTATGTGTGAGCAACGGGAACTTCTTCTAGTAATATGGCAAATATTAATATCAGAATATCAATATCAATAACATTAATAACATTTATCATTTTAATATCCACGACAATTTGCATATTACGCCCGTGTACAGCTTAACAATAGTGTAACGAAATGTTACGAAGAATTATAAGTTAACAACCTTGTAATACCAGCGCATTTGGCAATGACGCATTGGAATTTTATTGAAAAATCTTACAGTGAGTACGGGACTGGTGTATACATTCCCCGGATACTCTGTGTAAAAATTAACTACAATTAAATCATCGATTTGTTTTAGAATTGAATAAGAAATAGGATATTTAAAGAATATGAAGATATTTACTTGAGAATGAACTCCAGAGGAAATAACGTAGTATGCAAAATTATGGCACACATAGAAGCTGTAGGGGTAAAAATATAAAAAATGAAAGTGTTAAATGTAAAGGCGTAAAGGAAGTCTCGGTTTGTGCGATTTGAATCCCATTCTAAAGTTATAGTTCAACACTCCTTTTTTCTAAATTGCTGAGAACAGCAATGAAAGAGTGCCAAGGAATGTAATGAATAGTGCTGTACATACCTACGTATGTTTACTATGAAATTAGTCGGAACTGTTGTATAATTACTCTCCGTTATAAGATAGCAGACTGAAATTTCAAACATTGCACTGCGTACAATTACCCTTCAGTTGAGTTCTTAGTTTAATTCGTTTAAAACCTTCCTTATGATAATATTCCCTAAATGTATTTGCTTTCCTTGCTCGTTTTCTTGCAGGAGAGCCTTATGAGACATTGCTATTAGGATTTTTGAGTTTTGTTGGCTTCCCTTCTCCTCCATTAACGATAGTTTTTGCCTAGGGTTTGCATAAATTGCTGTTAACGAGACTATTGCGAAGGATTCTTCAGAATTGGTGACTTCGGTCGATGGTCCAGTGACTACCAGTTCAGAAACTTAGGTAAATTTTTGTTTCGTCGAGTTCATTGCATCATGGGGAAGGTATTATTCCATATTTTCTCAGTCTGACTACAGCACTGATAAGTGCAGCAGCAAAACCAGCAGCAATAAAAATATCTGGATTCATGAGAAAATACCACACTTTTGAAAGCCAGATGATGTTGTTTTTTTCTTTTCCTTTCTTTTTTCTCTTTTTCTTTCTTTTTTTAACGCTTCACACTTTCTCAATCGCAACTTTAAAAATGTCACAAATTCGTTCGTATAGATGTCTTCGCATACATGAATAACAAGCATTATTGTGTGAACATTTGAGGAGACTGAACATAGAAATACCTAAAAGGCTGCAATTTAGCACTGCAATGTGGTGGTGAAGAAAACATGATCACACCATTTGCTTTCGCCATGAAGAAAGTGACGTATGGCTTTGATGGCATAATGAGAAGAATGGGATCCTGAACAGATGGTTTAGTAATATCTACGTGTTTTAACCAAGCGCGAAGGTATCTTCATTCGACCATCCATTTTTTTTAAGACGTCCATGTGGTCCTCCTCGTTTCTCTAAAATTGGTTTATTTTGGATAAACAAACAACGAGGGAGCGTAAATTCCAGTTGGACTCACTGCACAGATTACTGTAATGTTTCCTCCGCTTTCTAAGCTTGCAAATATTCCAAATTGTTTTCTTCCTCTAAAAGCAAGAATTCTCTTATGTTTTAGAACGGTTGTGATTTCCGTTCCATCCAGTTAAAAGTCCTATAAAGAGGGAAGTGGGTTTGTTCATAAATTGTCTGTAGTTGTGAAAAAAATTGTTCGCTGTGTCTCTGTTGAAGCCAGTAATTCGCGCTAGAGATGTTGCTTCTGGTTTCCTGATGCTCACTTGTGGGTAGCGTTTCAAAAATGCTTCAGCTCAGTCTGTACATCGTCTTAGTTTTTGTAAAAAAAAAAAAAAAAAAAAAAAAAAAAAAAAAGTACGGTACCTTGATAGTGTTGCAATATGAAAGGCAATTAGACGAAGCTTCATTAAAGTAATCCCATAGAAGAGGTTCGACAGTGTCATGGTGTGGAGTTTGATTTCTTCTTCTTGCTGCGGGTTTCCTTCCCATTCTAGATCCACAAAAATAATGTCCTATTCTTAATCTTGTTCTAATAGTAGCTTCATGAATACCAAAAGATCTGGCAAACTCTAGGATTTTTATTCTCCCTTTCACAGCGTCCAACGCCACATTTAGTTAGTCCTCTGTCCAGTTTGACATGCCTGAAGTTGCCCCCTCCTCTCCCAAATTACACCAAACGTAGCACACAGTTAGTGCATTAAGAACTAACGTTCGCGCTACCAGAGTTTACGAATTATTGAAGGTTTCAGTGGGCAGGTTAACTTCATATGACTTATCATATCGTTATTGCATTGTTAGTGGCACTAAGCACTAACATTAGTGCCACCATACTTCGGGATTTATTAAAGATTTTTGGTGGTGGGCCAACTTCAGAAGTATCAAATTCTATAGAAATTGAGCCAGAAACATGGGCTTAACTGCAGTCGTTTGTGCGTTGTTAGTGCAAATAAACGCACTAAGCACTAATGTTAGTGCTACCATATTTTGGGATTTATTCAAGATTTTTTGGGGGGCAAATTTCAGCAATATCAAATTCTATACGAAATGAGGTGGAAGCATTTGTTAATGGCAATCATTACTGCATCGTTAGTGATTATAAACGCACTAAGCACTAACGTTATTGTTACCATATTTTAGGACTTATTCAAGATTTTTGGTGGGGACCAACTTCAGAAATATCAAATTCCATACAAACTGTCCGTGTTTTCCAGAAGCACTAACGATGCTCTAATGAATGCACTAATCACTTTTTAATGCTTCAAGTTGGGGCAAGTTCACGCTGACTACCAAAGATGTTTTACTTGTACCACCTATACTAATGAAGCACTAAAGTTATGGGTTGGTACACTAAGAAGCACTAACGATCCAGTAACAGTTACATTAGAAGATATCATTAATGGTTTTTAATTTTGGCGGAAATTTTATAGAATGAAAAACTCCTCTTAAACTTGTTATGTGAGTTTCGTAACATGTAACTGGTCATAAATACATTAATAGTAAAGCCCTAACGAAACTTATAGTGTTTTCTAGAAGCACTAACGAAATTGATATTGTTTTCTAGAAGCACTAACGATGCACTAACGAACGAGACTAATATTTTCGTTATTGCTTGAAATGGGGGAGCCAAGTTCACGCTGGCTCGCAGAGGTTTTTTACTTGTGGAATCTACACTAATAAAGAACTAAAATTAAAGTTCATTCACAAAGAAGCACTAACGATGCAGTAACAACTGACACTAAATTTATCACTAGTGCGTCATGTTTGGACCAAATTCATGGACGTCATTAGTGCTTCATCAGAGTTGGTGCTTTAAGTAAAAAAAAACATTGGCCAGTCAGCGTGAAATTGTTTTCCACTTTAACAAAAAATAGTGAGAAATAATGTGAACTTAGCCCCCACTATAAGCACTAACTAGAAATTAGTGCTATTCGTTAGTGCATTGTTAGTACTTCTAGAAGATACAAATAAATTCGTTACTGCTTCACCATTAGTGTAGGTATGGCCAAAAGTCACGAAGCTCCAATAAGAATACATATAGCGAACTTTTCATAGCCACCAATTCCCATCACATTCGAAGAGCACTAATTAACTCTACTAGTGCAATTGTAAGTGCATCGTAACTGCTTCTTAGAGCACAAATACCTAACGTTAGTGCTTCATTAGTGTAGGCATTACAAGTAGAAAAACCTTAGGGAGCCAGGGTGAACTTCGCACCCACATTTTATGCACTAACGAAATAAATAGTGCCATTCATTAATGCTTCTATAAAACAATAACAATTTCGTTAGTCTTTCATCATTAGTGTAGCTATGACCAACTACATGTCACAAAAATCACACAAGAAATTTATGAGGAATTTTTCATTGCATTAAATTTCCGCCAAATTCAAAAGCACAAATGATCTCTTTTGCAATCGTTAGTGCTTCTAGAAAACACTAACAGTTTTGTTAGTAATTCACTTTTAGTGTAGTTCTGTACAATTACACCTCACAAAACTCACGTAAGAAATTTATGGAGAATAATTATTAGTTGAGTCAAATTTTCGCAAAATTCTAAAGCACTAATGAACTCTTCTAGTTCAAACGTTAGTGCATCGATAGTCATTCTAGACAACACTAACAGTTTCGTTAAACTTTCAGTATTAGTGTAGTTAAGGCCAATTATATGTACAAACTCACATAAGAAATTTATGGGGAAGTTTTCATAGCATCAAATTTCCATCAAGTTTAAAAGCACAAACGATCTCTTTTTTTTTTTTGGAATCGTTAGTTCTTCTAGAAAACACCAACCGTTTCGTTAATACCTCACTCTTAGTGTAGTTATGGACAATTATATGGTAGAAAACTCACATAAGAAATTAAATGGAGAATTTTTATTGCGTCAAATTTCCGCAAAATTCAAAATCACTAATGATCTCTTCTAGTGCAATCGTTAGAGTATCGTTAGTACTTCTTAGTGCACTAACCCATAACGTTAGTGCTTCATTAGTGTAGGTGCTACAAGTAAAATATCTTTGGAGATCAGCTTGAACTTACGATTGAGGTTAACCCCATCTTTCTCCATCAATTTGTATGGATTTTGATATTTCTGAAGTTGGCCCCCATCATAAATCTTGAGTAAATCCAAAAATATGATAGCACTAAAGTTAGTGCTTAGTGCGTTTAAGTGCACTAACAGTTGCTCTTAACCCCATATTTCTGTCTCAATTTGTATAGAATTTGATATTTCTGAAGTTGGTCTCCTACTAAAAATCGTGAATAAATTCCAAAATATGGCAACACTAGCGTTAGTTCTTAGTGCGTTAAGTGCACTAACGATGTACTAACATTTGCCGTTAACCCCATCTTTTAGGTAATTTTGTATGGTATTTGATATTTCTGAAGTTGGCCTCCCACCAAAAACCTTGAGTAAATTCCAAAATATGGTAGAACTAACGTTAGTGTTTAGTGCATTTAAGTACACTGACGATGCACTAAGGATGTGATATATGTGGTGAAAAACTGTTTGCATAAAGTTGGGTGAGGGTTAACTTCGTATGAAGTTGGTCCCCCACAAAAAATCTTCAATAACTCGTAAACCACAATACTATTAACGTTAGTTCTTAGTGTACTAAGGATGCACTAATGATGTGCAACGTTTGGTGTAATTTGGGAGAGGTGGGGGGGCAACTTACGGCACGTCCAGTTTGCTTTATTAGCTATCTTTGGAAGAAGATTTCGTACCATCTCCAAAGAAAGAAATTAAAAACAATGTCTCTCTTTATACACATTATAATAGGCCTATTGCAACGGTGTTGTAAGAACGAAGAAAATGCTGAACATATAAATTGTTATTGCGCAATACTTTTCCGAGCATGTTTACAGACTTAGCACTATCATTTGTTTTCCGCGCAATATTGAGTAAGAAGGTTTTAAATATGTATTAGAAAGCGACCAAGGATGTGGAGTGATATTTAATATAAATGTATAACTCCTATTTATTAGAAGAAGTCATCAAATAAATTAAACAATATTGATAGGGCTTAAAAATGGATGTTAGAAACGCGGACAAAATTGACCCTCCCCTTCGTCTTGCATGCGACATTTGATACCTTATGTATTCTTGTGTTCATGCATGCTATTACCCCAAATCAGGCCATCTTGATTTTTCTGTTCTTGACTGGTATGCGTATTATTCATACATATTGGCTAAAAAATACCTGTACCCCCGAAGTAAGTTTGAATTTACATTTAAAGAAAATTGGTGGAATTTTTGAGGAGAAACATTGATTTTCAATATATGGTCATACTCCGCAGTACGTTCTCTTTAGCGCTCTCCAACTTAAGTGAGGTTCGTTGGCCTCGTTTTGGTAAGGTCGAGCACAATGCAGGCCTTCTCCGTCTTCTAGGTTTTTGTAAAAGGGATGCTTGCAATTGTACACAGCGTGTCATTACCCCGTTTTCCCCTATATGACTACAGGGGGAAAAGGAGGCAAGTCAGTTTTTTTTTATAACTACACAATTACCCTATTTTCCATAGACTCAGCTCCTTTTTCTGTAGGCAAAATCTTTAGCATTCAATTTCTTAATGATTAACCTTATTATTATAAGATTTACTCCATGCAAACTACACCTTTCAGGCTACGTTATTCTGCTGTTAACTCATTTTAGACCATTTCCTGGCTTACCTCCTTTTTCCCCTGTAATTTTCATAAAACATTTTTGCTAACTAGTCACTTAAAATAAATAAATAAATAAATAAATAAATAAATAAATAAATAAATAAATAATAATAATAATAATAATAATAATAATAATAATAATAATAATAATAATAATAATAATAATAATAATAATAATAATAATAATACTGTTTTGACTACTCCTTTCCAGATGTCTTACAAAAGGGTTTACTTGTATGCTACAAATAAATGTTGTTTATGGGTTGCAACTAAAAAAAGTCTTTTTCTTCTCTTCAAAAAATAAACAGAAAAATGTGGGTTCCCACTGAAAATGCCGTGATCCTACTTTGAATCCCAGAGTCTTTCTAAAACCAAATGAAATGTAATATTTAAAAAAAAATACTAGCTGAATATATCCATTCTTCGCATTGGGCTGTATTTGGAAGTCAATGCCTGTGGGAGTATCACCATTCATTTCAGCGACCGCGAAAACTGTGGCTCTGGCACCTACTATTGTTGAATTTGGGCTATTTTTTACATGTCTTGGTATCATGCCCCTCTCTCGCTGACCTCCGGCCCGCATACAATGATAGCTGAATTTGCAAGTCATCGCTAATGGAAGTGGCACCATTGATCTCAGCGACTGCCGAAAACTATAGATTTGAAAATAATATTGCTCATTTTGGATTAGTTTTACATGTCTCGGTATTCCCCCCCCCCCCGCCCCCACGGTGACCTCGGGCCGCAGCTAAATAGCATGAATTTAGAAGTTAATGTGATCGGAGTTTCAGCATTGATTTCAGCGACCGCACTATAAACTCGACACTAATATCGGTCATTTTCTACCACTTTTACATGTCCCGCTAAACGCCACCCTGAGACCCCCTGGTTCGAATTTTGATAAAATAAAACGCTTTGCCTTGGTCTGGACCATATTTTGGACACGTGACCATATTTTGGTAATTCTCGGTCCACTCGTCTGGTCCCCAGGCTGCACACCGACAGAAAGAAAAACACACAAATAAACTGTTTATTTATATTAGAAGAAGAAGATTTATCTTAATGTTCTGTACATTAAAGAAACATGATGAATGTGTTTGAGTGATAATGAAATATTTTATGGAATGAAGCGAAACTAGAGGAGAAGACCACGATGAAACCAAAGATTATGGGACAATCCAGCACAAGCTCACACGAAGAGTCTTTAATTAACAGAGATCGGAAAATTGACTCTTCTTATTAGAGATTAAGCCTTAGAGGAAAACAATTTTTGAAAATGTACTCAGTTACTTTAAACCTTTTCTCTTTTTCTTTTTTTCTAAAGTTACGTATAATCCTCGTTATTGGATGGGATGCTTTCCACATAATATTTAAATTACTTTAATAAACCGAGTAACATTAATTCTAGGCACTGCAACCCGCAAAGTTCTCTTGCCAGGTGACGTGGGTCAGCATATCGACCTCGTCAGCATTGTTTCTGCTTCTCTTGGATGCAATCTGCTAGACGCTAATACCACTATAATCTTTTAATTGCTTCACGTTGTCGAGTCAACACGGAAAATCTTCACACACCCTGGCGGGAAACGCAAAACCACACACAAGGAAATTATGCGTCTTAATCACTCGCATAACTCAAAATACTATAAAATGTCTCCCTAGAAACAGCAATGACATTTTAATAGAGTGACTGCAATACAAATTCCATAGCTAAAGAACAAGAAGATTATAACAAAAAAAAAAAAAAAAAACATTACATGCTCTATCTGTGCTAACGCAATCCAGCTAGGATTGATGTAACTTACAAAGAGAAAGAAAAAAAAGAAGTTCATAGGTATTATAAATACTTTCTTTCTCTAGAGTTCAGTAATCATTATATATGAACATTTCCGCCTTCTGTTCAAAGTATTATTTCGTCAGAACATACTAAATGTTAATAAAGGAACTATTTCATTACATCAACTTCCAGAATAATTTATTAATGGAGACATAGTATATTCAAAGTGATAATTAACATAGTTATAGTAAAATATTATATACATGAAGGGAAATAAAGGACTACATATAGACAAGGAATTCTAAGTCCCAGATTTATGGTGGCCAAGCTAAAAGAGATTGTGATGATGAGAAACGAATGAAATGGTGGAATGAAGAAAGTGGGGAGAAACAGAACATCTCCGAGAAAACCCTACGCACACGCTACTTGCTCAGCACAAAATATCTGGCGCAAGCTGAGATCGAACCAATTACTCAATGCACCAGAGGTGCACGCTCTAATATTGAGTGATATATATATATATATATATATATATATATATATATATATATATATATATATATATATATATATATATATACTATCTACCTAAAAGTACCATTCCGGTCACCCCACAATTTTCGGAATGAAGCAAATTATGATGTACCTAATACGTAGCTTAAGCACTCACCGAAATTTTATCGCAACTTTTGTTTTATATATATTGCAGATTTTTTTACATACCCAGGAATAGTTTGCAAATCCGTTTCCAAAACAAGCAAAGTTACCCGAAACAATAGTGTAAATATCCCACTGATTCTATGAAGCGGAAAACTTAGCTAAAATTACGCACATATATTATTATTATATCCCGTACGGTAGCGTTTAGTAACTTTATATATATATGTTTAATGTATCAGACTTTTATTCAACAAGCTATTATAAACCAGACCCCAGGAGAGAAAAAAACAGCTACTCTGAATAAATCCTGAGAGTATTAACAAGTTATAAAATTATCACTAATAGAAATACATAATTGTACACAGAAACGTCTTACTGTGTGTTAAGGAAATCATTTTATAACATGTTAGCACTGAAAGATGCCTTCAACACTAGAAGTAAACTCCCAAAGGCGAGCTTTCACAATTTCCCAAATATGCGTGCAATCCCCAGCGATAATAGCTTCGCTCTTGAGCAGCATAGCCCATAAACCTATCTAGCGAGCTGGTGAGGCTCAGACGGAATGATCTCCAAGTGCTTCCAATCTATTATTTTGTTACGAAAAAAATACGAAATGTTGAAGTATTGACTTCATTTTATAAGAAACCAAAAATATGCTACAAAACAGGGTAGGCCCGGCCTCAGAGCCTCATAGTACTATTCGCCACTGGCCACACATGTTTCAATTCTTGGTTATCTTATACCTATTAACTTAAAAATAATTTAGCTTAACAATCAGTTCAGTGACTCGTGGTTCCCAAAGGTTTCGTTCAATTAATCAGTCACTGTTTGATCCCAAACTGGATTAATTTATCATATCTACTGTCTTATCTACTGTCAATAATTGCTGAACAATAGAAAATCGAATTGATTGCAAACTGGAATATATTTTCAGCAAGGATAGAGAAGAAGTGAAATCGAAAAGTAACAATAAAACAAGTGAATATCGTTTCACAGTGTAAAATTAAAACTTTCAAACTATATGAAATAAATACTCAAACTTGAAGTGGTGCATCTACAAGTATAACTACTGGTTGCATTAGAGTAATAAGATCAAAGAAATAGAACCTGTTCCTCGAACACTGAATCCATACCAAAACACATTACTCGCTATCCCTTACTGTTTATGTTCCACGATGATGAAGATTGAAACCAATAAATGTTAGCAGCTAGAATCTTTTTCTTGGGAAACCGAATCGATTACAAGAGGCCGCCTCGTGATATCTATTACCGATTTTGTTCTACATAAATCAGTATTGAGACCGATAGTAACAGTCTTGTGGATAGTCATGATATGTTGTTTTGACAAGCTGAATCGTTTGAAGAAACATATTCTGCTATATGCTACTGTTTTTGTTGTATAGCAATAAACGCAGAAACCCAAATTGGCTAATTTTAACCGCTTTCGGTTTGAATACATGGTTAATTTAGCAGAAGAATCATATTCCTGGGATGCTGAATCTATTGCAAGAAAACCATATATTGATATCATTTACCGTTTTTGCTCCAGAGGAATCAGTATTGAAACCGGAAGTAATAGTGAATTTGAACCAATTCTGGTTTTCGTAGAGGGTTGTGGATAATCATGATTTCTTGTCTTGAGACGGTGAGTCGTTTGCAAGAAACCGATTCCTCTTATGTGGTTTTTGTTCTATGGCCATAAACGTTCAAAAAGGAAAGGACTAATTTGAACATCTTTCTGTGTGAATAGAGAGTTAACGGAGAACATGCAACCTATCCTTTGTACTGTGAATCGAGTGCAAAAGATTACATTTCTATATGCCTTGCAGCATTTGGTTTGATACCTGTGAGCAGGGACGTACGCAAGAATTTATTTTGGGAGGGGTCCAAATACAATTTGAGGCTAAATTATATGAAAATTTCTAAAATTGCCCCTAAAAGTAGACTACATTTACAAAAGAGTCGGGATTTCCCGGGGGGGTTCCGGACCCCCAGGACCCACCCCATGCGTACCCCCTGATTGTGACAGACAGACACATGAACTAAGAAAGTCGTTCTATAAGACTTCCAACACTTGATTATAGTGCATAATTTGGAAGTCTAAAAATGACTGATATTACCGTAAATGAATAGTAACATTCTCGATACTGTTAAAGTCCATATTCATCCTATATTAGCAGAGAGGTGATAGATAGGAGTGGGAAAGGAGCGAAATGTAAAAAAGAAAAGAAAAAGAAAAAAAGAAAAAGAAAAAGAAAAAATCCAAAACGATCGATATCAATGTCCAATTGTAGCTTTGGAGTTGCTGAGTGATCTTACAGATTTTTAACATTAGGTTCTTATTAAAACGTATGTCCTAAGTGAAGAAAGGTTCAACTACTTTTCATAGAATTACGTGAATATTTTAAACAATTACCATAAACTGTATATTGCATCATGATGTGAGCGCTGTTGGATGAACGCCTTTACCTCTAGAGGGAAGGACTTTATGAAAGAACTGCAGTATTTTTTTTTTTCTTTTTTAATTATAGCTCTTATGAAGCAGTCATATTTTTCTACCACATCTGACACGTTTTAGCTTGTATCTAATTGTGAAGTTAAGGAGACAATTTAGCGAAGACAATGGTCGCTTAATGAGAAACCCTGCGTTCTGGATATTATCATACGCATACTGCAGCCGGTTTTGTGATTTCTGAATAACCTAGTTTTGAGAAGTCATTTACCCAGAATTGTATTTTTTATTTATTATTTATTTATTCTCAAAGTGCAATATTCAAAGTAGATTAAGGATAAATACACATAAAGACAAAAGAAAAATCCCAGTGTCAAGTTAATTGTAATATATACTAGTTGCATAACGTAGCCTCTGGTTATTGTAAGGAGATAAATACCGAGTGATTATAAAGCTACGTAACCCAGGGAGATACTGCAAGCAAATGATGTTGAAAATGGTAACCATTTATTCCTTCACACATGTGGTCCTTTTTGATCATGTTCCTAAACACGCACTGGAGCGTTCCACGCAAAAAGTTGGCTACAATTCTTTGAATGTTAGTCTCCTCTTCTTCCAAAGAATGCGAAAGGATCATGTAGGTTACTGACCTCAAATATCCCACAAGAAAAAGTCTGGTGTAGTCAGATCGGTAGATCGTGTTGACAAGAGTGACTTGAAAATTATATACCAAAGTAACACTAACTCCAAATACTCCATGAAATGTTACACTTTCGTGTTGAGATTATGTCATTTAATTTTTCTCATCTGTCAGGCTAGAAGAAAAAGCGTGACTAGCTGAAGATAATGCTCTTGCCTAGCTCTGTTGATTCTTGTGATAGGGAAAAAAAGAAGAAAAATATGCTTCGAGAGTCCACTCTACATCGATTTCTTGCTATATACTGCAAGATGGTATAGCAAAGAATGTGTGGCAGAGACATACTGCCATAAAAGAGTGATGTAGATAATATCACAAAAATGAACATCATAAGAAATATGGAGAGGGGAATAGAAGAAGAAGGAGAAAGAGAATAGATAGTGAAGAATAAAGAAAGAAAGAAAACAGAAATTTCGCAATCTACTAGAAAAAAATTGGTACAACAAAGAGAAGATAAAGAAACGCAGAATAGAATAGAAAAGAAAAAAGGAAGGAGAAAAGAGAAAAGGAAAGAGGAGGGAGAAAATGGCACGAAACAGAAAGCATTGGAGAAAGCAGAGATATAGAAAACCTTATTAAGAAAAGGATATGTGAACACATATAGCAAAGGAGGACGTAGAATTCCGAAAGTGGTTGAGAAAATGAGGAATAGGAAGAAAAGCATAAATGAAGAAGATGAAGGAGTAGAGTATGAAGTGAAGTGTGAAAATTTTAATATGTTCATTAGAGAAACAAGGAAAAAGTTTCAATAACGAGTAAAACTACATACGGACGATGTCTTGGAGCCAGCGTCCTATTTTTAGGACACTTTATATTTTATTTTTTATAAGAAATAAGAATAAAGTTTTCGAGTTCTGCTAATTACAGAGAACAATTGAAGACCTGTCCTAATACACTGTATTTTTTTTATATATATTTTTCCTTTCCCTCTGTAAAAACAGGGACACTTAAATTTACCCGTGTAAGTTTCTTTATTTGGGTATGATTCGGATAATGTTATTTTTTTTGTTTTTAATGGAAACAATGCATTTGGTTTATATGTATTAGGTAGCAATAGGTATGCGGCAATCACGCTATAGCAAAGTTATTCTAGTTTTGTTATAACTTTCAGTGCTATAGATGTTGAAACATTAGTGTCATATAAATAGGACGCTGGTCCAAAGCAATATATTACCAAGTAATGAAAGGGAATGTATAAATAGACCAACGCCCTTGATTTTTCGAGTTCTTCCGCTCATCATTCATTGTTCAACGCTTGATAACATCAATTTTTTGCTTTTGTCAATTGAATGCAATTTATATCTAAGCTTTAGTATAGTTACAGTAGAGAAGTAAATAGAAGAGACAGAAAATTGCCTTATAGTAATGTTCAAATTGGGAGAGAAATGGACGCATCACACACAAAGCTTGCCCAAGTTGGTGTACAAACTGACAGAAACTTGAGCGAACTGAAAGGGAAATGGTGTAAACAAATCACCTACAGAGATATTTTATTGTATTTTCAACAGTGACACAATGGAGACAAACAGGTCGGTATGGTGCGGAGATAAAGAATGATCATTTTCTCTTGTGTGATTATAAAACTTGTTATAAAAATTTGAACTCTGCTATGGAAATGATATGAAGATAAAGGAGAGTGCTAGAGACAATATACATAATGATAGAGAATATTTTTCTTTAAATTCCAGAGTGGTTCTCAATATACCAGAGATTCGAAAAGTCATGTTCTATATTCGAGAATTTCTATATGTGCTAATTCATCTTCGTGAATTGGAATTCAGAACAACCCGTACTCTCCAAAGCAATCGTGTGTCTCAGTATATCCATTGACTGATTCAAACGAGTTGAGTAAATATGTATGAAGTTCACATGAATACAGATTCTACTAGGAGGCATGACAATCGGCGTGTTGTAGTTGGCACAAATTTTAAAAGCGTACATCCTGTTTCACGAATGAAGAGGTGTAGCCGACTACATGATGAACATATTAGAATTGAGCATCCTCACGTTATAACATCCTACAATAAGAACACGGGAGGTGTCGACCATCTCGATTTGCTGGATCAAAAAATTAGAATTGATATAAGAGGCAAGAAGTGGTATAGGGTGATATTTACACGAATTATTAACATAATGATCGTACATTCATAATTACGTTTACGAAACCAACTCAGTCCAATGTGGATTTTCTGACATACAGGAGCAACATTTCTGTCAAATATATCAAACTTGGTTGTCACCTGTTCAAATGTATTCAATGATGTACGCTTGGCTATAAGGGATTACTTCATTACTGAAAGGAAGACGTAAAGATGTCATAATAATGAATGCACTTCAAAACCATCATCGTACTTTGAAAAGTGTAATGTTACATTTTGGCTGAATGTGTTTCGTGAAATACAACGAAGGCAGAGAAAAATAAACCTTGAATCAAAGTCAAACACGTGTAACAAACTAGCACAGGTAGATCGAAATTACAAAATAGCAATTATCTGTACTTCAAGCATAACAGTTGAGTGTTCTAAATACTGGTATTTGTATGTTCTGTTTAGTTATGTACCATATATAGTATTTTGTATAATTTCCGTAAATAAATGTTAACTGAAAACGCAAATAAACACACATTCACACACACACACACACACACACACACACACACATATATATATATATATATATATATATATATATATATATATATATATATATATATATATGAAAACTTCATGCTCTGATATACCGTCTGTTATCACTCAATGCTTTGAGGCACTCAGCGATAAAAATTTGAATTACTTCACTAAAAGAATAAAATGCAATTAGTTAAATATATGTCCTTTCTAGTATATCAGAAAGGACCAGCGTCCTATTTATAGGACAGGGCGTAAGTCACATCTGATGCGGAGGAAAAATCAAAATGTTATATTTTTGTAATACTTAAGCAATAATAAACTAAATTAACTTCTTAAAGTGAAAGAAACCAGAAAAATAATAATTTGGTCCCAAATGGGTTAAAAGAGGGAATAACGCTTTATACAAAAATGAAAAAGAAATATGACATGATATAGATTGGGAAGGGGATCAAGATCTAGAAAAAGATAATAGGCTAATAATAAGAACATGGAAAGGAACGCAAAGAAATGAGAGAGAGAGAGAAAAAAAAGTGTAAGATTGCAAATGGACTTCAAATAATTGGATTATGGTATAGATTGTTAGAAAGAATAAAAGGATAATAATCACGGATATGAAAAATTATGAAGAGAAGCAATAAAAACAAAATTATATGATAGAACACTGAATTGAAAGGAAACTTGAAAATTAACTGGAGTTTGGAATAATTTATTACAATAATAATAATAATAATAATAATAATAATAATAATAATAATAATAATACAGGCTGTCTGTACCATTGGAAACTTACACTACACTATAAGCTGCAAATCGTACTTTAAAAAGTTAATGATATTAACAGTACCATCTATTTACATATATGAAGCATCCGTTTTCAGTCTAATGAAAAATGAAGATGAAGCGAAATATCATCATTATAATACTAGAGATGAAAAGAAAATGTCTCACTTTACTAGATTATCACTGGTACAACAGGGACCCAGACATATGGCAAAAAAAAATGTTCAATACTTGGCCCAATCACATAAAAATGGAGAGAAACTTAAATAAACTTAAACAAAACTTATATCTAATAGAGAATGAATTTTATAACGTTAAAGAATATCTAGAAATATATGTATAACAATGTAGAATATTTTATCTATATGTATAATCACTTCTGTGTATCTTGTTTTGTAATCTTACATAAATACTATGTAGATGTGAACTGAACCCTCCAAATATGTACCATGTATTGGGTTAGATGGAATAAATAAATTAAATTAAAAGAGAAAAGTGAAAATAACATTGATTATTTTTTTTAAAAAAGCAGTTATACTAAATTTACATATTTGTTTACAATGCACTAAGTGGAAAGCTCATTAAATATGAAAGAAACGGGTTGCATAAAATATTAATAAATAGATCAAGATATTTAGAATATTTAATGTATAGTAAATATAAGCCTCGCAACAGCATCCTCAAACCTTCGCCGAGATTACAGACAAAAGATCTCCTCCAGTTCCTCACCAGAGGGTAGCGTTCCCAAAACTGATGCAACGTTCCCTCTTTGTACTGCCATGCTGATGCGTTGCAGTAGAAAAGAGGTTGCTCTAGCATCTCCTGACGATAAAGAAATGCGGTGACCAACTTCTTTTATAAAGTTAAGGCTTTCGGGACCCCATGAACCACCCGATTCAATAGCTATAGCGACAAAATTATATTTGTCGAGTAAATTGCTATACTTCCTGCGTTTTTCTGTTTCTCGGCGAGCAGCCACGTTGCCAGCTTGTGCTGAGGAAGAATGTAAATTTGAAGGGGCGAAGGTGTCGGAACAAGTAAAATCCCATAGAAGTGCTTTTCCTTTCTTCCACGGTATTAGGGTCATACCATCTGGCCTCTTGCCGTCTGCACGACTGCATCCCAACGGTTCACATATAGAAGGAACGCCTGCTGAAATTAGTGCCCTCATGATAATGTCGTTGACGCTGGAGTGGCGTGAATGTCTGCCCGCACTATTGGCACAGGAGAGTCCATGAAGGCCCTTCTTGTCTACGACACTTCTACAGGCAGGACATCAGTGTTGCTCGCAAACATCGGCTCCCAAACGCAGTGCACTGGCAATTCGAAAACTGTCATTGGGAAGATGTAATCCTAAAGAAGGTGACGGGATAGCATGAAGCCAAGCGCCTGCTTCTGGAGATGATGTAGCTAGAAGTCTGGCCTTATCTTCTGGGTTATAGGATGACTGAAGTAGAGCTAAAAAGTGATGACTTATAAGAGGATCGTCCCAAGAGGATTGTCGTCCTCTCTTATCAAGGTCAGGTGGATCTGATCCCACTATAGATGACCACTTACCAATGCTATCGTTGACATCCGAATCCGATACTAGGCTAAGATCTTGTTGGAGAATGGTCTCTATCAATGCCTTAGAGCCATAGAATGAAGACAGGAAGGATGAAATAGCCAGATCCATGGCGCGCCGAATGCCGAGACCTCCGTGGTTAACAGGAAGGGACGCCTACAACCAAGAGTTATTGTTGAGTGCACAATTCAGGATAGATTCTAGACCGGTTTTCAAGGTGTTGTCATAGAATTCCAGTAGATCAGCATCGAAGAAAGTATAGCAGCCTTGGCATGGACAATGAGGCACGTAGTAGGTAAAAGGTAGAGTGAGCTGAAATCAAGGAAAGACGTGTAAAGAAGAATTCTAATTTAGAAATTTTGTCTTTTAATATTGTTCGTCTTGCCTCATTAGATAATGCTGCTCCTAATAAGCTGGCGTCATCTGTCGAAATTCTTTGAATCCCAGGTGCGGCTTCGTCAAACAGCTTGAAGAGGTTATTAGACTGCTCATTGGAAACTCCGAGAGAGCTGACTTCACATTTGGAGTAATTCATTTGTAATCCGATCTCCTTAGCTCGTCTACGGATCATTTATAATGTCTCTAGTACTGTTCCTTGTCTCCAGCTATAGTCCCGTCATCCAAATACCATATGTTCAGTTCTGTATTGATACTATTAACGATGGATTGTAAAGTTAGTGCGAACAAACCAGGGCCAAGAGGGTCGCCTTGTTGTACGCCACGCTGAGAGAGGATTATTTCATCTCCTAAGTATAAGTTGCTTGGTTGCGAGTAGCACTGATGTACGTATCGATAAATTGATGGAAAACTGTTTTTTACCTGTATGAGCATAGAGTCACGATTCAACTCGTTAAATGCGTTTCTGAAGTCTATTTTCAGAAACACTTTCTCCTGCTGGTGTGGAAAAGAGTAATACATACGAGCAGCGTGGACTGCTGCTTCTGCTCCATGTGAGACGCAAACTCCAAGTTGGTGTGGGGATAGAAAATGTGTTAGAGGTTCTCTAATTCTATGGCAAATGATTTTGGCTGATAATCTCCTCCACACATTGCCTATTGCGATAGGACGAATGCCGCCACTTTTCTTCCTTAAAGCTATTAGTGATGCTCCAAAGAAAATAGGTCTAATTTCTGTGGGCACATCACCAGAAATAATCAGATGGAGAAAATCGCAGATGGCGTTAGTCAGGTGGTGTTTAGTTTTGCAGTCTTGGGAGAGTAGGAGGTCCTTTAATATTGAAGGTCGGAGACTGTCCATACCTCCTGATGACCCGGAAGGAAATGATTTAAGTGCCTTCGTAAACTCGTCAGCTGATATTCTAGGCACTACAATACTGGGCTCATTGAGATCGGGAGGTTCAAAAGGGTGGTTGTGAGCGGATGTTTCTCTTTTAATGCTTCTAATACCGATCCATTCGGAGAAGCTATAGTATCTTCTGAGATGAGAAGCCGTACTGCGTTGCGGACATCACCATCTACTAATTTGTTCTCGACATTCTTAACGTTAAATGTGGAATTTACTGGTCATCGAGCTTTGAAGGATTTTTTACTGTGGTTAGGAAGGGCTTCGCAACGAGAATCAGACCAACATCGCACTCTTTGTTTAACCCATGATGTTAAATTATTCACTTTGTCAGCTTTTGATGGCACGCACAGTGTAACGTAAGGAGAGAAGAAGAGATCCATCCAAGCTTCTAAGTCGTTTGTACGTACAATCTGTTCCAATACCTCGCACAGAGAGTCTGCCACTGTAGCTCTAGCCCCTCGAGGTACTCTGCGCAACATTGGAATAGAAGACTTTAATCTTGTTAGAAGCTTATTGCATTTGGAGATCAAAGTTTTTCTTTTGTGATCGACATTATCAATGGATGATTGCGACTTCCCATTTCTTTTCTTCACATGAAAGGATAACACCGAAAAGTGTACAGAAATAAAAATTAGCTTTTCCTTGTTGTATTGTTATGTTAATAATGATTTTGCATTGTAAATATCATAGTTACTTTTCTTAATTAAAGTGGTTGATCGTACAGTTATACTAAATATTTAAAATGAAACAGTAAATTACAACAATAAATGATTGTTAAATATTAAAAATTTAAAATTGTATAAAATAACAGTTGTAAGTATACAATAATTTTTATTAAATAATTTGAAGATACTTCTGACAGTGAACATCTGATGATGATAACGTTAAGTTATTGAAACTGTTACGCCTTATTTAAATTTTAATAAATAGGTATATTCTCTGGGCAGAAAAGTATTAATTATTTACGTAATAATTCTAGAGTGAAGATGGATGAACTTACAATAATTGTGTATATGAACTAAACTAAGTAACTAGCTAACTCTATGGCCTATGGAACCCGGAGGTTCAATGCCGCATTCACAAAAGCTCTCCACTGACTTCTATCCTTAGCCAATCGGATCCAGTTCCTACTTTGTATTCCTATTTCTGCAAGATCCATCTTAATATTGTCCTCACATCTGCGCCTAGGTTTTCCTAATGGTTGTTTAGCGATTTACCTTCAGTTAAGACTTTGAAAGCATTAATTGTGTACAGTGGCGTATTTATTTCGGGGCTTCCGGGCTTAAGCCACCCACCCCGAAATCTTACTGTAGTAAAGTATATGAACTATCTTGCAGAATTTTCACACTTTCAGACAAATCCCCTCTCGAAAATTAGCAAAGCCTCTCCCGAAACAAAATCATAAATACACCACTGATTGTGTATATGATCACGCTTATTTTCGACATAGTTGCACCAATTTTGTTGGTTTACTTTTTGTTCAAAATAGTATAAATTTCATTATAATCTAATAAGAGTTTTCGTTGCTAGAACATAAAACTCTTCAATGGCTGACAGTGTTGTTATCGTAATTAACAAAGTTCATTCTGTGCATGTTCACACAAAACCTGAACATAGATGTTCCAATTCCCATAATTATATTCTCCAGTTTTAAAGAGTATAGTTTCTCAAAGGTTCCACATACATTTTATCAGGTTATAACGATGGTCACCTGATATTGTTAATACTGTATGTTCAAGTCTAATTATGTGATACGTAGGCCGGTTAAATATATGAGGGCCAGTCGAAAAGTTCTTGGAATCTTGTTCGAGTTTTGGCGTATATGATGCAATCACAATGAATATTATACAGTACACTCATTAGGTTGCCTAATTATGAATTTGAAAAGTATTAACACGTCATAACAGGCAGTGTAAGACTAATGTAGCTGAACGAAGGAATAACAGGCAGTGTACGAGTAATGTAGCTGAACGAAGGAATAACAGGCAATGTACGAGTAATGTAGCTGAACGAAGGAATAACAGGCAGTGTACGAGTAATGTAGCTGAACGAAGGAATGTGTGGTGATCACTTGGTGCAAGTTCATAGATTGAGCAAAGCGCAAACAAGTTCATTTGCAAGTAGGGGAAAATCTGCTTCAGACACTTTGATAGTCTTAAAAACAGTTTAGCATCATCGGATGTTTGACTTTTCCCAAAGATAAAAATGGGCCATTTCCGTTTCGCCAACTCAGAAGAGATCAAAACCAACGCGAGGCCTGAACTTCGGAACATACTAAAAGAGGACTTTCGTCAGTGTTCCCACCAATCGCAGTAGCGGTGGAACAAGTGTATGTGTGTGTTCCGAAGGTGCCAATTTTGAAGACGATTAAGGAAATAAGTACTTACATTGTGGTAATAAAGAGCTTCAACATAATTTCGGGAACTTTTCACTGCCCCTCAAATACGCCTCATAAAATTCAAGCTCATTTTATATCAGGCATTAATTTGCTTGACTTGGCACTAACTTAAAAATGGTTTTATAGATAATAACAAAGGATTATTTTCTACTTCGTAATTCTTTTGTACAAGTCGGTTAACATTCTTCTTTTTAATTTAAAAGTGGTTATTTAAAGAATGTTTTTTAAAAAGTAGAATCTACAATGCCTTGTAAAATTTTCTAATCTTTCTTAGAAATACGCCATGTTAAGGGGATATTATTCTGCACTAAGATACTTTCGATTTGCACTGTCGCGGAACCATTCCACTTGTAATATTACTATTAGAAATGCATTTAAAATGTGAATATTGTGGCGTAGTGATTTTAGTTTGAAATGCTGAACAGTGAATGTGATACTGTAAGTTATTGCTTTTCATCTGTAGATTTGAAAAATGCTAGTTAGCTGTAACGTAATGCTATTTAAAAAAAATGCGAATTTTTTAGCTGGCAGCACTGTTTATCCC
Source organism: Thermobia domestica (assembly GCF_964235325.1). Lineage (NCBI taxonomy): Eukaryota > Metazoa > Arthropoda > Insecta > Zygentoma > Lepismatidae > Thermobia > Thermobia domestica. The sequence goes on along the minus strand of NC_137455.1, from coordinate 61,280,569 downwards.
ATGGCATTGCAGAGTATATAAAACAACTAGCCTCAGTAAATAGTTGCTATACATGAAATTCCTGTTTTTTTCTCCTTACATTGTTAGGTATTAGTTCAAAAGTTACAACAGTGGTTCAAGATAAACTGTTCTCTGTATGTATATACTGTATATAGTGTATGACGGAAACCCAAAAGAAACTTAACGTTTTGGCATCAGGTACATGGTGAATGATATGGACAAAAGCTTTATGGTACAGAAACTACGTGCATCAATTCTATTTCTATTTTGCCATACACATTTAACCGTTTTATTACGCCGTGAGATGACTTTCTCCATTCATTTATCATTGTTGCAGCCAATGTGTTCAAGTGTTTTTTAATTAACCAAAAGGAAAAAAAAGTATTTTTCGGAAAATAGAATTGAGGATTATTAGAATTGTGGAAATTATTCTTCCATATTAAATTTAAAATCGGACATTTATGGATTTAACATGTTTCAGAAACACACTCCTCAATTATTTCATAATAGCACGCAGTAATATCTTCACCAAGAATCTCTCAGTTTGATTGAAGTAGCGAGACGGTATAAATTCACATAAACGCTATCGAGTCATAACAATTTAATATGAGCAAAAAAAAAAAAAAAAATGCTGGTAACTGTGAGGTGCTGATGTGATATATTATTATTATTATTATTATTATTATTATTATTATTATTATTATTATTATTATTATTATTATTATTATTATTATTATTATTATTGTTTCCACTTATTTCGAAAGTTAAAGTCTGTCTGAAAAGTATTGTTTCACTGTTGATGAGTTCAAAGACACGTCAACTACATGATTAAAAACATTGAAGGCAGCACAGACCACTCACGGTATAGGCAAAATTGTTGAAAATACTGTAATATTTGCTTTAATTTCTAGAGCAAATATGTTGGAAAGTAGAAGAAGAGTATATAGTTTCTGCAACTTTAATGTTTTATACACATTATTTGTTCTCTAGATGGCCCTCGTATGTACACTCATGTCCAAAATTATTGTTGCATGTCTATAAATATGCTGTTGTAGGAATATAATTTGATAACGAATTCGCCCGGTATTTTTTATAATCTTAGTATGTTTATAATCGACAAAGATATGCATGTGGCAAATTTCATGTCAAAAGAGCAGTAAACAAGAACAATAAAACGTTAGAAAAAAAAGCTTCCTTGTCCATTTATCAACATTTTGTTTTACTCATTCTAATTTTCGTATTTATAATTATTGTTCTATGAAATTTAAGACAAATATTCATTTCCCGCTTATATACACATTATCAGTATTAAAGGTACCCTGAAAAGTCATTATCAAATTATATTATTACAAGAAGACACTTAAAGATATGCGACAATCATTTTGGACGTGAGTGCACATAACACAGTGTAACTTCAAAGTCTAAATTTTTAAAAGTTGAAAATAAAATGAAGTATTTTCGAAATGTTTTCTTGTCTTCGACCGACTCCGCTTCTGTATTCTTATAAATAAAATAGAGTATCCCAACTAAACAAAATTCCAGGCATTCATTTTGCTTCACATCCAGGGAATGGAATGCGTCTAGTAACTCGTACCGTAGGATAGTGTTGGTAGTTTTGGACGGCGGTAGTTAAGTTATATAGTAGCAAGTACGAAACTCGAGAGCAAGCGAGGTACATAAAATCTCCCGGCATCTAAGAGACGTCGCTTACATCTGTCGTAACAAGAACTCGCACGATGATGAGATCTTGCTCTAATATAATGTATATTCGTAATAGTTGGTTCCCTTTCCGCATTTAAATGTAATAGAGAAGGAAATTGGATTTAATAAACCATGTTAAGCAAGCTCTACGACTGAGATTTAATTAATATTTTTTTGTTTCTCTTATAAAGGCTAGATTTTGTTTTTAAAAAGTCCGCAATGTAAAATATGTAATTTTCATTCGAGCTGGATTAACCGTTAGCTGCTACTCACTTTGAATATGCTTCTTTCGTAGTATTGTATCACATTAGAAAGAGTGACCTATATTTCTAACACTTTCTGTACTTTTTTGTTACTCTTATCATTTCCTTTCCTTTTCTTTTTTTCTGCTACAAGAATTAGCTAACTTTCCTTTCTCAAAGCATCAGTACTTTTTTGTTACGGTAGACTACAAAATATTTCGGGTTATATTGATTTTATAAGATGTCAAATTACAATTTATGTTCCTAGCTTTTGAGTATTAATAACATATGCTATACTATCTTGATTAAATACTTATTTATTAGTACTGAAACACACACACACACACACATACACACTTAGTTGGAAACATGAACTGTCGAAGATAACAGCAATGGAAATAAACTGAAGAAAGTAGCAAATGTAAAAATGCATTGTAAAAAAGTAGTAAAAATGTCACAGTCTGAACAACTAACTACAATTATTAATCTCAGTCTCTCCTTTATTAAATGAAATACCATGTGCAGCACAAAATTTACTGTTCATGATTTTGAAACATATTGCAAATATTTTAAATAATTATGGATATATTTTAATTTTACTTATTACTCTCTGTAATTGAGTGAACGTAAGCTTCTGCCAATCATCCACCAGTTAAACGACAACTAAACTCAATAGGATATCTTACAGTTAAGCCAGTAGGAAAAGTACAAGGGAAAACATTTAATTTAACTAAAGAAAGAGGAAACAATTTATCCAAAATTACTTCTTCCATAATTCCATTTCAGTTCAACATTTTCGGGAAGTGATGGACTTACAAGTTTACAATCGAGTAGTAAATAAAACTGTCTCCATCAAATCTCTCTTAGATGCAGAGCCGTAGCTAGAGATTTCGGCGCAGAGGACAAAGTAGAATTCGGCACCCCTACACTAGCCTTCTCATTTTCCTTTCTTTTTAACATACTGTATAAGAAAAGCAGCTTTTGTTGTTATGCTACGCTGATTATTTGTTTTATCAAGCTACCTGGAAAGACTATTGCAACAGCCAAAAGCGATCATTATGTATTCCTTTTACAAATAAGAGCTGTTTTCGAGAGGTTAATTTTGGACTTTTTGTTAAACCTGACAAAAGTACCTTTGGTTGTATAGAAATCCACTTGGAGAACAGTTATGGAAATTTAGAACTATTTACAACGTTTCATACTATGGATAAGAAACTGAATTTCAGTACATTAGTAAGTATGTGCTTCTTAAGATGTTCGAAATGAACGACAACATTAATTTTCAATAATAATTGTAAACTTTCGTAGTTGTATTCTGCATAGGACCACACAAATGGCATTTTTGTACTGGGTTAGACATATATACAGGGGTTAGACATATATACAGGTGTATAGACATATATACAGCATATATATACACAGAGGTTTGACAAAAAAATCTAAAACGTTTGCAGAAGTGTTAAAATCATAGCTAGTATGGTGTTGGGCATCCTCTTGTGTCCTAAACAGCTTGGATACGACGTGGAATGGAAGTATACAGCTTCTGAATCGTGGTGTGCGGAATTTTGTACCATTGTTCCTCCAAAACATGCTCCAGTTCCTTAACGGATGCTGGTGGAGGATAATGAGACCGAACACACGTTTCTGACTCAAACCAAACACAGCTCCCTAATGGCTCAATGATGTTCAGATCTCGTGATTGCGGGACCCAAGGGAAGTGTGATAGCTCCTGGTCATGCTCCTCAAATCATGATTTCACCGTTTTTGCAGCGTGACAGGGTGCCAAATCATCTTGGTAGATGCCATCACCATCAGGGAGCAATATGTGGGCCATGGGTAGAACCTGGTCCCCCAAAATGGCCTGATACACCTTAGCATTCATCATTCCATGCAGGGCTATGACGAGACCTGCAGAAAACCATGATATCACTGCTCATACTGTGACAGAACTACCTCCATGCTTTACAGTTGGGAGCAAACAGTCTGTATCATAGACCTGCGACAGTGTTCTTTATACGTAAACATGACCGGTTGTTGCAAACAAGGTGAAGGTCGATTCATCGGACCACATTACGTGTTTCCACTGCTCACGAGTCCACGCCTTTTGGTCCTTGCACCACTGGATACGCCTCTTCGCATTTACTGCTGTGACCAGGGGTTTGGCGATATCGGCCCTGCATTGAAGTTTCATTTTAAGAAGTTTTCGATGAAACCGGGTTTTGTAGGCCGGAATTGAGTTCAGACGTAATTTTCATTGCAGTGGCCTTCTTTTTAGTTGCTACAATCCGTTTTAATGCCCTCCGGTCCCTATCTGACAGAATTGTTCTTCGACCACTGTTGTGCTTTGCAGACGTCGTTTACCCATGAATTGTGTATGCCCTCGTGACATTGGACACAGTGTCTTTCGATACCCCCACAATGTTCTCCACTGTTGCCACTGAAGCTCCAACCAGACGGGCACCAACGATCATGTCTCTTTGGAAGTCTGCCAGGTCGACCATTTTACCGCACCACTTTCACGCCACGACAGACACAGATGAACTGGTTACTGCTGACAGAAGAGGGAGGTCCACATGACACATTGAAAACAAAAAATGATCGGTAACAGCAACACTTGTTGTACAGTGGAGGGCCAACCTTACGTGTCCTGTATGAAGTGTTTTTAGACTTTTTTGTCTATCCCCTGCATATATATATATCAATATATATAGTAAAATGTAACGGAAATTCTAAAGGAGCTTCCTTTGCGAATTTCTCAATATTGATCGATGAAGATCAAGAATATATTTAATGATTCTATATAAAATTCAAAATAGAGTTTGGCTACTACTTATGTTTGAAATTATAGTAAATACTTTATTTCTTTAATGAATGAAAGGTCTGAATTTAAGGTTAGTTGTTTAATTAGCACATTATAAATTCGCTAAGGCACACGCATGCACAAAACTATCCTGGCGAAACAAGTAGTTGATGAAGAAATGACCCCAACAGATTCCTTCAAATTGGAAAAATGTGATATCAATGGAATAAAAAATACCACTATCAGTGATCAATCTTCGAGAAAGACGAAATTCGTTAATTTGTATCCCCTTAAACTGCTACTCTGCAACCGTTTCAAGTTCGAAACTGTTATTATTCTCCTGAATTTCAGCACGTTTGCTTCAAATAGAGAAATAAAAGTCAAGATGCAAATTTACACATACAAAATTGAATTGTTATTTAAATTAAATATTTATTGAGTATTCGTTTATTTTTAACTCCAAATTTATTCATAGAAAGAGAAGGTAGCTACCTACATCACAAAATGATAATAAATTCTGACAAATTATAACTTATATCTACTAAAAAGAGCACGTTAGTTACTTAGAAATAGCACTGAGAAATTAAATATCACACTATCAAGAAATATATAAAAAGGAAAGAAGGTAAAACCTCAGATACAAAAGGATCGGTGAGAAAGCAAACCCGTTCTAAAATAGAACAGAGATTTGAAAAAAATACTAGAGTATAGAAGCGAATTCAAATGTAAAGAAAATGTCAAATCAAGCAACACAAACAGAAGTATGTGTTGAAACTAAACCCCAAGAAACAAGGTTTTACAATATATCAACATAGCAAGTACAACTCAAGCAACACACCAGTCAACAAACTGAAAAGGGAATGGTATAATAAATAAACAATAACAACAGAAAAGTAAAAGCGTCTTAAAAGTACTAAAGACATTTAAAAATATTAATTATACTAATGGAAACAGAACAGAATATCAGTAGCTCTGGAAGTTGAGGAATCCAGAAAAAACATCAACAAAGGTACAACAAGAATAATAAAAAGCAAATTGAACGATAACAGACACATTTTAAAAAGAAGAAAATGAACTAAATTTATTACAAAGAAAAAAAAAACAATGTAATGAAAGAAGCATCAAACACAAAGAAACAAAACAACAGCGACATTAATTAAATCAGGACAAAGACCCAGTAGAGTACTATAACTAGAGTCCTTTTCAATCTACCCTCTTATACGTGCTTTGTATATAAAATAACTAATCAAAACACATTTGGCCCAGGCATTCTGTACAAAGATAACGAAAATGTCATGCAATTAGTTAAATTAAAAGAGCCAATAGTAACAGTATTAGGGTTAATACATATAGTTAGTTTGTTACACGAGAAAGGCAAGACAATTTCATTTCCTCAAATAGAACCAATTGACCGACTACTGCTAAGAACATTCCTTGTACAGTCAGAAATTTTAGAAAGTGGAGGTTGGATATACAATAAATTATAGCTTTTTTTTCCAGAAGCAGAATACTTTCACTGTATACCTGATAGTTGGACAACCAACATGACAGCAATGACAGGATATTCCTCCATTTGGAGCAATAAGATATTTGCAGGTAAAAGCATCAATTACTAGGGATGTACTTAAACCTGAATCCACAAAGTGGGGGGTGATGTATTTATTTCCTGAAAGCTTGGGTCAAAGTAAGATCAAAACCGGTTACCGAAAATCGGGAGATCTCATGCATTCCGCTTGAGAGCAGCATCTAACCCATTTTTATTAATTAAGCGTGTCCATAAAGTTCTTTTGCAACCCCGAAAAATCTGAAATGGTGAGACAAATATGAAAACAGAAAAACATGCCTTTCATCATTTCAAAAGTACAACGTATCAAAGTAAAATAAATTGTTCCAGGGTCCCCGGCAGGGTCCCAGACAAGGTCCAACTCAATCTTTTTTAAATAGAAAGGGGGGATCAACTTGCATATCGTATGAAAGTTGGTGTTAAATAAAATAAGACAAATCAAGTCGCGACTCTCTAAGCCTGTGGAAAATAGCGGTGGGTCAACATATCAACACAATCGCCATTGTAAAGTCTATGGCCACTAGTATGAATCTGAAACGGTGGGATAGATTTAGAAACAAAAACATGGTTTGTCATTATTAAAGATCGGATTTTAAGGTGCAAAATGTGGTAGGAAAAAGGAGCTGCAAAATCATTCAAAAAGGTGCAGAAAAGGTTAAGAGCTTCTAATCGCCCTGAGTTCGAGGTCTCTGCTCGGGCAGCATTTATTTGTAATCTCCCGGGTGTCAAGTCGCTGTTAGGGCTTCCATTTATTTGTAACCATTTCAATTCGAGGTCTCTGTTTGGGCGGACATTTATCTGTAACCAATCCGTGTAATTTGGTCGATGTTCGTGGTTCGTGGTCCTACCAATAAGTATTCTCCTGACACTGGAACTTACCTGGACAGGACGATGAAGAACCTCTCCAAGAAGAGTTACAAATTGTTCCCAAATCGCTCGTCGGTCTCAATGATGAGATGAGCATTAGGGGCCGAGAGGTTCGGGTGTCTCGTCACAAAAACCTCACGGACGATCAGACGGTCATCCAGACCATAACGCACGCAAACATCACTCGCACAAACAACGAAAACCCACTAGATTAAATAACACTATACTTATTTATTAGAATACTATTATGTTAAAAAATAACGAAGAGGAAGTTATTAAAATAACACAACACTGAACACAGAATATGTATAATAATTTTCATTACTAAAATCACACTTTGCCGTTCTAATGCGCTGTAGCCCTTATATATATATATATATATATATATATATATATATATATATATATATATATATATATATATATATATATAAGATTATAATTTAGATTTCGCTGCGAATGCTTCTCTCACATCATTGACGCACTTGGGGGATTAGCACTGGGGGAAAAGTTGCCTGGATAATCCCACGAGGAATCCAGTTGCTGCGTCAAACAATCCTGAAGCGTAAAGATGGGTCTTCAGCATATTAAAAAAAGAGAGTAGAATGCTGATGTTGGAGGACGCGTATATAACTGACATGTACGCACAAGGTCTGCGAACCTGGGACTTCACTAGTTGGGGGCTAGCCGTAAGAAAACGTATTTCACCGGCTAATAGCTTATGCCACGTAACACAAAATCGTACTTGGTTCCCGACGCAACGTGCGCGGTGGCTGCGTAAAATACCGGCCTCAAACTCCCTGAGCACCAAGAGCAGTACGGGCTGCAATGGTCGACTAAAGAGTGTTGGCAGTTCATTCCAAAAATCACTCAGTTAACTCGTTTGTATGCAAATACAAATCGAATACGGAAAATAATTTATGTTAATCTTAGTCAACTGTCCACAATGGAGGAGACAGTGCGATAACTCGGGCGTGAGAAAGTACAGATAAGGAACTGCAAAAACTGTGAGGCTGGTACCACTCTGGTCACTTGAATACCTGTTTTGGTCTAGTCTGCTCTAATCTATTGCAATGTTTCATAAGCGATTAAAGAAAACACTTAATTTAGTTCCCAATAACGATAGAATATATACTGTGCATATAATAAGTCAGGAAGAAACACTGAAATGGTTTGTCACTAACTGAAATGTTCTCACCAAAAGCAATGTTTTACTTTGTCCAATTGTGTGGGAAAGAAGCCATTCCCACCGAAGAAAGAACTTATATGCGTCGCAGAATAAAGTACAAATCGAAAATAATAATCACTGTCTTTACGAAATATACAGAGTATCCATAAAAGATACTTCTATAACTTGGTAGTGGTTATAAGCTATAGTATACAGTTACATGAACATTGTTTGTTTATTACACGACAAATATTGTTAAAGTCTTGGCTTTAAACATTGAATATAAATTGCAAAATAGTTTTATTTAATATATGTGCGTGGGTTTCCTCTGGGTTCTCCCGTTTCCTCCCACTTTCTTCGTTCCACAATTTTATTCATTACTCATCATCACTGTCTCCTTTAGCCTACCGGCATAACCATGGGACGTAAAACTCAAAGATTTCATTTCATTTTCTCAAAGTAAAAAAAAATGTTCCATAGTCCTTCGCATTGTCTCAGGCGCCGTTCAACTCAAAAAAATGAGATGGAAATTGGTTCAAGTTGAGTATCGTATGAAAGCTTATGTTAAGTGAAAGAAGAGGAAACAAGCCTTGATTCTTTTATGATAAGCCTCTGCAAAATGGCGGTGGGTCAAAATGTCAACATAAGTTTCATTGAAAAGTCTATGGCCACACCTATTAAGCTGAAACGGTGAAACTGGTGAAAGAGCAAAACAAACCAAAAAATACTAGAATGTATCAAAGGAAGAAAGAAATGTCCCAGTTTCAACTGCAGGATCTCAGACGGGGTCAAACTCAAAAGTTTCAAATGTCAAGGGGGGTAAATAAGCACACCATGCAAAAGCTCGTTTTAAATGATACAGAATTGGACATTGGACAAGCTTCGACTATCGATAAGCATTGTAAAATGGCAGCGAGTCATTTCCTTTGATACATTCTAGTTTCTTTTTCATACTTTCTTTTTCTTCTCTTTTTCTTTCTTTTTTTGGCACCGGTTTCAGATTAATAAGACTTCACTTATTCTTCAAAAGTGGAGACTGTTTCCTCTTCTTTCACTTAACATAAGCTTTCGAACAATACGGTACTCAAATTGAACCCCTTTATATTTCAATATTTTGAGTTGGACCCGGTGTGGGACCCTGGGAGGAACCCTGGAACATTTCTTCAGAATTTGAATCATTATACTTTTTAAAACAATGGCATATCCGTGTTTTTGTTTCTACACCTATCCCACCGTTTCAAATTCATACGAGTGGCCATATAGTTTGGAATGGCGATTGTGATATTTTGACCCACCACTATTTTGAACACGCTTATCGTAGTATCGCGACTTGATTTATTTTCTTTTATTTAACACAAACTTTCATACGATATGCAAGTTGCCCCGTTTTTATTTTTAAAAAATTGAGTTGGACTCGGTTTGGGACCCTGCGGGGAACACTGAAACAATTTATTTTACTTTGATACGTTGTACTTTTGAAATGATGAATGCCATGTTTTTCTGCTTTCATATCTGTCTCGCCGTTTCAGATGTTTCGGGGTTGCAACGGACTTTAGGGATAGGCTTAAAGATTTTAATAAAAATGAGTAACGTGCTGCCCTCAAGCAGAATGCTTGAGACCTCCCCAATTTCGGTAACCTGTTTCGATCTTACCTTGACCCAAGATTTCAGGAAGTATATACATCACCCCCACTTTCTGGGTTCAGGTTCAAGTAGATCAAGGTTAGAGAAACAGTCACGAGATAAATATGCAGAACTTGCATTCACTTAAAGTTCTAAGAGATATGAATTAATGCAAAGAAAAGGAAAATAATAATAAGCATCTTGCACAGACCGAAAAAGTATGGGAAGCGAAACAAAATGAGAAAAGAAGGAAAGAGGGATAAGAAAGATCTAAAGACATGGGAATAAATTAAATTTTAACGCTTAAGGATAAACAGTCTGCGTCTTTCCCCCTGCTCCCTGGGTCTGTGTTGTTGGGATTTTCTCCCTTTATGGGATAAATGTCCTTCAGTATCAATCACGAACATAATTTACAATGTTTAGTTCCTTGAAAAAACTCCTAGTCCAGGCTAGGATTCGAACACAGGATTCTCAGAGCGACAGTCACACGTGCTCTCAACTTAACTACAAGATAAAATCAAATTTGGGGGGCCGCCGTGGCTTAGTGGTAGAGTGTTTACCTCTGGTGCTTGGGGTCCCGGGTTCGATCCAAGCACCCGCCAAGAGAACTTTGTGGTGGACAAACACCGTGTGTGTGGGTTTTCTCGGGGTTCTCCAATTTCCTCCCACTCTCTTTATTCCACCATTTCATTCATCACTCATCATCACCGTCTCCTTTAGCCTAACCGGCATAAATGTGGGACGTAAAACTCAAAAATTTCATTTCATTTTCCAAAATCAAATATGTTCTTAAATCAGCCATTGCACCCGCTACTATCAAAATGTTGTTAAATCAGCCGATGTCGGTCGACGACCTCAGTTCCATTTGAAGTTTGAATTTTATTTAGGGCCTTTAACCAGCTATGGCTCGAAGGCCTCTTGCTTTCATAAAAAGTATTCATTCTGTAAATTAAAATCAAGAATGAATATATTGCAGGATCGATGCGATATATCGGATTCATTGAGGATTAATAGAGTGATTTCCTAATTAGGAAATGGGTCTTCAAGACACTGGTTGCACCAATAACGACACCTTGTAGCGTCGTTACGTAACACACAGTATAAGTAAAGCTTCGAAACCACAAATTGCAAAATCCGTCGTTGATAAGTCGGTAAGCTGTCTGCCTGTTGATTAGAGCAACGCATGTTCGAATCTCGGGTGACACGGATTAGTTTTTCTTTGAAAATACATTTCCATATTTTTATATTTGTTCTTAATAATTATTTTCTCGCATGTTTTGTAGATTATCTTAAATTAGTGGAGGTTAAGTAAAGTCAGGAAGGTTATGGTACATATGTATATGACTGCTTTATCCATATGTGCAGTTCAGAGATGGAGTGGGTCAAGATTTGTGAGTGGGTCAGTGGGTTGCGGGTCAACAGAACGTGACCCAATGCAATTCACCACCTACCGTGAACCACTCTGACCCACATATCAATTCTGACTCACCGACGTATTAGGACTCACCGACTCATTCTGCTCAGTGCATTATCGACAGCTTCTTTTGAACACTGGTGAATTTTTCTACGTTTTACTTCCAAGACCTCCCTTTTCCTTTTTTCATTTCTTTCTATTGAAAAAAGAACTTCAGTTACTTTTGGATATTGATATTTGCAGTTCTAATAATAGCAATAGAACTTATTACGTGGGTTTTAATGTGCAGCCTGTGAGTTTTTAGAAGAGCTAACTACTGGAAAAAATATTTTTAAATCACCTGTAATATATTAATTATGATATAAAAATGAATATAACTATGTGTGCGTGATCATCACAGCCAAATTGCAACGTCAAGTGAAATGGCATTTGGCATATAGTTAGGCCCCAATCCCAAATGGGAAGTTGTCATACGGGTATCGCTTTCATTATAATACATATCCTAGAGGGCTGGGGGTCCGAATGCATATAATTACGTATCAGAATCAGGATATGAGAACAGATCCAAAGATTTAAACAGGAAGATTCTCCAGTGGCACACGATGACCTGAGAAGTGACTACACTACCGTAACCGTTGATCGGTTTTTCAACTCCTGTTCGAACACACACCACTTTGTGACATCGAACAGAAAGTATTCGTGACCTACAGGACCTACCGGTTCTCTACATACCCATATTGACCCTGGTACTCACCTGTGAAGAAAGTAGGGAGTCAACAAATGCATTGAGTGGAGATGCACTTTGTACGGGATTCTTAATTTCATGGAAAATTTGAGAGTTTTTCTTTACGCTGGTCTCTTCCTTTGACACTTTCAAATTGCATATATTTTCCACTGAAAAGTATCTCAGACAACAAAGAAATAATTATATATGATAATTAAATTTAAAATCATCGCATTTGACCCATGACAAACACTTTGCAATTGTGCCTTAATATATTGTAAAGGTCACATCCAGTGGTATTGTAACTAATTATACCATAGACGTTACACTCCACTTAATTTGAGCGCGTGTATTAGAGATCAGAGTACGATATCATATTAATTTCTTTATTGAATTATATTTCATTATTTTCGGTGCTCTTAGTTTTATTTTCGTAGATACTGATTTTATATACGAATATAATAGAGTTCTTTTTCTGAAAGATAATACGACAAGTATTGATTTTTTAGGTGTAGTAAAAAGCAACTCTTGTTTACTGAATGATCACACGTTCTTTGAAATGCGTCATACACCTGTCTTAACTGTCAGCTGTACACAGTTCTTTTGTGACACAATCTTGACCAATGAAGCACTGGTCTGTGGATGAAAACATAAAGAGAAGAGGAAAGTAATATAGTATATTCTATCCTTATTATTAGGTCTTTTAGTATGTTGGAGGAGCAAATCATGTTAACGAGAATATGATTAATAACTTAGTGTTCTTAGCGAGTGGAAAGACGGTATGCATTCTGGAACTTCATATTCTAATTGAGTATACTCATGTGTGATTCAAAAGATACGTAACATTTTATGGAAACAAGCCTATCAATAGATTGATTCCTGATGGAATCTCATTTGGATTCCAAGTTAAGCTGTAGATCTAAGTCTCATATATTCCCGGTGCTTAACGTGATGTCAAACTCTCAATCAACCAACTCATACGTTTTAGGGAAGATGATTAATTTGTGACCTGTAAAAATTTTCAATAAATCTAAAGTCTATGCATGGGGCAATTTCCATGTAAATCCCAAATATATCAGTCTCAAATCTGAGTTAAAAACTTGATCTCTCATTGAACCATCGTTACTCAGAATTAAAGAACGGATATTTAGCTTCCTAAAATTATGCTTCTAGGTTCCTAATATGACCCAAAAGACTCTTACGTATTATAAGTCATAAAATAGGATATAGAGTTCCTTTTAAAATATTAGCAGGGGAAATCTTTAGAAATCATACAATAGCTAGTTCAAATTCCAATTCTTCGAACAAGAAAAATAAGTTTATGAAAATATTGTTTGCTTAACATGCAAACCCCTTCTCTCAATAGGATAACATGTCAATGAAAGTGATATAAAGATCCAAGTGAATCCAACTGCTAATTATGTTCAAGAATCATTTTAAACAATTAAAACGTTACCCCACGGCCAGTTTATGAACACAAAACAGGAAATTAAGAAAAGCCCTAGAACGTCTCTGCAGTAAAATTAAATTGACTTGGTAAATAGAAGTATTTTAATCGGGAAAACGGTGATAAAAATCATCTGACCAATAGGCTTGGAAGGAATCATGGGATTAAATCGTTTTTAAACGCTGTTTAATACTATTGATATCCTGTGTTAGTAAATTTAGTGCCAAAAAATGATAGCTTACTAGTATATTATGGGAAAGCAATCATGGAAGTCGTTGGCAACTTAGGAGATGAAGAAAGCAGGATGGGCAACTTACTTCATAAATATTCAACTGACAATAGACCAACGTATATGTTTTGTCCCAAAGGAGAAACTTTTGGTGTATGTAGACCTATAACAGATCTCGTGCAACTGAAGAACATTATAAACATAAGCATTCATTGCTTGTTGCAGTCATTGATACTACCAAACTTATCTACAGAGTTCTTGCGTATCCTGTCCTTTTAGGAAACTGTTTTCATGGGAAAACACAGAACTTCAATGAAAGTTTCAATGCACTGATATGACAATGATACCCAAAAACTACATTTGCGGGTTCAAAAATCGTACAAATTTCAGTGTATGGTGCTGTTGTGTGTTTTAGCAGTGGCCGTGAAGGAAGAACTAGTGTTCTGGAAAAGATGGGAATTTCAAGCGGTGAATAGACTTCCAAACTACTGCGAGACATAAACAGAAAGCGTATAACAAAATCTGAGTTCGCAATCCTGAAGCTTTCCAGGAAATCAAAAGAAGGTGTAGGAAGAATGAAAAAGACACAGCCGAAGAGGAATGGTGCTTTCTGGATGCTGCGGTCCGCCATATTGTTGAAAATCCATTGTAAATTTTGAACTTTTAATTTCTCAAAATTGCATTTTTGGACATTCATGTACCATTTTCTCACAAACTACTAACGCTAAAGTAGCCAAATTTTGCACACACCTTACTTATGTATACCTCTATTTACGAACTGGAATCATAGCATAGTTCCTTTATTTCTCTCACTTACTATTTGTACAATACAAAAAATCACATTAATAAAATTCTTCAGTTTAAAAAAGAAATAATTATCATCTTTTTATGTAACCTAGAAAAATAATCCTAGTTCGTTAACTTTACCATCTACTGTAGAATACGTGGCATAAAAATTAATCGAATCCAGTCAGTAGTTTCCAAGAAAAACGTACAAACAGTTTTAGAGCTGTGCTAAAAAAAAGAAGCCCATGGCATATGCGTAAAAGACAAGACAGAGGGGAAAAATGAACACAGAGATGCTGAACTTCTATGTACATCTACCGAGCAAAAATTAAACTTCTGCAATCATCAGCAAAGTGATGGTTGGCAAATTTCTAGCAAGCGGCCAAAACACGAACATCTCCCCTTAATAGATATCAGAAAGGCAATATCCTAGTTCTTAATGATTTACCCTATGAAGCACAATATTGAAAACTGAAATAATAAGGGATTTTGTACGACTTAGGTTTCAGTAAAGAGATAATCTTAGTAATGGAGGAACCTACTTTGGGGCTCTGGGTTGGGACCAAAATCCGTTTATAGCCATTTATCACTGGTTTTCTCCTTTGCTGATTAACAATGAAATCGGAAATAGAATAATCATATCACGTCCGGTTTCATTAAAAGATTAACTAAGGTAATGGAACATGTTCTTAGGGCGATAAATTCCATTCCCTAAAAGCGCTTTCCACTATGCTGATGCTTGTCTACAGACAGAGTGATGGACAGATATTCGGACATAGCTGCTCTATGAAAGTATATATATATTTTTGGAAGTTTATGCAATTTATAAGGATTTAATAATAATAATAAAAAGCAATACTTATTACATGATCTAGATAGTGACTTGATATGCCATCTTAATGTCCATGCAGTGTAAACATAATTTTGCGGAAAAGTTTAAAGTTCCTATACTACTTCCTGGATGCAGTCCTATATTCTCTTTTGTAGCCCATGGGACTTTCTGCGTTTTCTTGAGTCAATAATCAAGTAAGTATAGTCCATTAGACATTTCGTTTCTTTGTATAACTGATTTTACCAATGAATATCAATCTTTCACTTCCGATCGAACTGTTTGACAATGGGTTTCAAGTTTCTTCTGTGTGCTCATTTGTTGCAACTGTTGCCACTAAAGAGCGGCTGAATAGATGACTAGATGTAACAAATTGTACTGATTCTCGGAGCTTCGATTTATAACGGTGGCGACCCAACATGCCAAAGTTAGCGTCACTTACAGCAGTTTCGTATTGGAAACGTATTTTGTTAACACACAAAAACATGAAAATTAAATATTAATAATTTCAACTTTTTCTTATGGCTACATGCAGTGGTTCTCAACCTGTGTGCCAAAATATTCGGGGAGTGTACTGTGTCAATGCAACAATGAAGGTAAAAAAAATGGAATATAACTCAAAATAAATGAGTGAAATAAGGCAAAAATAAAGGATAAATGTTCCAAAGACATAAAAAATAGTTTTTATCCAAAGATGTTCAAGAATGGACATTAGTAATTAAAATCTACGGTACTGTTATCAACATATACGTTAGTGTGCCAAGGGTACACTGAAGAAAGAAGACATGAGTTCACCAATAAAATAAGAACCACAGAATATATGGTTCTCATATTCACCTTTGATACAGGAAACCTAGTTTCAATTTCCTCCGGGAGCTCATGTGGTTAAACTGCAGGTCTCCGTCTATAGCCTCACAAAGGAAGTACTTGAAGTTGTACGTTGGAATTTGTATGTGTTACATATTGTTGGAGGGGTCACACTGAGTACACCTCACATGTGAAATATCTCGCTTCAATGAGACATGTTGGGGGCGTGGCGACCATTTGAAGATCAGAAGAAGGCACGTTCCCAACACTAGAAAACAAGGACAAAATAGTAATGCTATGGTGTAATTGTTTCGAGACGTGGTATATATAGCTTTAAAAGTTAGCTGAATACGAATCTGACATCAAATGTTTACAAATCAAAATGGCCGACACCAATTACAAAAAAAAAAAAAAAAAAAACAAGCTATGATATGAAATTGGGTAGATATTCTACGAAGCTAAGTACGAATCGGATACCAAAAGTGTAAAATTCAAAACGATGAATCCAAAATGGCGGCCAAAGTGCAAAACACTGCTACGGAACTGAAATCGTGTAGGTAGAGCTTTTCGTAGTTGCGGAGTACGAATCCAATATTAAAAGTCCAAAATGAAATATGATGGATCCCATCTGGCAGAGTAAAAGTGCAAATGTACAGAATGGACGAATGTGTTTCGAGACAAGAATGGGCTACGCTTTGGAAAAGCACATGTCAATCTTGAATTAGAGACGAGATTGAAACTAGTCTCGGTTTCAGAACCATCCCTACTCACGAGAGTGGACATTTGTTATGCATATGGCTCATAAGTGCACACGACATAATGTGAAACGGGAAAGACAGTTTCGGAAACATACGACGCTTTAAATTCCAACGCGCACTTTTCACTGTCATTGCTCGGATCCTCAGATGGTATCTGTAAATAATCGCAACGTACCCTAGAGCAGAGATTGGCATTTCTGCTAAACCTCACACCCCCTCCCCCTCAGACACCCTCCCCATCAGTTGACTCACTCACAGCCAAACTCGGCCACCCTCATCCTCAGTTGACTGCTTCACACTCACCCTCAGCCACAATCAACCTCAATCGACTCCCTAACATTCAGAGTTACCTTCATGTACTAAATAAAAAATAAGTAAGGGTAAATATGATTCTCATTCAAATGATTGAAATTTATATACTGTAATATACCTAGATAAACATTATATCTACAGTATATTATTATTTAATATATATATATATATATATATATATATATATATATATAGTAGATGGCAATTTTGCACTGGAATCGTTGGGACTCACTCTCTCTAATCTCAGTCGGGCTCGCGCTCGGTCTCACTTCCCTCAGTTGGGCTCGCACTCATTTGGTATTGCTCTGACTTATTGTATTAATGCTCATGCTCGCTCTCAATTATTAAGCCCGAGCCTAGTTGAGCTCGAATGACGATGTCGAGAGCGTCGCGCTCGAAAATTTGGACACCTGTCTGGTAAGCCAGATTTGTAAAAAAGAAAAACAGATTTTACTATTTTTAGGATTCTTGGATATCTTATGATCCATTGCTGTTGACAACTTTGCAAAAATACAGATTAATTGCCAATAAATATCACAAGTGTTGTTTTTGCCTTTATCGGTATAGTAGGGCAGTTGGCAAATTTCCCCTTCTTTTCTGGGAACAATATGTGCCTTAGCACTATATTGCATCAAGCCTTTCATATCTATCTATCTATCTATCTGTATATAGAAATGTATGTGTGTATGCACATTAGGGCGTCCCTTATTTTGGGTAAATTCGTGTTGCGAAACGAACGCCCCCCAAATATATTCTATGTGACACTAAACACGCATTGGTGAAATATTAGCTCTCTACGCGAATGCTAACCCGTGCCGACTTGACGACAAAATCACCTTATAATATAATTTAGAATTTCCAACCGTGATAACAGAGGAACTAAAAGTGACAGAGAAAAGAAATTTTGCACGAAGAAACTAAAGAAAGGACGACATCTGCCCGTATATTAACAATATCACCGGATGAACAGTGTTGCCAACCCAAAAGAAAGTTATGATTTTGTAAATTGAAGGACCTAAATTTGACATCATCATTGGAAGCAACAATGAAAATAAAGACAAAAGAGATGGTAAACGTAGATAAATGTTGCAAACTTTTCGAGGAATAACGTAAAACATGTGCAGAATGGAAGCATGCATGTGCTGTATGCGCAGTTAGCGCATATAGGAAGTGAGGTACTAACGTTTTGTACACCTTAAATTAAATATTTATAAAAACTATTTACACTGACTCTAGGTTTAGAAGGGTCCGCAAAAACAGTATTGCCGTAAACAGAAGAGAAAAGTTGAGTTTGGGAAACCAATATGCCGCGTCCAATATGTGGACGACTCCTATGACTATTTTTCTTACATTCCACTGCCAACATATATTTTTTCTTCCATTCCACCTAGTGTGTTCCCGAAACTTCTTTGCTCAACCTGCTCTCTTTCGTGACACTGGTCCTGAAAGCCTGCTCCTACGTGATCCATTGAGTAATTAGAAATGAGTGGCCTAAATCACTTTGATGCATAAACTATCTTCTATGTGTAAACAGTTTACACAGATGTGACTTCTAAAACTGTCCTTCTCTTGCATTATATTCCTAATTAATTTATATACTTCATATGTTTTTGAATCCGAAACAACTACCCTAAAATCTACACTAAAAATCAAATCAGCTACAAACCTCCATTAGTCCTTCTCATTGAAAGGCTCCAACTAACCTGCATATATTCAATGCTAATGCGGTAGGCAAGGAAGAGGACGAAGTTAGAGTTTAATACAAGTTCACGGTTCTGTTCAGCAAAGACAAAACTTCACATCGTATGTCGCGAATGAAAGACGACCACATATGTTGGGACACGAAACTACAGAATAAAATCTCGTCGTAAATTAAGAAACATACAGTATGTAAGTTTCCATGTATTTGATTGCGGCATGTAATCATAAGTAGAAAATGAGCTTACATTCGTGATCAAGTGAAAAACAAATATACACACAAAAAAATGCAAAAACGTGGTGTTTAGTGGAAAATTCGTTCATGGCCAAATAACTGGAATGGAAGTGAACTTTCCATTTCTCCGCGACTTTAACAAGTGATGATTTTAATGCAGAACGCACCACGCTATTTTCTTATTTAACCTTAAATTGTTCCAAGCTCTAATTTTAAAAAGACAGGTTCAACATTAGAGTATCATTGGAATGCAGTTAAACTGGAAAAGGTTTCTCACTCGCATCGGTAATTCAACCCGATCCACCCATTCTATAAATAGATAGCTGTCTTTCAGACCACATCACAGCGACTCTTCAGTAACCGTAAGCATTGCCAATAATTTTGATTCCACCTCTAGTGAGCAGATTGCGTGTCAAAAAAAAAATAAAAAAGAAAGAAATAAATCATATAACAATGCATTAGGACCAAAAATTTTAGGTTACAACATAGCTTCCATTTGTTTATACATCTTTGAATTCTATTCATTTTGTTTATTAGTAACTTATGTTTCTTTATTGGTTCCGCTAACATGTATCCGCACCGCCTTATGTTTCACAACGGTGAAAATCGCTTTTATGATATATATATATATATATATATATATATATATATATATATATATATAATGTGGTTATGTTACGCACAACAAGAACATCGATATTATTTGTTCCATGTTCTAACAGCAACACCACAAAATGACTGTCGATCTCCATAAGTGTATCGTTTATATATACACCTCTTCTCGGCACACGATATCTATCAACGAAAGCGGATCTAACGTTTTTTTTCTTTTCTATATTTATGCGATCTAGTTAGGGAAATTTATTCACGCTTTATCGTTGTATATTTAAGTTAAACATTGAAAGTAAAATTGATTTTGTTCCTAAATTATCTGTGGGTAAGTAGGTCTATGTAGAAAGTTCACAAAGCAATGCACAAAACAGTTTGGATCGTATTGAATGTAATTACTGTGATAATAATTTATCTGTTGCTTCCATAAACAATTTTAATATATAAATTCTCTTATGATATTGCTTATACTGATATATTAAACTTCTAGTAAATTATCAAATTAATTTTTTACTTCCTCATATCTTCGAATTCGTACGTCTTAATGTATGATCTCTACAGTATTGCCTCTGTTTTGTACAAGTTTTCGCTTCATTCGTATCACACGTTCACTAAAATTGCTTTTCAGCAGGAATGTATGGATGTCAAATGAGCCCAGCTGGAGATGTGGCGATGATGGCGGTGGTTTATCTATGAACAATAATACAAAACGTAAGTCTCAACAAAGATCTTAACATTTATTTCACAGCAATGTCATTATTTTTTTAAAACAAAGAACGTTATAAGCATTTGTTTTATAGCATGGACTTTGTAACAGCACTTCATATTGACGCTTCATGTCTTTCATATATCTAATATGAAGATTTCGCCTGAAAATGTATCCATCACCTACAGTGATCAGCGTGTTGAATTGTCTAGTAAATAGTTTCACACATGACATATAGAGGGCAAGAATGATTTTAGGACATTCACAGGAAGTAGAGGCAAATTAATATAACAGTAATTACTAACATCTGGTCGCTACGATTAAAGCATTCATATCTACTAGTGATTGCGAGCCTATCATGTTTTCTGTAATGAATAAAGAGAGGCAAAAATGAAATTTCATTTTGCAAACCATGTTTGATAGTGTCATAGGAGTATGAATCGATGTTATGTGTTTTAAATTTTCATATTTGATAACACACTGACAAAAGTTTCATATTTAGTGAATACATTCATATTTCTTTATATTTTTTACACATAATATACCCAAATTGATTTCTAATTTAATTTAACCCAATGACCTTGCATCATCTTCAAGGGTAAACGTACTCCCGTTCTCGAATGAACAATACGAGGTTAATGCTTATCAAGTCAACGGCGATGGACTGGAGTCATTCCATTAGTCACAGAATATCTACCAGTGAAGGGAATGAGGCCTACCAGCATCTCCAGTGTTCGCGTCGAAACGTTTTAAAACAACCAAGCATCACCCTTTTGGTGCCAGGGGGTGTTCTGGCATCGTGATATACACAATCCCATCATATGACAGAACCGGCAGAGTGCAATCTCTTATTCTGGTAACCCCTTGAAACAATAAGAGTCCAGAATAGCAACCCTACAATTTGCACTATGAGAGCTAATAATTTATGGAATCTGCCCATTTAGGAGTAGGACGAACCTCCCCAAGCCATATCTCCTCACATTTGACTTAATTTACTGTATGAAGAAAAAATGGGATTTTAAGCATGGCATCAGTAAATTTAACTTGGAAAATTAATATTCGAAAAATTGCATGAGAGACAAAGGTGTGTGACGCTAACGTAAATTAACTGAAACTAGGATTAATAGGGAAATTGAGATTGCGATAGAAGAATATTCCCAGGCTTGTATTCCTCTGTTTTATTCTTATTGCGAATTACTGAAATGAAATTAATGTGCCCTAATTACGTCCTGCAAGTTAAAGCAGACTAGCTGATTAACGAAAGTGAATAATTTAGACACAATTGGTGGATTAAGAATGTGGAAGGTAACGGTAGAAACCGAGAAAACGCATAGACACGCTGTTGTCCACCGCAAACTTGTCTAGCCTGAGATCGAAGTAGAAACAATACACACCAGACTATCACTATGTCATGGTGCCCCGTTGTATGTTACTGCATCTTATAAGGCGTATTAGGTATTGACAAAGGCAATTATGAATGCTGGCAGTAAGCTTTTTGTTTTGAAACTAGAATTGTGTCCGTTCTTGACACGGCAGGAATAAGATGAATAAACTTCAGTAAATACAGAGGTTGTTCAGTCTACATTTGACCAATTTCGACTTACTAAAAAATTGAGAAGAATCCATTGCGTCAGGTCCGTAAGTAGACGATGTGTTTCCATTGCTTCCTAACAATACCACGACAGCGTAATTTCGACTATAATAGGCTTCTCTGAAGAACTGGGAGGGGAACCGTGTGTCATTCCCTTTGCACAGCTTTCCAAAGTTCTTCCACAGTTGTCGCACGCCGTTTTCCCAAAGCCCGCTTCAGCAATCCAAATCCACAATAGTCCATAAAACTTGCATCTGGAGATTTAACAAGTATCTCATTGAAAGGTATTATCTGTATACCACTTGCCTCCTCACTGTAGAATGCGAGGGACGATCGTGAGGTAAGTGATGAGGCCTTGTCCATGTGAATGCGCACCAGATTGGCGTCATTTCCGTACATTGTTGGAATCTCATACTCGTAGATCGGCCGCATGATCTGCTCCTGAAAATACTGCGAATTTATTTTGCAGTTCTTCGCCACCCTACGAATCTTCAGTTTACCTCGGTAACAGTAGCCAGTAATGACCATGAACCCTTTAGGGAAGGATTCTTTACAGGCACGAACCCACCTTCTGGCGGTCTTCGTGCCTTTCTCTCGGTACATGATGATTCTCGGTTTGCCGCAGTCGGAAAGGAAAATCGATGCTTCATCAAGCGTTACGGCGTACATTCTCCTTTGTTTTGCCAGATGCCGTTCGTACAGCTTCCGGGCGTTACACTTTCGTTCCTTTTGATGGGCATCCCTGAGAAGATGGCCGCGAGCTTTCATGACTTTTTCCAGCTTGAGTTGATGGTCTAACGTCCGGCTCACAGTCCCCAAAGAAACGTCAAGACGATTAGCCAGACGATTAGCCATACACCTTTGTGTTGGCGGATTTTCTTGCATTGCCAGTTTGCAAAGTTTCCTCTGCATGGTGGAGGTGGCCTTGGTGCATTCTCGCTTGCTAAGCAACTTCGTTGGTGATCCAAATGATGGATTTTCGTTGCCCTTGTACTTTTTCATAACTTTTTTTTCCACTTACACTAATGTTACAACCATTCTTCTTGCACTGTTTTCTAATGACAGAAACACTAAAGTGGGCGTCAGAAAGAGCGTGTTACGTGTGATGATTTATCACACTATATATATATATATATATATATATATATATATATATATATATATATATATATATATATATATATATATATATAAGTTAATATAGTCATTGTTATTCTAGAAGGTTTTGCTATCAGTTCCTGAACCATAGGGTACTCTAGCGCCTCTAGTGGAAATTTCTGAACCACATACGTTTGAATGAGCTGCTAGTAGCCTGAACAGCCATTCAAAACGATATGTCGAACTGGGCAAGGTTAATCTATACTTGAATTGTGAATTCTATAATGGTCATTATGAAAGTTGTATAGTTAAAAAAAATATATAGTGTTCTAAATCGTGAATAAGGTGAATTTGAAAATAGTTGTTAAATTATCTACCTATTTATTTGTGAAAGTATTCGAAAATTCTGCATTAGGTGTGGAATTATATTCGAGTAATAAGAGGCGTATCGAAACACTTCCTCCCGAAGGTGAACGATGGCTAATCATTATTAAATGTATTGGATGAGTGTTATTTTTAATTGTATAATATTCTCTTTATATAGTTATATTTTATTAAGGAACAAATATAGATTTCTTATTGGATTGACAAAATATAGAAGGTCTATTATATATTCGATAAATTGTTGAAATTTGAAAAGAATCATAGTACTATTCAACCTAGCTTTAAAATCCAAGTTAATTATTAATAAATATTATAATTTTCAATATAGCTTTAAATTGTTATATTTTGTTGAAAACATATTTCTGTCTTTCATATTTATTTTTCTGCGAGTTTTGTTATAAAATTTTCTAGTTAAATTCAGTTATATCAATTATCAGTATTACCTACTTTTCACAATTTTATTTGGAGGATTAATACTATTTTTGGAAGTATTGGTGTTAGTTATAGTAAAACAATAACTCAAAATTTAGAAAGCTCCTTCGTGGCTAAGCGGTTAGCGTACGCGTCTTTGGCGCGGGAGACCCGGGTTCGATTCCCGGCGGGAGCTCAGGTGGTTCGGATTCCACGTTAATCAGTAGGTCCACGTCTCATATAGCCTCGCTGCTGAACGGGACGTAAAACTCAAAATCAATCAATCAATCAATCAAAATTTAGAATGAAAACCCGATAAGGATCTCACGGAAATATTTAAATGCTAACTTACAATTATATCCATTATTCATTGTAATTACAAATCCCGCATACCATTATTTGTCCTGGTTATTATAACCAGCGGCCCAGGACGGAGCACTTAGAGGCACGTTACAAGCGGCAACATAGCCTTCCCAAAACCGGCTTCGTTTGGGCGGTATTTTGGTCACAGAGCGGAAACCCACACACTTGGAAACAAATTTAACACAGCACTCAGAAGAATGATCCTGTTTTGTGTGTTATTGTGCGAAAAACAACTCCGTTCCGAGGAAGCCACTGCGCAACACTGCAGGACGCCACGAGCCAGGTCGCGTGAGTCCATTCTGCCCGGGAGGGGGAAGGAACGAAATCGACCAAACGTAGGCTGAACAACCTCTGTACAATAAAGAGATTCAATTGTAACGTACATTTATGAACGAATCTGCTTGATAGTTGAAACAGTCCGTACTATGCACTATTTCATGTCCTGTATGTGAGATTTTAACCTTATCAAGAGCTGTTTAAAATTTTATCAAAAATATTGTAACCTTTGAATAGTAGGGCAGTAATGTTGTTTAAGCTAACATCAAGCAGATATGTTTGGTATCAGTTTAAACAATAATACTATTACTTTTATATATCCTTTCATTACCCAATTATGCTTTTAAGGATTAACAGCACATTTAGGAATTAGGGATTAGATTTCCGGGCTATTTGCATGTATGGCCATGTTATCCCGTCACGTGTGAGGGATGCCATCCCTCGGTTAGACGAAAGGGAAGAAAGAAAGAATTACGAAAAGAAGGAAGCGGCCTGGGACCTATATATGTTAGATACCACCCTGGCATTTACCTGTTGTGAATGAGGAAGACCCAGAGAAGCCTCACGCAGAATGGCTGGCTTGAAATAACTTTTACACTTTTTAGACGACTGTCTCCGCCGGGAATTGAACCCGGGATTGCTAGCACAGTTTAACAAAAGAATATGTTACTTCGAAAACACTTGTAACCTAAAGAATCGTGTTCTATTTAACTTTAAACACAACTAACCTCAGCATACGCGGGCTGATCAACAGAGCCTGGAACTGTTTTTTTTTTTTTTTAAAACTTGTGTTTATTACTCAAACTCTATGTTCACATGATCTTTTTCAAAGTAGTCCCCTCCTGAGTGAATGCACTTTTTATAACGATCCTTCCATTCCTGGAACGTGTGGTGAATGCCATTTTTTGATATATCCTTCAGAATTGCCTCACACTTTTTCGCTCCTACAGTGTTCTCAAAGTGAGTACCGCGGAGCTCAGTGTGGCCAAACCGGAAGTGCAGTATGCCCCTATAACAGTAGTGTGAGAGGGAACTACATGCTGGTAAATCATTCGTCTAGAATAAAAAAACGTGATTACCACGACCTTTCCTGCAAATGGAACAACTTTCTCCTTTTTTGGTGTAGGAAAACCTGGTGATTTCCACACTGTCCTGGCTTGCTTTCCCTCTGGATCGTAGTGATGTAACAAAGTGTAATCTCCAGTGATAATTGAGATCTTTCGATCCTCACTGACAAGCAGCAGTATTAATGTTTCTTTGTGTCACAGCAGAGGTCGAAATACCAGGACCGCCTTGCTTAACTCATGAAACACATGCTTCTTTGAATTCTTTGAACCACCGAAACACTGTTGCTCGAGGTAATGCACTTTCACCCAAAAGCTTGCTTGAGCTTTTCGTATGTTTCAGAAGCTTTATGGTTCAAGTGAAAACAAAACTTTATTGCTCCATACTGTTCTTCTCATGTAAGCTCTATTGTATGCATATATACAGCAGGTTGTGAGGCGAAATGGAATCAGTGTCTTAAACACAGTGGATTACTCCCAACCTCCTATTACGACAATGGTGCTACCTAGTGACAGTATACACTATACATAATTCTTTCAACTATCAAACATGGCTGCATTCGGCAACAAAGGGAATTGCGGTACAATAATCAATCTCAGTCTTTGTTTATTAGCCCTCGTATATTTCCATGTATGGGATATGGATAGCAACCGTTAAAATAACCGTTACCCGTGGAAATATTAACAGATTGACTTCATTAACAAGTTAGACCGAGACAATCGCTCTACAGGCCTTGCAAAAATCATAATTCAAAAAATCACTCTCGTTGAAGAGTTGTCCTGTAGAATGATTAATGGAAGTAGTAATATTATCTATATTATAAAACTGAAATTGACTATGTTAGTAACTCATAATCTCTTGAACGGCCCGACTGATCTCGATAAAATTTTCCACACTCATGAGGTTCGGGCCTCGTAGTGCTTTAATCTATTCACTTTGATGGTGTAACTTATAGGAGAGAAGGAGGGGGAGATATACAAAAATCAATATACAGGGTGTTCATTTCTTATTTAGCCAAAATCCACTGGTGATATCCTCACACCTAAACAATAAAAAAATATATATGAACATAGGGCGAAAAACGATTTATATATATATATATATATATATATATATATATATATATATATATATATATAAATTAATGACCACCCGGAGGGTTTTGTCATTTCACATTGACGGTAGATTTTGGGAAGAGGGAGGGCTGAAGGTCAAATATATGAAAATGAACAAAATTTAACTCTTGAACCAGCCATTCGATCTCGATCAAACTTTCAAGATACATAAAGTTTCTGGGGTGTTTCCTTAATTTCACTTTTACGGTGCATAATGGGGAGGGAGAGGGTTATATATATATGTAAAAACAAAAATAAAAGTGAAATTGACTGTTCTTGTGACTTCATCACGCTTAAACCACCCGACCGATCTCTATAAAATTTTCAACATAGATGAGCTTCGGACCTGGAGTTGCTTTTATCATATCACTTTGGAGGTAGAACTTAGGGGAGGGGAGATATATAAAAATAAATAAAACTTAATAACTGTTGAACTACAAAACCGATCTCGATCAAATTTTTAACATAGATAACTTTAGGACATGAGATAATTTTTGTCATTTAACTTTGACGGTTCAACGTAGAGCAGGGGGAGGAGGAATACATATGAGAAAAAAAAATAAAAGTAACTGTCTTTGGAGCCTCATCACTCTTGAACCAATCGACAAATCTCTATAAAACTTTCAACATAGATGAGGGTCGCCCTGGAATTGTATTTTCCTACTCACTTTGACGATAGAACTTAGGGGAGGAAGAGGGAGGAGTCAAGAAATAAAAAAAAAACTCAATAACGTTTGAACCAAACGATCAACCTCGATCAAATTTTTAACATAGATAACTGTCGGGCCTCAGAATTTGTTGTCATTTCACTTTGACAGTAAAATTTAGGAGAGGGGAGGGGAGGTGGAGATATGTTTAAAAATAATAAAACTTAATAACTCTTGAACCACCGGATCGATCTCAATTAAATTTTCAACCTAGATAAAGTTTGAACCTGAGATGCTTTCTGTCATATCACTTTGACGGTGTAACTTAACGGAGGGGGAGGGGGAGAGACATATATAAATGATCGAAAATGACAAAATATGATTGTTGAATCTATAGTTATTTGGGTCGCTAAGATGAACAGTGACAATTCTGATGCTGTTCAAATCGAAATTCAGCCCCGCAACATCAGGGAGGGGAGAAATATTAAAATGATCAAAATGACCAACATCAGTGTGGAATACAGTTTTCGGGGTCGCTGAGATGAACAACGACTCTTCCGATACCATATGCCGCAACATGGGGAGGGAAGGGATATATTAAAATCATCGAAAATAACCGTTATCACAGTGCGTTTTAGTAATAGTAAAAAGTGACTGACTAACGGAACATATTACTATTTTCTGTTAGTTTAACCCACCGAAGCGGGTAGTAAGACCTACCATTGTCATCCTAGTAATTATAACACCAGAAATTAATTAATTAATATAATATCGTCTAATTACCCTCCTTTCCCGCTTCAAAAACCGGTTCGAAAACGCCAAAACATATATTTTAACGTTATAGATTTTGAAACTAAGATTTTTAGATACAAATATAGATATTAAGAAAAAATACCGAAATTTGGAAGGGTTGTGTCTATTTGCTTTCAATGAGGTATAATGAATCGAGTTTAATGTTCCTATCAACAGGGTACTCATGATATAAGACCTATTCAATTTCTGGCGTAATTTAGAACAGCTTTCTTCACTTTGAACTCCCTCCTTTCCATTACAATACAAATAAAGTTCTAAATAGTATACGGTGTCTTCTATGTCGTTATCGAAAAAGAAAATGCCAGGTGAATATATAACTTATATCAAGCATACATACGAACAAACATTCATTTCTATACGTAAAACATTTTACAATACTTGAGAATATTCAATGTACATATTCATGCAACAGAACTGAATCTCAAGTTGAAAGTTTCCGTATCATGTTAAATATAAACGAATTGTTTTCTTATTTACTGTACGAGAGGTGACTGAAAAGTTTTGAGCCTAACATAGAAAATGAGATTTAGAATAGAATAATTATATGTCGATTAGAAGAGTACAATCTTTGATATTAATCTGTATCAAGCTCTTGGTTCTAAGTAATTTCTTTTGTCTTTTACAGGCTCTTGAAGTGAGTAAGATGGCAGAAGTTGGGAAAATAAAAAGAAAATCGAGTACAGGTCAGTCTTCAAGTATCTGCAATTAAAAGGAATGTCGAGGTTTTGAGATCCACCAGGATATGGTCAATATCGTAGATGAATCTGCCCCTTCATATGCCACCATCAAAAGATGGCTGCAGGAGTTCAGGCGTAGAGGCAGAGTATTGAAGTTGAGCTGAGCTCTGGGATGACCATAAAGTGCTACCACTACGGAAAACATTGCCCTGGTACTCCACATGATCATGGAAAATCACCGATTGTTAACTCGACAGATATGAGACAGACGTTGCATATCACAGGAGCAGCAGATCATATTCTGAAGAATGAGATTGGTTTATCTAAAGTTTCTGTTCGATGGGTCCCACGTCTTCTGACTCCAGAACAAAAACGCACTCGGTACCTCCTATCCGTGGTCAATTTGAAACTATTAGAACTTGATGTGGGCGATTTTCTCTGTCGAGTCAGAACTATGGACGAGTGTTGGGTACACCATTACCATCCAGAAACAAAACAACAATCCAAACAATGAAAGCATCCCTCCTCCCCTACCTCAAAGAAGGCAAAAGTAATCCCCTCCGCTGGCAAAGTGATGACCTCTATTTTTTTTTTTGATTATCAAGGGGTGATATTGATTGATTACCTGCAATGGGGTCATACCATCATAGGACAATACTATAGTGACTTAAAAAAAACTTCAAGAAAATGGCTACAAATAATGTCCAGAGGCTTCTCTACCATCATCACAATGTTCCCGGCCACACATCAGCAGTTACCCTGGCTACTATTCACGAATGCGGCGTTGGACTAGTTCCTTATGCACCCTATTTTCCAGATCTAGTCCCCTCAGACCTCTACTTGTTTCCTAATCTAAACAGGTAATAGCAGGACGATGTTTTGCAACCGGTAATGACGTCATGACAACCGTGGAGGAGTTTCTGTGGTCAGGACTAAGGATTTCTTTCTACTAGGATAAGAGCACTGCAGCACCGTTCTAGCAAGTGTGTTGCTGTTCAAAGGGTTATTTTGAAAAATAAAGGTATTACCAAATCTGTACTTCTTATAGTTTCCTCAAGGCTCAAAACTTTTTCATCATCCCTCGTATAGAATAAATTTCTACTAAAACGCATTGCATTTTTCGTTTTACAGGTATAAAATACTATCAACAGTATATAAAATATAACTCCTACAAGGATAACAATCATAAGCATAAAGTACAGCATAGAAGATACAACGTACAGCATGTGTCTTAATACTATGTAAACACATTCACATATAATATATTCATCATACTACATAAACATGTACTTTACTAACATACTAAACTTTCGTCTAGCTAATAAAGTCAGTTAATTAGCTATGGTAATTATTTAAATACATAATGAAACAGTAACTGAAGCATCTCTTTAGAAGGAATATATTTTAATATTTAATTTTATTTAGAAATTAGAATTCTCTATTCTATTTAGAATTTGTTTTGCGACTAATCAATTTTAAGTATGATTACGGATAGCATCTTGCGAACGTGTTAGCACATTTGTAATGCTATACTTCCTAATCTGTAGTGCCATACAAAAACAAAACTTTTAAAAAAGCATGGACAAATTATATTTATTTAGATGAAAATTACTAGTCCCACTTTAATTAAATATTTTCTGATGAATTAAACCATGAACCTTGATCTACTATCTATGACGCTCATTTTGGGAAACAATATCACGGTTACGTTTCCTGCTAGGAATTAATCGACATGAGTCCAGATCTTTGTAAGATCTCTATTAGTTAAGATCTCATAACGTATAGTTTATGTTTTAGTGTTAAGAGGAAATAAGCAAAAATAGATGCTATTTGTTATTTAAGAGCATATTTTGTAAATCAATAAGATCTCAGCTGTCGCTAAGTGAAGTTAGTGGAGGACAAATATCGTGTGCATGGAGGTTCTTCTGTTTCCTTCTCGCCGGGAGCGCATATGGTTTGGTTCACCTCCTGTGCTTGGGTTCCTGGTTCCATCCCAGCTCGCGCCATGTGGACTTTGTGATGGAAGAACACCATGCTCCTGAGTTTTCTCGTTTTTCCGTTTTCTCCCACTTTCTTCATTCCACCATTTCATTCATTTCTCATAATCACCTTCTCCTCTAGCCTAACCGTCATAATTGTGGGACGTAACACTCAAAGATTTTATTTCATATTTTGATTTATAAACTGATATATGCGTCCACTCTGGGTAATAAACGGGTATCAGTTTTAGCGTGACTCATTTGTATGGCCACAATACAATGACTCTGCTCTACAATTATTGTCTCCTAGTGCCATAATGAAAAGCTTGATGCTGTTTTTTCCTCATCAGTTTCAACTTAATAATTTGAATGATTCTCATAAATTACTGGTATCATTTTTTAGATTTACAAGAGAATATAGTTTTTCTGCAATTTTCTGTTGAACTGTCTAAAGATTTAAAACTCAGCTACGTCATTTCAATACAACTTACGGGAACCGTTGATTGGAATATGTCTCACCTTTGTATACTCTTCTCATCTACGGTACTAAAATTAGATATTGCTCACGGGGCATAGGCAAAAAATTTTGCTTATGTAAAAGCCCTGTTTACATTTAACTTTTTTTTTTATTTTGACCACCTATCAACCCTTCTTGCTGATTCACAGGCTAGCATACGCAATCGCTTTCAGTGCACGCTGTTCTGGGTTTTCATTCCCGATGGGAATGCTTAGAAGAAATTGAAACCGTTACGCTGCTTCACAAACTATCTTTAGCTAAAGGTCTACGGCTCAGACAACCTCGATGCTAAAAAGTAATATTGTACTCAAACCAACTATGTACACTCATCAACAAACGGTAACACAAATATTCATGCTAAAATCTAAATAAGGTTACGGTGCTTCTTCTAGTAATAAACAGCATAGCACTTCATGGTATAAAGGTAACCGAGAAAGTTCTGTCGCTTTTTAACCACCACCTTCGAATATCGATATATGCAATAAGACGTACCTGGAGGATCAAAAATAGTCCGCATCAGCATCGACGACGTTTTGTCAACGTTCTGGAACGCATGATTTTCATTGCGGTGGGCCTTGGTTGCCCGTAAAGCGAAGAAAGTATCCAGTGCATTTTGCAATTCTACTAGGTATTTGAAGTGGCGTCCTCTAAGGCAATTTTCCAAGGAATGGAACAGGTGGTAATTCGAGGATTCAATGTCCAGGGTCATGCAATAGTTTCCCATCCAAAGCGTAAACTGGTGTTCCTGGTCATCCTAGCCATGTGGGGCTTAGCGTTGTCCTCTAACACGAGGACCCCTTTGCGATTCAGAAGTGCAAGCTCCAAACTTTTGAGTTTTTCTTGAACACCGCTCAACTGCTGACAGTACACAGTTGCATTGATGCTCTGACCGGCTGGTAGCAGTTTCTGATACACGATGCCGCGAGCACTCTACCAAAAAGACCCATCGATCCAACTTGTAGTACTTCCGAAGTTGATGGAGGTCCTGCCGAATGGTTTCTCCACTCACACTGAATTGTAGTCCTAGTTCTTCAGATGTCTGGTCACTGTTTGCCTCATTGCTGCCTGACGATCTTCATTTTGTAGATGTTTTGGTTTTCAGGCACGAGGTGCGTCATCGAGTGTTTCGTCACCGTCCTTAAACATGTTAGACCACCACTGCACTGCCCACGTAGTAACGGTACCCTCAGCAAAGGTCTTGCATATCTTCTGCCCCGCTGCTGCAACCTTTGATCCCAGTTTGACCCATACACACCCTTATGACGCTCTGTGGGGATTCCATGTTCACGATGTCCTTACCCAAGTTCCCACTGTAACTGAACTGCCACAATCACGTAGTAAGTTGGATATACCCACACCAACAACTGATCTTCGTCTTATCTCCATTCACATTCACTTCAAAGTGTGAGGGCCAATGGAACACAGACCTCCACAAAAAGCGACAGAACTTTCTTGGTTTCTTTTATAATATCATTACTATCCATTTTTAAAAAACTAAATTGAAACAATGTACTTTAAGTTTCAATTATATAACAGTTTTAACTCTGCAAATTGCCTTATACTAATGACATCTGTTGTCCTCTGGCATTCAGGTAGTACAGTCAACGAGATCTATTAGTGTCACTGTTTACTATTAGAAATTAGAGTGACGCATTGAAACCTTCGCCATTTATAAATAGATTTGTAGGAGCCATTCCATTTTCTTGAAATCGGTAAATCTACTGTTTTTGGGTGCCGAAAAACAATTTATAAACGTCGACTATGGAAATGATGGTCCAGAACTCCAACTTAATTCACACTCACACCATCACGTTATCTGAAGCCAGAAGACAAACAGTTGAACGTAATACGAACAATTTGCAGCTATCAGTTTCAAAGAAGGAGTAATTGTCCACTAAGAAAAATGCCTAACATTTTTAGGTTTGTTTAGTTTTGACCTTAACCTTCCGCTGGTAACATATGCTATTGGCTATCAGACCCTAACGTGTTATTAATGATAACTCGAACACTATACTGCATGTTCTTATTAGGGATGGCCACAAAGTTCCAGTTCCACCAGAACCGGTTCCACGAGGAACCGGTTCTTGGAGATCCGGTTTTCAGAACCGGTTCCATACCTGGATCTGAAAACCCGCTTCCAGAACCGGATCTTAGGAACCGGTTCCAGACCTGGATCCGAAAGCCCCCAAAGACCCGTTTAGCCAAATGAGTTGGCCAGTTTGCCTGTTTAGCCAATGAGTTTGCCAGTAACCCAGTTTATTTGCCAAATGAGACAAGCGGCTGCCGCCTGGGCGCCTATCTGTCGCTTCCACCACTTCATCTAGCACACTGTTTACAGCTTGCCAGCAGCTCGGGTTTAGCGTAGGGATGGTCACAAAGTTTCGGTTCGAACGGAACCGGTTCCGCGAGGAACAGGTTCTTGAAGATCCGGTTTTCAGAACCGGTTCCGGAACCGGTTCCAGACCTGGATCCGAAGAACCGGTTCTATACGTGGATCCGAAAAACCGGTTCCGGAACCGGATCTTCTAGAACCGGATCCGTTCAGACCCGAAAACCGGTTCCATTAGGAACCGGTTTTGGCGATCCCTAGTTCTTATAACATAGGGGTATGTGTAATAACGCGAATCGCTGTTCTTGTTTTTCTTAATGGACCAAGTGTGTCAGTATCTCTCTCTTTTTACGATATTGCCTTTATGATCACTTACTTCAGTCTCTGAACCTAATACCTTTATTTTCGCGCTCACTCAGATCAACATTGTTCTGTTCATTACTAGATAAGCTCTCAGTACTACTTATCTTCTTCGGATTCAGGAGAAACGCATTTCTCAGAAGAAAATTACAATCAGATATACTTATTACTGCAATTAGACGTAAAAGTGTAAATGATTATTGTATAAAAGGAATATACGAATACGAATCGTAACAAGGGAGACCAGTCACCTCACAACTTCTATAATTAACTAAAGATGGGTAATAAAGATAGTTGTTTATTAACTTTACACGAAAGCATTAAAATCTGAGAGTAGTATTTTTAGTATTAAACAGCGAAATAACCTCAAGTGGGGTCACGAGTCACTCCACCAACCAACGGAAGGTTAACATACTACCTAGCTCTGAGATTATATGGCCTTATATGTCAAAAAGGAACCCGACTAGTTCATTATACAGGAAATTTCAAAAACATTTGGTTAGTGGCAGCCATTCCACATTGTGATCTGAAAAGCCAGAAGCCTTGTGGTAGTATTTAGTAAAGCTTAATCTACGTCAACTTGCCTTTCTGTCTTTATATAGGAACTCAAATATTTTCCTAAAACATAAAATCAATTGAAAGTTGAGGTGTTAAATTGATTGGATCTTTTCTTTCCGTAGGAGAGTGTATTCTCTACTTTACGTCACGGTTTACAAGAATGCAGCTGCTCTTCCATTAAAAAAGAATCTCTCGTTGTTTGGAACTTTATCCGTTTGTAACGAACCAATTATATATAGTTTTCTTCTCTTTAGTGTTCCTAATATATATATATATATATATATATATATATATATATATATATATATATCGAGAGCTTTTGTATTCTTTTCTTCACCTTATCATTTCGTACATCGCTTTTTCTATCTTCTGGTAGTCTTGAATTTTTCGTGTATACCAAAAGCATAGATGTTGATGTTTGATGCGAGAAAGCATATCAAGCACTTTGTTTATTGTACAAAATTCACCTTGAGCTGACGAAGTATATACGCCCACATTTTATTTTGGTTTTCCTTTCTTAGAAACCATTAAAGAAAATATGAAAATGCTGTTTTCATGTAGGAATTTAAATATTGTTTCTTGACAAAGGAGCTAATAATATGTCTGTAAGAGATGTGGAGTAATATTGTTGTCACAAGCAAATATTGGTTGTTACAGCAAATATTTTTACCTTTTTCTCTAAGTAATAGATAACCTTACGCCATGATTGTTATTATCACAGATATTGTATAGGTTACTAGGCATCAAATTGAAGAGTACTTTGTAATATAAGTCTCTGGAAAGGTAATACATAAAGGTCAAAGAGAAAAATAAAATTACGGTTTTCAGTATGTATTATGAGTAACGGGATAATATTATGATTACTCAAACTAACTCGGTTTCATGTTTTCGATAATCATTTTGGAATATACTCACACGTTTTGATTTTTGTGCCCCGCATCTTCTCCCGATAGAAACTTTTCTCAAAGAATGTCAGTTCCGGAGTTGACGGAAATTCCACTTTTAAATGACGAGGCATGAGGCTAATCTTTATTATTTATTTATAAAAATAAAATTATTTTGTATGGCCTTCTATACGGCAGAATGACTGAAGCATCGGTAATGATTATTTAAACATAGACGAACTTTGGTAATTGCTTTACCATCTTCTTTTGGTTGAAACTAGCTGAATCTGTGCTCTCTACACAACGCATCATTCACATATGAGCATGGAGCTCCTTGACATTGCTTACAACATCTGTACATGTCCCTTTACAGACACAAGTGAAAGACATCTTGATAAAAATCGGCACTGGGTATCATAAAGGGGAGATTTTTCCGATTATTTTTTCAATATATCACACCGTTTGCAAGATTGCTCCTATTTCCTGTTGGAGTTTCTAATTTATGTATAATCAGTGTTTTCTTTCCTCTTGCGTGCAGTATGTAATAAATAAATACATTACATAAACAATTAATTATAATGTTATTGATATATGGTGTTCATTGGGCAAATCACTCCAAACAATGAACATTCATCTTAAACTGGAGAAATGGTTATCCTTTTCAGTATCATTTGGCGATGAAACAAACACCTGGGAGATATATAACCTCTGTATACAAATATGTACTGTTGGAATGTAGGACTGGTATGATATGACAGTTTTTTAAAAAATTTCAACACTTCCAGTGCACCCCTAAAAATGCAATTAAGAAAATAACGGCCATGTTTTCTTTTTAAAATATTCAATTAAAACTGGACAATCTACACAAATTTTGGAATCGAGCAGCGGAAATGGCACGTTTGTAGCACTTGTGGTTTTCGAAATCTCATTATTGAAAGGATTGTAGACAAATATATAAATTTTTCTTGACCATAAACATAGAGTATAAACCTAGCATTTTAATATATAGATACGCATCTTAAGGAAAAAATATATTATTTAATTATACCTTTTCAACAATCTCCGAGTGAAACACAGGTCTTTCATCTGCTTAGAAATAATTAAAATAAAAAAATCAAATTTATGAAAAATTAATTGTTTCCTTATTGATTGGAATATGCTTTGATGTACTTGAAGAGGAGATACCAAATCTATTATTAAATTTCATTTTTTCTAGCTTGCTTACTCTTCCATGCACGTAAAAGTAATATTTTTTTGAGTCATAATTTATTATAGATACAACCTTTATTGCAATAAATTCACTACGCTTACACGATGTTTCTATGCGCTCTAGACTTAGATGTTGCTGTTTGACGTCATCATGGCTGGTGATTGTTTATTTTGATCGCATGACTAGTTCCTCTTCCTTCTTCTGAGAGAAACGATGGCGTTGACGTATACAACAAACCGGCTTTTATAGCTTGATGACATCTTTACAACCGTTCCTAACATTAAAGCTTTTTATGTTTCATTTATAGATCCATCTTGATACCTTTCAGTTTGTTTACAAAAATGAATTTAAGATTTTCTGATTCCTTCCGTGTCATTAACAAATTTCCTTAAAAAAAAAAAGTCCTTCCCATAAGCGTAACGTACACTCTTACCAAATGTTTCACGAGAAATCTTAACATATCATTCTAACAGTACCATATATATTGTACTTACTGAGTTTGCAATGAAACATACTGGTTCAGTGGTAGAATTGTTGTTTCTGAGGTGAAAAGGTCCTAGTTCAAAACCCCGTTTTAAGAGTTTGTAAAATATCCAAACACGTGACAAGTCTCTCAGGGCCAATCAAGCACGAGTTCTACAGTAAAGTAGCTGAGTTGATTTTAACTTTCCTTTCAACAGTGACGCTTTATGAGACCGGGCTTACTGATTAATGTGGAATCCGAACCACATGAGCTACCGCCGGGAATCGAACCTGGGTCTCCTACGCCACATTCGCGTACGCTAACGTCTTAGCGACAAAAGAGCTCTTACGTTAAAATAAGATCGAACGCACCACAGAGATTCAGATTACGTTTTAAGTGTATGTATCATCATATATATTCTTGCTACTAAATCCATGAATCATTTAATTTTTTTTCTATTTATTTGGTTTAGTACAAATGGGAGAAAAAAACGTGTCTTCAGAAATCACTGAGACGAACATTTCTCAGTACGTAAATGTGAGATTTTAACTTAATATTTCACTAATTCGTTAATGTAATTATCTTCTTATTGCAATTTGGTTTATTCCCCTGTAATTTCACATTCAAGTTTCAATTTTAATTTCACATCACACTTAAAGATCTTACGACGATTCAATCAAGGTCTAATCGTTGTTAGTTTCAGGTTTAGCATTACCTTCAGCGTCGAGGTTATGTGAGACTTGAACCTACAGTTAGTTGTTTGATTTGGTGTTATAGTTTTACGCTCAGCACCGAATCTATATGAGATGTTGACTTACAGACTTGAAATGGAATTCAAACTGCATATCTTACCCACCGGGAATTGGACCTACAGTTCAACGTGAGATCCGATGCCTCAGCGGGAATCGAATACAGCTATCGCTCAAAAAATCGCGTATGGACATATATATATATATATACATATATATATATATATATATATATATATATATATATATATATATATATTGACTGGTAATTCGATGCATTACTTGCAAGCACACAAACCATCTTCATTCCACCTCTTCCCAACCATGCAGTCAATTCCTAGAGGTAAGTACTTCAGCAAAGTTACCATGGTGCTCTCTGAATTGGAGTAATGGATGTTGGACCACTACACCTTACTTCACGTTCGGACATATAACACAGCAACGGTGCAGAGTCACGAGCCGTACATTACCACATAACCTACATAGATATGCAGGATTACACATATAAATTTCATATCTCTACAATCTTTGGAAGTGGGTCAAAGTTATATTTTCTCACCCACCTCTTGTTAGTCGGCAAATTTCAAAGGCATCACACATGTGCAAATTACAAATTATTCAGAACCTATTGATTTTCAACCCCCGGTTTATATAAGTGAAAATGTTCCAACGTACTTGTCAGATATTCCCTTGCAAGGCATGCATCGAATTACCAGTCAGCATCGAGCTTCATTTCAACATGGCATGGAATACTTCTGTCTTTATGATCGAAGATTGTTACTATAATATTCGTCTTAATATAAGTTATATTTCAAAACTTGCTACATTGGGATCAATCGTATGCCCAACATTCTTGTTTCCAAACATGTCGAATGTACATATATCAACTTACGTATGTGGAATATTAACAGCTAATTGGTTGTTCTGGTCAGAAACGTTACAGCACATCAAAGTCAGCTTGGTAATTAACGTAATTCAGTTAATCAATTAATTCATTGGTCAAATGTAGCGCTATTTGCACGGTGAATGCAATGAAACTTCTTGCCTTGAACTCCGAACAAACAGAAATATTACTTGGTTAAATTCTACGAGTAATTTGCTAACTAATTGTAATATCTCGGTAACACGAGTAATTTGCTTACTAATTGTAATATCTCGGTAACGATAGTTATCTCTTAAAATTTCCAAATGATTAATCAGTCATCAATAGTTGGTATATGCGGCCTAAACTAAATGTGCATAATATTTGTTGTTAATAGAGAACCTTAAGGAAGTCTTTCTAAACTGATGTGTCAAGCAGTCCAATTAACCCAAAGATTATAAGATTATGAGAGTGTATAAGATTAGAGTTTACGCGATGTATTTTAGTTTTAGTGTGAAAACTTTAATAACATGTGAAGATGAAGTTTTGTGATAGACTGTACATCAAGGTGGAGCGTAAAAAATCGAAGTTACCCAATTAAATAGCACTAGGTGTCAAAAGTTGTGTATTCACTAATATAACATTCGTAAATGTATTTATAATTTTTATACTTCATCTTCATTGTTCGCAAGAGCCTTAAGTGTTCGCAATTTTTTAACGAAAATTTGATCGTTTTCGAAAATACTGATGTTTTTCAAACCTGTCCAATGAAATCGAGCTAGGTGACAAAAGTTGCGTAATGACTAGATTGACTACACCATTCATCATTTTAAAAATAATTTGCATCTTCATTCCCAACAAGAGCCTAAAATTTTGCAGTTTTGTGGTATATTCTGAGGTATATTCTGGAGCATTTAGATGGCGCAACAATTAGTCCTCAAAAATTTTTGGTAACTAAAGGAAAAAGTTTAGCTAATTGTGAGGACTTATCAATCGTTTATTTTCAAACGATTGAAAGAAGTTTCTCGGCTATGAAAGGAAAGACGTCAGACACTGTAGCACAGACCAAAGATATATGTGGGATATTTGCAAAGCAATCTCTGGTGCTGACCATTCACCGAATCTTGCTTCAAGAAGTATTCCAACTTATTGCATGCAAGATGGATCACTACTGCCAACAGAGTGCTTAGAGTGTATATAAGCAGCATCTGGAGGCCCGGGGCTAGGAAATGTATGTGGACCCTGCTGACTTCACCTAATACCTTTCTGTGAAAGTAGAGTAGAAAAGTTAAGGGAATATGTTTCACACTGTTGGACATGTGATGATAATTGCATCTTCATAGTTCTTTTAGAAACCCAGTTGAGATTTTGATCACAGTGGAGGCACCTGTCCACCTGGAAGCAAGGGGCTATAGCTCCCTAGACCCGCCCTCAATTAGGACCTGGGTCCATCTTCGAACTTGAAGGAGCTGGTTACATTCATCATGAAAGTGTATGCTCCGAAGTGGTTTCACATTAAATGTAATCGTATTATCAAGGATGCTACTGTGAACTTCCCAATGGTTTCTTCGCGCATCCTGAGAATTTACTAGTATCTATACTAGACAATAATCGAAAGCATATTCTAGAACTAGATCTGCGTAGTATCCTTGACGCAAGGTCTGAAAACTCAAACCAAACTCCCCCTGTACGCAAGTTCAGTATTCCCGTAGTATATTTTAGTGTTCAGGATTACATTGACCTGACCAACTAGCAGAAACGCGAAGTAACCGATCCAACCTAGACGTACCATATGTCAGAGGCGGATCTATAGAAAGTATGTGTAACAGAAGATTCATCTGTCCTTCCGCCAGTTTTTCACTTGCCATGTCATACCCAAGCAGCAAAGAGGTGCATTAGAACTGTTACTGAAGCTTTGTCTGAAGTGTGGCGTGTCTTAGTTCGAGAAGGAACGGTACATGCAGCCACCTGCTCGTGGTGAGTTTCCTGTGAATCTGGAAACAAGCAAAGAGCTGTATATCAAAAATAAGTATGTTAAATTTACATAAAATATCTTAATATTATGCTCAATTTATTTTTAGATACTACTGGGAAACTTCATCCAAAAATTTGTTGGAGGTAACGAAGATAAAGCAAAAATATTTTTAAAAATCATCGACAGTATACTAGTCACGCACAAGGCTTGAGATCTAGTAGGATATTATTTGACAGTTCTTGAAACTTGTCTGTGTCTTCAATGAACTTTGAGATTTACCGTATAAATTCTCAAATTTTAAGGACCATTAAGGAAATAAGATATCGCACGAAATTATTTTATAAGCATCGGTTTTGTAGCAGTGGACACAGCTATTTCTTAAGCTAATGTGAAGTGATTTGGCGGATTTTAAAACTCTTTTTAATATTTTAAGTGAATTTTCGAAATTTACCATAAAAAACTGCAAAATTTCAGATCCTTGCGGGGAATGAAATGCAAATTATTTTAAAAATCATGAATGGTGTGGTCAATCTAGTAATTATAGAACCTTAATCACCTAGTTGAACTCCAATGGGCAGCTTTAAAAATATTTCAATATTTTCAAAACAAAAATCAAATGTTGATAAAAAATTGTAAAATTTCAAGATCCTCGCCCGGAATGAAGATGAAGTACAAAAAATATGAAAATATTCACGAATGTTGTACTTACACAAATGTGTCAATATTGTTTTTCAGAACTTTATTTTCTGGATTTGTAGTGTTTTTTGATGTCGGATATTTCTTTAGATTTGTTTAATTTTTCTACCTTTTGGTTACTCGAATAGTTTAGATACCTAAACTAAAGATAGAAGAGTAACCTGCTATAAAATTGGTCAGTTTACGAAACACGTGACGACAAATATGTGTTTATAAAAATTGTATTTAAATCGATTCTCCCATTATGGAATTATACTTGAACGTTTAATGCTACTAGTTGTTGAAACGATTCGTAGTCTAGCTTCAATGACTGTCACGAGATTCTGATAAAATTAATGTGAAAACTGCGACAAATCGTAACACTTGAAACTAAAGAAGTATAATTATAATCGGCGCATCTATGTTGAAATTAAGCGTGAACATAATCGGCACATCTATGTTGAAATTAAGTGTGAGCATAATCGACACATCTGTGTTGAATTATGCGTGAACACGCACAGAATGAAATCAGATAAAAACTGCGAGAAATTGTAACCTTTGGAAGTAAAGAAGTATAATGATAATTGATGCATATATGTTGAATTTATACGTGAACATGTACACAATGAAGTCGGTTAATTATGATATAAACACTGTTAGGCGTTGCAGAGTGTTGCTCTCTAGTTCTGAATACTACTGTTAGATTCTCACGAAATTTACAAAAAAAAAAAAAGACACACCAAGAAGTTACACACTATTAAGTAAAAACTGAACTATCAAAAAACCTAAGTTGAAGTTGCAAGTTGAAGTATGCACACATTGAATTCGTTTTTTTTTTTTTTTTTTTTTTTTTACGATTTTCACAATGTTACCTTTGAGGTGTTCCATGGTTTAAGTCAACACTCTCATTACATAATGATAAAATTTATGTAGGTACACTGAACTGTATATTTTTCGAAATAGTAAACAAAATCAGCCATGATTTGCCGTCATCTTGGATATTGCCGCAAACAGTTATGATATACTTTTCTCTCAATATCTTCCCAAGAAATCGAGCCAGATACTTCGTTTCTGTGTCAAATTCAAGCTAAAGAACAGTATAATGAAGAACAGATAGAAAATCATTTATGTATGCAGTCTTATTTAAATATGGGAGCTGAAATTCTGAAAATGCTGTTGCACATATTTATTATTGTACAGAACTCTTGTAAATTTAGCCACTTTTAACATGTTAACATTGGTAAATACAAAAAAAAATGGAAACGGAAGTTAACAGTGAAGATTTGGAATTTTCAATAAAATATAACTACAAAGTTCGTATAACTATTCAGTTTGATTATGATAATGAAAGAGAAACACTCTTAAAATGTTATAGTATATTATTAAAAACTCTATTATTAAAACATATTTTTTCCCTGACTTAAGCAAACACATGAAACAGTAGTTGTATATTGCAGCACAACAAAAGGAAATTATTAACCATATTAAGAAAAGGAACTAAATTCACTCACACACTCACTCTATGGCCTATGGAACCCGGAGGTTCAGTGCTGCGTTTACAAAAGCTCTCCACTGACTTCTATTGTTAGCTAATTGCATCCAGTTTCTACTTTGTATTCCTATCTCTGCGAGATCCATCTTAATATTGTCCTCCCATCTGCGCCTAGGTCTTCCTAATGGTCGTTTTCCTATGGGTCTACTAGTCAAGACTTTGAAAGCGTTTCTACTTTCTTCCATTCTAGAAACATTCACAAAGGAAATAAATAGTAATTAATAAAAAGCAAGACATTTTCAATACTTTCATTACCGATACAGATCATGATTTTTGACATATCTTTCTCATTCTATAGTTAATACTCTCCCTGATAGTCGGGAAGCAGAATCTGAAAAAGTCTTCAAAATAAGGAGTTGGATCAACCCGAAGGAGTAAAAGCAACCGGTGGTCCTAAATCATCAAGTCCACTATCCTGATCATTTCTAGACCGCCGGTCGCTTGATAAGAATTGAAGGCCCCTCCCGTGCACCACCTCCCCCTCTACTGAAGCTAAAAAATTAGCGTTTCTAATAAAAGGACATATCTCCGAAACTAATCAAGATAATAATGAATTTCTTTTCCTGTTTTATCTGTATTGTGTGTTTTACGATTTTGCTTATTTATACTTTGGATAGACCCAAATGGTTTCAGAAAATTTAATATAAACATTAAGAACTTATATATTTTGTTATTAATATTTTCGTTTTTACTCTGCATTTCTCCAATGAGTTCAGATATAC
The DNA here is from genome assembly GCF_964235325.1 of Thermobia domestica. Lineage (NCBI taxonomy): Eukaryota > Metazoa > Arthropoda > Insecta > Zygentoma > Lepismatidae > Thermobia > Thermobia domestica. The sequence continues at coordinate 61,236,775 of NC_137455.1, read as the reverse complement.
AAAAAAAAAAAACATCCGTAACTAAAATTGTAGAGCATTAAATCATCTTTCCAACGTTACCAATATTGTTAGGTTTACTTCCAGAAGTAGGCGTACAGCGAAGTAAGTTTGAGGGGAACTGAGCTTTGATTCGAATGCTGGTGCTCCGACTGGCACCACTGAATTTCACCTCACGTCAGGCAATAAAGGTTTTGTTTCCGAGATAAAAGCTGATTTTTTTCAATATTTAGAAAACGGTTTTCACCCTTCTCTCTTGAGTTCTTCTGCAGTGACATGATCGTTTCTAGATCTCCGGTCACTGGATAAGACTGTGCGTTAAGGATCACAAAATTTTGAGATAAGTAGAGATGTCTTTTATAGTGAAAAATCCATTTGCAGTTGAAATTCGCGATGATTCCTAGATTTCAACTATATTTGTGTGCGGTATTTCCACCGGTCGTTGAAAATAATTCCTTATTTCTCTAACTAAAATGTTTGTCTTATCATTATGAAAAAGCAGAAAATATAAATAATGTAAAAATATATGTAAATTGTCTTAAGTAAGTGCAAACACCATTTACAGGTGATATATAGGATGGTTGATTACATCGTTGTACACGTGAAGGGTATTTCTAAAATCAAGAATGGGCCTGTATTTCCTCAATGGTCACTTTAAAAAATATTTTTCCAGAAACCTCAATAACTATATTTGTATGTAAATCCTTAACAGATGAATCATATTCTGGTACGTAAGTAAATGTTTGCAAGTAAATTATAACACTTGTTACATTACAGCTACAGTTTCTAATGCCCTCCACTAAAGCCCAAACACACTTGAAAATTGTTTGTGTCCCACATGTATTTGTATGTACTACTATGAGCAAAATAAATGACGCGTCTCTTTATTTTGAAGTTTTCTCAAAATATCTCCGTTTTCTTTATATGCTCAAAATTGTGGAAGGTTTCCCCAGCAGGAAACGTTAATAACAAACTCGTTTTTAATATTTGTGTTAGATATTAGGTTAAAAAAATAAATTAGAAGCGAAGAACATTAAATCGACCCGAAATTACGGGAATTACCAACTCTGCTAAAGTGGGAAATTTTCAAGAACGCGAGGGAATTCAACACAAACCAGCGACATCTATGTCATTGAGAGAAATGTGGATTAAATCTACAAACGAAACTTATAACGAAACATTTCTAATATGTCTTATTACGTGCATTATCTGGAAACTCCAAATATATGAATCTATACTAAGTATTAACGTATAGATAGAGCATATAGTGGAAATTGCCTATGGAAAAGGACGAATTGGTAGCACGATCGTAATGAAAAATCATCTTTACCGTAGAACATGTTCAGTTTACGTAAGAAAACAAATAGCTCAGTGAGTTAAAGCAACGAGTCTATATGCCGGAGGTAGCTGTTTCGAACCCCACAGAGGTGCAGCTGTAATTTTTTTACTGTGGTTATTTTATTTATTTTTTATGTGGGAAAGAATCAAATTGTAACATATGTGTAAAACTCATGACGATACCAAAAAAAGAAAAAAATGTTATCGCACTTGCATTAGTGTCCCTAATTTTGTTTGCAAACAGTTTCGTAATTATTTTCCCTGTGCTCACTGCTCACAATATGCTCGCTGGTGCATAATGAATGTTTCCCAGTAAACGCTAATTCTAATTTGGAGATTTTTATAAAGTTTCACAATGTTTATCATTAAATAGTCTTCTAACTACTTTTTTGGACACTTTAATACCAGATTTCCCTATTAAATGTTTAATTTCCCGTAGATTTTTCATTACGGAAAAGTTTTACAATGTATTTGTCTTGAATTGAAATTGTTTAAATTTACCCCATGAGGTAAGTAGCCCGAAGGAGGAGAGCTGAAGTAACATATTCTACGTAAAAGCAACCTATTGTAGAATGATGATGCTCATAATCTTTACCTTCAGTACATAATCTTTACGTTAGAGAGTCAGAGAGATAAATCCTTTTTTTCCCTCCCCTCTGACCACTCATTTTAAAGCTTTACATGTAATGATTCGTGTCACATAATTTCGTCTCTCCAAAGATGTTCATATAATAATAATAATAATAATAATAATAATAATAATAATAATAATAATTATTATTATTATTATTATTATTATTATTATTATTCCTGAATATGCTACCCTTACATAATGTAGTAACCTTAGACATCTTAGTTTAAAGTACTTTCTTTAGTAATAATTTGAGCAACTACGTAACAAAATTTAAACTGTAGGAGGGGCACGACGTTTTATTTTGCCCCTCTATTTTCAGCACCCCCCAAAAGAAATTATTTAATTTCTGACAAGCAGGGCAGACAAAATGAATAAGAAATATATTTAGAGCATCCTTTCCTCCGTGAGTGGAATATCACGTAGCATTTTTTATTCTACCGAAGATGACTCTAGGCGGTTATGATTAGGTAACAAAAGAAATACGTAATATATTTATAGCGCCCTTTGGCTGTAATATTACCGTTTCTTTATTTGTTCGAAGGCGCCCTACACAACCAAGGGTGACAAAAAGAATAGGAAAAGTGTCTAATGATTATAAAACACTTTATATTTTGTCAGAAGCATGGCAGTGTATGCACAGCATTGCTTTCGTTAACAAATGTTTCACCCTTGAGTCACTTATAAAATTAGCCAGAATTTTGCCGATCGTTGCTTTAGAGGGATTTGTCCAGGATGGTTTGGTGTCGGGCTAATAACGATGAGTATGTTTATTTACAACACCGTTAAACAAATATCAAACTTTCTGAAAGGAACTTACTTAGGAAATATCAGATCCTCCTTATACTTAGCCAGAGCCCATTCTGAAAAATTGCATCTGGTGTTCTGGGTGAAAGTTCTATGGGACTGTTAGAAAAATATATATTCCCATTTCCACGCTGATGGTAGAATTTCTGAGACAGTTATTGAATACGTTCGAAGCATTGGCGTAAATAGCGCCCCCCACAACCCTGTGGCGTGGGGACCGCACAAGCTGCAAAGCCAAAAAATATATAGAAAGTACGCAGGGACGGACCGGCCAAATTTTCACCTGGGCAAAGTGACTTTATGGCGCCTCCCCCCTAGTATTAGCCTATATTTTACATTTTACCCTAGTGTTTTTAATAGTTTAAGCCCATTTTTCAAAAAGACATTCATTACCTAGGAAAACTTCACAAAGAATATGGCCTGCTATAAACAATACCAACACCGCCCCCAGTTTGGTCTAGTGGCTAGCACGCCTGCCTTCTGTGGTCCCGGGTTCAATTCCCGGTGGGTTACTGTTGAACGATAAACGTGGTTCAGATTTCACTATAATCAGTATCCACATCTCCTTTGGCCATTAAGGCATAACCGTGGAACGCTAAACTCAAGCAAAGAAACAAACAATACTTACTCCCCCTCCACTCTTTATTCTACATGCCATCTCTCAATTTGTCGATACAGTCCCCTTAGTGCTATGAAACTCTCTTCTTCCATGGTGAAATGGAAAATGTTTATGTAATTGCCGCTACTTTACAAGAATACAAACCAAAAAAGTCAGTAGGAAACACATTATAAAATTTACTTTTTGAGGCTCGTTCTGGTGTCCCTCTGACCCTGGCGTACCGGGCAGTCGCCCGGGTTGCCCCGCCCAAGGTCCGACCTTGAAAGCACTGACGCATAACTAAGGGCTGCGGACGTGAGGTTAACCTTTATGTTATGCCACTGGTGTTTGAAATGTTCAGTAACTAATCGGTTAGTAAAATAATTTCGACGGTTACTGATATTTAAAGTTTAGCTAAGACAAAGTTACCTAACCAAATACATTTGACATCGCGATGTTACCAATTGATTTTTCCTCACATAAAAAAAGAAAAACAATAGTAATAAAAACTCTTACTCGTATTAGGCTCTAACAAACAACCTAATTCGTACAGACTAGTTGCTCAGACCAACTGAGTTTCGATTTCTTACGCGAAAGAAGTCTGTTATATTACGAAGCATGCTTTTCATTATGATCGTGCTGTTCTTTCGATAGGTAATTTCCATTCTTTGCATTACCTATATAAATAAATGTATGGATTCATATATTAAGTGTCCTTGGGTAATGTGTGTAATAATTTCGCGACAAATATACTTGCTTAAATGTATTGTATGCTATGATGTGCCCTGATTGTCTGTTCATATGGTGGTTGGAAAACACACGCCAAAACTATTCGAAGTAATACGAACACAGCTTAAGAACAGGGAATGAACTGAGTCATCACTCGATTGACCTTGAGGGTAAAAAGCACCAAAGGGTAGCTATAAACGAAAGTTCAGCATGCATTTCTGTGGAGCTCTCTTCAATATCACGGTTCTCTGAAAAAAAAACACGTTTGTTCTTAGGAGTATGTATTACAAACCTAACCTTTCGATACAGCGCAATGGCAGAGAAGCAAAGTAAAGGAATTGTTGCCCTTGTTAAGTTGGGGTACCACCATGTGCAATAAAAAATATCGCGTCTCCTTGAAGTGATACTTTATCGAAAATAACTCGTTTTCCTTTATATATTCGAAGTTTGTGAGGGTTTCAAAATGAGGAAACATTACTGACAAACATGGACGCATTTAGGGGTGGGTTCAGGGGGTCCGGACCCCCTCTAAAATCCCAACTTTTCTGTAAATTGAACCTAATTATGGGGGTTATTTAAGAAAAACATTATAATTTATCCTAATATTGAACTCGGACACCCAGATAACTTTGGACCCCTCTAGAAATAAATTCCTGCATACATGCCTGCTGACAAATATATTTTCAATATATTCTTTAAATAATAAAGTAAAATAACTAAATTAGGAGCAAAAAGCTTCAACGCGGTCCAACTTTTGCCCACTGCCAATATTGTTAGAAGGAATATTAATAGCAAAAACTCCTAGTCAATGCTGAACCTTGGAACTTCATCCCGAACACAAGCATATTTTCGAAACACACTAAGGCCTAGCCAGAAAGCATTGTAAGCGAGTTACGTTTGGCAACATCGCACGGAAACAAATGAATGCTGAATTGCATTATAACCTGTTCCTACTACTACTATTGTTACTACTAACTTTGCTATGGATCTGTATAGTACAAGGGCAAACTTATTTTAATGAAAGAAGTTTAATGAAATTTTAAAAATATATTGTTAAATCACTTTTTGAATATTATTTTAAATCTTTTTTAACGAAAGAAATGTTATAAACTTTTTTAAAAATAATAAAAAAATCTCCTTAGGAACGATTTGAACCCTCGCCAAAACCAATCTTTCTTAATAGCATGCTGCGCTAGTTCACTTATATTTATTGTACTCTGTCACTAATATTACATAGAAAATTACATGGAGACAATATAGGTGTAATCTAGGACCGACCTCTGGGAAGAGAGTCCAAGATGTGGTTCTGAGCGAACCTACTCCGCTGTACAATGATAATGGTTATGCATCACAAGGAAAAAGTTCACAAGCACAATTCATGGCCTCCCGGTCTTTCCCGACAGGTGAGACAGAGCTGCTTGCAAAAAACCACTGAAAGACTGTCTTTCTAGATCGACTGAAAAATATCTGCGGCGTTCCCGTTGTAAAAAGTCGAAATATAAGCATTCATCATTCCACGGCATGGAATGATGAACATATAACAATGTGGTACCAACTAACCAGAGGACCGTATTATGTTTGGTTTTTGGGTAATACTGAAATGCAGGAAAGAATAGGAGATCTACGGTAAATAAAGGAACAGGTGTACGGCAGATCAAGCTCAACATACTAAGGAGGAAGTTCCAAATAATATCGGCACTTGAACATGACATGTAGCGATGGGGTAGTGTGTCGGAGTGGCCACAATATTTGCAGGTGAGGGTTGTGGTACGTCCAATACGCAGAAGTCTTTCTTGTGTGGCCGGCAGTTGATGAACTATGGTCGTCCATACCGCTTGTGTGTGCAAAGGGAGGACATTGGTTCTTAGATTTTGCCAAATATGGCGCCATTGTTTATTGGGGAACATATCCTGTACCCGGACTCTGACATCTACAGGTGACGCTCTCCACAATTGCTGGTATAAGGTTTGGTGAGTATATGTAGTAGGGGAAGCAAGCTCACCAGAATATGTACATGCTTGAACAAGATTGGTGACATATGTAGGACATAAGTTGCCAAATCTGCAGAAAGGCGGATTCCTTGGTTGGGAGTATTCGGGCCAGAAACATTCGATCCACACCCGTGTATAGTCCATGTGGGGCTCAACGTCTTGATACGCATCTAGCATGTATAAAACTTGACTTTTAAGACGAATGTTTACGAGTCCAAGGCCCCCTTCGCTACGAGGAAGATAAATAGTGTTGTGGCGGAGGCGGAAGAAGTAGCCCCGCCAAAGAAACCACATAAATACAGATTCAATTTGGCGAGCGTAAACAGAAGGGAGGGGAAAGGTATGCGCGTAGTACACAAGTTTAGCAGCAACATACTGGTTGAGATATTGAATCTTATGTATTATATGCAGACCTCGAAATCGTTGTAAGTATAGCATCTGCTTAATCTGATGAACGATAGGACGCCAGACAGCATCCATTTGTTTGCGTGCATCGCTATGAAAAGTTATGCCGAGTACTGTTAAAGCATCAACCGTGGGAATGTGAGAGCGTGAATCAGGTAAGGAGGGTAGGGAGAAACCGTGAAATGACAGGAGTTTGGTCTTGTGTTTATTGTATGCCAAGCCGGAGCACTGGGTGAACTCGTTAGTTATGCGGATGGCGGTGAGCATATCTTCGGGCGTAGTTCCTATTAAGATTACGTCATCCGCAAATCCGAAGACGTGTAATTGATGGTATTCCGGTATACAGGGAGAGGTAATCTGAGCCAGAGCCCGGAGATAGGTATCTAGAACTATCACAAAGAGGCTCGTCGAGATGCTATCGCCTTGCCGTAATCCGCGTTGCAGAGCAAATGTGTCAGAAAGATGACCATTGATCTGTACTCGACATTGGGCCGATTGGTATAGTTGTCTTATGACTTGTTGAAATGCAGGAGGAAATCTCCAAGCGTCTAAAGTTTCAAGAAGAAACCCGTGATCAACGCAATCATATGCGGAATAAAAATCTATGCCAAGAACCCCCGCTTTAATGCGCCGAGTTTGCACGTACGCTATAAAATCCCGTAACGAACGTAACACATAATAGATGTTATATTTGGGGTGGGTGGCTGCCTGATATGGACTAATATACTTTTGCAATATGGGTTTTAAACGTGCTGCCAGAATTTTTGTGAACAGTTTCAAATCGGTAGGCAGTAAAGTGATGGGTCTGTACTCCTGTACAGTCTGGGAAGTGGCGGATTTCGGGATAAATATTGTGATTCCGACGTTACCGCGGATGGGGCCTCCCTTTAAATATGTATTAAATAACTTGACTAGGGTATCTGAAAGAAAGGTCCAGTATCGTTTATAGAACGCGTACGGCAGACCTTCATATCCTGGCGCGCCCTTTCCTTTTGTTGCCTGGAGGGCCATCCATATTTTCTGAGAAGTTATGGGGCGCATGAGATCGCGACCCTCTTCCTCCGTAATCAGTTTGGGAATAATCGACAAAAACTGTGTTGTAACATTGGTGTCAGAAGGTCGGGGTTGTACTAATTTATGGTAATGCTCACGGAAAACATTTAGGATCTGAATCGAATCACTAGTCATATTACCATTCAGGAGACGGAAAGCTACTATTGTAGCCTGTTTCCGCCGGTGCAATGGACGTGCAACGTCGTAAATAGTGACAGTTTCCTGGGCAAGCCTATAATATGTGGTCTCATTAATAAAAGACGGCATGAGTGTGGGAGCCTGGAGATTTTCGAGTCGTAGTTTGAGCTGTTGCACTGTGAGTTTATTCTGTAGTGAGGGGGCCGCACACCATGCCTGACGCAATGCCTCATAGAGGAATTCAAACATCAACTGCCGATCGTGACGTGTTTCGTGTCCTTTGCCTTGGAAGAACCGAGCGATCTTAGGTTTAAGAAATGTCGTCCACCAAGAGGCGAGATCTGGAAAAATATTGTTGCATCCTTTCCCAATAGGAATATTGTTGTGCCAGTTCTTCCCGATAACCGTCGTGATGAAGTAAGAATGTATTTAACTTCCAGTATCCTCGCCTGCTAAGGGCTGGCAAGGGTTGATCTGTTTTTATGTGGAGCTTGATCGCTGCATGATCGCTGAAAGATGATATAATAGTCTGTACGTCAATAATAGTGTGAACTAAGTCAGGAGTGACGTATATTTTGTCAATCCTACTTTTCGAATGTGAAGTACAATGGGTATAGATCCTCGGTGAATTGGAAACAATGACTACATCCCTTAAGTTATAAGCCCGCAAAAATTCCAAAAATGCGGGACAAGGGGGGTGGGCGGAATGGAATCTGCGCTGGTTTCAGTGGTATTCCAATCAGCCATTATTACCGTACGAGAAATATTCGGAGGCAGGAATTGTGGCAAACGTTGGCCATAAAATTCAGCCCTTTCATTCTTAGCTGTATAGCCAGAAGGAGAATATAGTCCGACGACCAGGTGCCCCTGTACGACACAATGAATAATACGTCCGTCAGGGGAGAGAGTAAGATTGGTATGCCCCAATCCTTTTCTGATAAACATCCCTACTCCAGTGGTGGGTCCTAAATTAGCAAACACATCATAGTCCAGCATATTGTGAAATGAATCATGTATAAGTTCTTGCATACAAACTACATCCGGTTTATGACATAAAATGAATTGTTTTAAATATGCTTTTTTATCGTCACTACTTGCGCGATTTAAATTTATCGTGAGAAAGGATAAAGAGTTTATCACAGTCATATAGAGGAAAATTTCGTAGTATAACACTTCTGTGCAATGTCGATATCTACTTAAATTTGCTCTACTCAAAGTTAATATGAGTCTTAAAACTAAGAAGTGAAGCAAAAAATAACTTACAAAATCCATGATAGATGTTAATGAATATAAGTGCTGCATTTAAAAACATACGTCGACGTTAGATTTAAACACAACAAACACTCAAGGATTTTCTGTTTGTATACGTGATAAATACCGCTGTTCCACACTGCACTCTTGCACTATTTGAATCGTGGGGCACTTGTTTTGTACACACGTGACATAGAGAAAGAACAAAACAAAAAGAGGCACACACCACACTACTTGGGGTGAATTCGTAACCATTGACCTTGAAGACCAATACTTATGTATCTGTTTCTAACACCGGTTTTGAGCGAGTACGTGGATCTCGTTCGCTAGACAGAGAGACTTGGCTGCCTTCCTAGTGAGAATTCAACTCTTCCTTCCGGGATAATTTGCGTCGTTTTTGTTTAGAGATAACATCGCTAAATTTATTTCCTTGTGTCTCATGCTGGAGAAACTCGCTTTCAAAGGGTTCAGGATGCTCTTCCTGTGTCTCTTTCGGGACCTCGCTATCCTCAACTGGTGAGGGATTTGGTTCAACCACCATGTTTTGTGAGGTGATATGCTGCTCTACTCGTATGCCGGAGGCCTCCGATGTAGTCGATAAAGGCACTCCTTTACTGGGAAGTTGGGTATCGTCCTTCGCTTTCTCAAGAGACGTTATTATAAGTGCAGGGAACTCCTTTGGGTCCGGAACCGAGGGTCGATGCTCAAGATCATCTTCTAGGTCACCATATTTCGTAGAAATGACAGGTGGGGCTAATTTGTAGGATGTCATAGGAGTCACTTTTCCAATCTCCGTCATGCGAGGAATGGACGGGGAAGTGTTCGGGATTACGCTCGTTCCCCCTCGGGGTTGAGCCCCCCGTTTCAGTACACAGTTCGCTACTGTGTGCATTGAGCTTTGGCATCGGAAACATGTAATCGGTTGTCCACTGTATGATGCTCCTACTTTATAACCATGGACTAGAAGTCGGGATGGCACATGAGAAGTCAGTTTAATATGTACATGGCGAGTTCCAGTTTTAATACCAGGGGGATAAGGAGGGGCCCATTCCTGATCTTCTATTTTAATCACTGAACCATATGCACTAAGAGCCTCACCTAATAAGTTATTCGGTGCCTCGATAGGGAACTCAAACACACGAAGGAGTGTAGTCGGGTCAGCTGCTGAAATAATTCGAACAAAACTCACTTCCTTATTTGAATGAGTGAATGGGACCTCACTAGGGGCATGAGCTGCAAAGTCGTATTCCTGTTGCGTTTTGAATTTTAGAAAAATACAAAAATTTTCACTATTTAACTGCATGGCACTGATGTGATCAAAAATACCTGGGAAAGTGGAGTTCATCCAATGGTAGATTTCCAAGGGAACTGGTCGAACTGCACGGAACTTCTTGTCAAATTCCAGTTTAAATTGAAGATCTTTTTTTATATTCCATATTCACGTTTGCACTGATACACCAACACTACGCCGAAACGGCAATAATTGAGAGTACGGAGTACAACTCCTACTTCAGTAGATTTGCTTTGATATAGTAATCAAAGCTATGAATACACCTGACGTATATATGGTCTACGATACTATAGGCTATAGTACACTGTGAAAGCACCAGAGCACCCGTGTTGTCTCGACGGCGGCTTGATGCGAACTCATTCACTCAGCTACGAGAGCCGACAGCATTTAGGGTTTACTTTGTGCTATATTTACGTCATGACTCGTGATGTCACCAATAGGATCACGATATAGACTTCATTATTTTTCCTACATTGCAGAGTGCTCCGAGATTTGATCATTGTCTACTCGGACTGGAATTGTCATTTGGAACAAACACTTGAATACGAAGCCAAAAATTCCTTTAAAATAGACGAAAACTTCGAAAGTTTTAAGAATTTTAATATTTTTGCCTTTTCCCATAAGGGGGTCATAGCTTCTACACCGAAAAGTCCCCCGAGATTTGATCATTGACCACTCGGACTTAAATTCTCATTTGGAACCAAAACTTTAATATGAAGTAAAAAATTAAACTTTTACATCAATTTGAACTGACTGGGTTCCGGTTAACCACACTATTATGTTTAGTTTAGTTAAGTGGTAATTTGTGACAGCTTCACATCATCAAAAGAATCCTTCACTTCACCGCTTCCCCCTCAGGAATCCGTGCTGGATCAGCCACTAGAATGAATAGACACTTCTCCTATTCTTTTTGTCACCCTTGGTTGTGCAGGAGCTCCCTCGAACAAATAAAGAAGCGGTAATATTACAATCAAGGGGAGCTATGTATTAGGTATCTCTTTAGTTACCTATCCCTAACCGCAAAGGGTTATCTTAGGTAGAATTAAAAATGCTGCGTGATATTCCAATCATGAAGGGGGAGAGAGTGATATAAATATATTTCTTATTCATTTTGTCTGCCCTGGTTATCAGAAATTACGTAACGTTGTCCCTGTTTGTCAGTAACGTTGTCCTTGTCTGTTGGGAGGGTACTGAAATGAGAGGGGCAAAAAAACGTCGTGCCGCCTCCCGCATGATTGCTCAAATTATTACAAAAGAAAGTATTTTAAACTAAGATGTCTAAGGTTACTACATTAGGTAAGTATAACATATTCAGGATTATTATTATTATTATTATTATTATTATTATTATTATTATTATTATTATTATTATATGAATGTCTTTGGAGCACCGAATTTGTGTAAGACGAACCATGGTATGTAGAGGTTTAAGATGGGTGGCCATAGGGGAGGAAAAAACAGGATTTTTCTCCATCTGACTCTCTAACGTAAAGATTATGTGCAGAAGGTAATAAGCATCATCATTCTACAATAGGTTGCTTTTACGTAGAATATAAGCTACTTCAGTTCTCCTCCTTCGGGCTACTTACCTCATGTGCTAAATTCAAAACAATTTCAATTTAAAACAAATACATTGTAAAACTTTTCCGTAATTAAAGATCTAGGGAAAATTAAACATTTAATAGGGAAATCTGTTATCAAAATGTCCAAACAAGTAAATAGAAGATTATTTAATGACAAACATTGTGAAACTTTATAAAATTCTCCAAATTAGAATTAACGTTTACTGGAAAGGATTCGTTATACACCAGCGAGCATATTGTGAGCAGTGAGCACAGGGAAAATAATTACGAAACTGTTTGCAAACAAAAATTAGGGACACTAATGCAAGTGAGACAACAATTTTTTCTTTTTGGTATTGTCATGAGTTTTACACATATGTTACAATTTGATTCTTTCCCACATACAAAAAATAAGTAAAATAACCATAATAACAAAAGTGACAAATGTACTTCTATGGGGTTCGAACCAGCTACCTCCGGCATACAGACTCATTGCTTTAACGAACTGAGCTACTGGTTTTCTTACAAATGAATCTGTTCTATGGTAAAAATGATTTTTCATTACGATCGTGCTACCAATGCGTCCTTTTCCATATGTAATTTCAACTATTTGCTCTATCTATACGTTAATACTTGGCATACATCGATATATTTGAAGTTTTCAGATAATGCACGTAATAGGACATATTAGAAATGTTTCGTTAAAAGTGTTGTTTGTAGATCTAATCCACATTTCTCTCAATGACATAGATGTCGTTGCTTCGTGTTGATTTGCAGAATTCCCTCGCGTTCTTGAAAATTTCCCACTTTAGCAGAGTTGGTAATTCTCGTAATTTCGGTCGATTTAATGTTTTTTGCTTCTAATTTATTTATTTTAAGCTAATATCTAACAAACATATTTAAAACAGGCTTGTTATTAACGTTTCCTGCTGGGGAAACCTTCCGAAATTTCGAACATATAAAGAAAACGGAGATATTTTCAAAAAAAACTTCAAAATAAAGAGACGCGTCATTTATTTTGCTCATAGTAGTACAAGATGTTAAGTCTGGGCAACTTTTAGGCATAGATTCCTGAGTGTTCTATTTGGGCACCGATTTCTAATTTGTAGTTCGCCATCCAAAATTGTTAGCAGTAGGAAATTAGTGTAGGAAGTTAGGTTAGGAAAGTTTAAAAAATAGCATTAGCCAGAAGAAGAAAAGTAGGATGAGAGTTTTTGATGTGGTTAGAAACAGTTGTTGATTTTGAGTTTAGACAGTTTGAAGTTTAGTTAATTGGTGAATAGTAAATGGAATTGAAGGAAGTTAGATGTAGAGAGGGATTAGATAAAAGAGAATTAGTAGAAATGAGAAATGATTGATAGAAGTGAATAATTAGTTGTGCAAGGGCTGTAATTGTACTTACGTAAAAGTGCCAATAAATAGCTGAAGGCATGAAAAATATGGAAGCATTGGTCGCTCGTATGTTATGAGAGATATGTTTGTAAACTACCTCAGGAGATAATAAATTAGGGGGAACCTAACCTAACAGTTATGTGAATTAGAGAACTTAACCTAAATACGGATTAAATATTATGTAAAAGTTTTTACACATTATCATTTGGAGCAGTTGGTATTAAAACATGGCTTCATTTAGTAATTTTGAGCCCTTTGAGGTGAAAACTGATTCATTCAAGTTTACATAGAACGGTTTGAACAAGTTGCTTTATCTTCGGCTTTACCGGAAGACAGAAGAAACCTTTCTACATTTTAACTTTGATGGATATGAAAGCATAAGAAGAGCTACAGAACTTATGTACACCTGCAAGTCCAGCTCAGAAGTCGTACACGGAGTTGAAGGCATTGATGTTATCAAACTACGGTGTCCAAACAAATTAATTAGCAGAACGTTTTAAATTTCACAATATTCGGATGCAACATCATCAGTCTGTAGCACAATTTGTATTAACGTTAAAGAATCAAGTTGCATATTGCAATTTCAATACCTGTCTCGATAATTCTTTACGGGATCAATTTGTGTTCGGCAGGAAAAGCAATACCGCCAAAAGACAAATATTAACTTCCAGAAAACTTACATTTCAGCAAGTGATTGACATAGCAACGACAGTTGAAAACACAGAAGAGCAGATGTCGATATTTTATAATTTGCCAGTCCAGATGACACACGCCGTTAATGTACTACAACCTAGAAGGACCAGCAGTAGTAGAAAAATGCAAGGAAGATCTACATGTGCTAATAATAAAGGTAGTTGGTCTAAACGTGTAAGGCGTTTACCAACATATACATCAACATCTTCAGATTACCAATATGAAAATGAGGATTTGAAATTCGTGTGTCGGAGTTACTTGCACAGACACTACAAGGAAAAATGTCCAGCATTTGGAAAGAGATGTTTCAAATGTACTGGTTTGCATCATTTCGTTCATAACTGTGTTGTTGAATCTACAGAGGATTAGATGAAAAACTTCAATTTCAAGATTCGGATGTTAAATTTGTTCAAGATGATCTAAGAACAACTCAAGAAAACGTACAAATTTCAGCAATCCTGGAGCAAAATAATGTTGAAGATTTGTTTCAAGTATTGACATTAGATACTTTATATTATCAAGAGCCAGTTAATAAAAAAAAAACATGACGTATTATCGGATGGGGTGCAAACTGAAGATAATGCAGAAGCATCTAAAGTTAAACCGGGAAAGTCTACTGTTTCATCTAATAATCAAGATATAGCTCGAATGATTAAACAGCAAGTACACGAAAGAAGAAAGTTTACAAACATAAGTCTAAAGAGAGACAATATCGCAAAAAGTTTGCTACAAGCGAAAATACTTACAACCGTATAGATGATGAAGAATCTGAACCGTGAAACTTAACAACGGAAATTGTAGAGACGTAGAAGAAATAATTGATATAACAAGAAGTAGAAAAGGAAGATGTAAGAAAAATATTACTACGAACAAGCCTGCAATGAATCCAGACCTGGATGTTTTGGAAGACGAAATATTAGGTTGGAAGAAGAATATTTTTAAATATCTTTGTGAAGATTTCATCTGTTGGATGAACAAAATAAAAACATGGTATACGAGTATGTCACTAATTGATTGACAGATATGGGAAATCAAGGAGAGACGTGCTTCGAAAAGAAAAGAGGAAAATTTCCTTTCGGAGCCCCGGGAGGTTGTTAGGAGTAGGCAATTAGTGTAGGAAGTTAGGACACAAATGTTTAAAAAATAGCATTAGCCAGAAGAAGAATCGTAGGACGAGAGAGTTTTTGATGTAGTTAGAGACAGTGTTTGATTTTGGGTTTAGACAGATTGAAGTTTAGTTAATTGGTGAATAGTAAATGGAACTTGAAGGAAGTTAGATGTAGAGAGGAATTAGATAAAAGAGAATTAGCAGAAATGAGAAATGATTGATAAAAGCGAATTAAGGAGTTGTGTAAGAGTTATAATTGTAGTGTGTAAAAGTGACAATAAATAGTTGAAGGCAAGAAAAATATGGAAGCCATTGGCGCTCGTATGTTATGAGAAATATGTTTGTAAACTACCTCAGGAGATAATAAATTTGCGGGAATCATACCTAACAGTTGTTGTGTGAATTAGAGAACGTAACCTAAATACGTATTAAACATTATTTAAAAGTTTTTAGACCTTATCAAAAATGTTCGGGTTGAAGGAAGTCAATATTTAAGTCGATAGCTTATTGTCAAATGTATGTTTGAAGGTATGTTCGCTTGATGTGGAACATTAGAGTATTCCTCACTGGTGGAGGATGGTCTGCTTTTTTGCGACCGACAACATCAGCACAGACAGCACTGATCGAAGATTTTTGTGAATCGGTGAAGAGAATCACCACAAATTCTGCACGTGGTATCGTCTCATCATCCACATTACCAGATCCTAAGTTACATAGCAATTATGATTTTTAAAATATGCATTTCATGCTTTTTTTTCAATTTCTGCGAACTGACTGGTGGTGATTTGGCGGATATTTTTGTAAAATGTGTGCTGAAATTTCTAAACAGGGCGTGCTGATGAATTGTTGGCTTATTCGACCATAACAGTCCATGTTCTATTAAAGGAGGGACAAGATTTAGGCGAACAGCAAGTACTTACTGACTGATTAGAAGTACCGTATTTAAGGTCTATATTGTCCGCTTCCTCAGCAGTGGAAATGTTTTATTGATTTTCCTGAAAGCAAGTATGACGTCGCATTTCTTTCTTTAGAGCTGATTAGGTTCTATAGGTAACACTGAAAGACGAACAGAACAGTTAATTTTCACATCAGGTGGATTTACAGGCTTCCTTCACGTGGAGTCATCACAGGGAGAAGACCTACCATCTTGAAATCTAATCATGAATAGGCTCATAAGAGGGTAATACCTCACGTATACCGTACTTCTTGCAGCGATTATAAGCAATTGCTCATTGACTGCAAAGATTTCGATGTTCTTACTCTTCTTATACATCTTATACATTTTTTTAAAACTATTAAGGCAGAAGGAATATGGATGTCTACTTGAGCAGCAATAAAATTACAATATATTCCAATCCACACAATTGTGAATGAGCTCAACGATGAAATATGCCATTCCTCGCCAGCATTCCATGTATTTACTGGAAGCGACACCACCAGTCAGTTCGCAGGAATTGGAAAAAGAAAGCATGGAATGTATATTTAAAGAAAATCATACTTGCAAAGTAATTTAGGATCTGGTAATGTGGAAGATAAGACGAAAGTGCGTGCAGAAGAATTTGTGGTTAATCTCTACACCGACTCACAAAAATTCTCGGTCATTGCTGTCTGGTTGATATGGTCGGTCATAAAACTCACACCAGCTTCCACCAACGAAGGACACTAAGACTCCACATCAAGCGAGAACACATTAGTAAGTATTTAATGAAGTTCTATGTAATATTCCCATAAATTACATACAATTATAGTTTTCGAGGTTTCAGCAAAAACATTTTTAAAAGTGACCATTGAGGAAATACAAGCCCATGCTTGATTTTAGAAATAACCTTCAAGTGTACAACGATGTTATCAATCATCCTATATATCACCTGTAAATGGCGTTTGCCCTCACTTAAGATATCTTTACATATATTCCTGCATTATTTATATTTTCTGTTTTTTTTTCATTATCGTAAGATAAACATTTTAGTTAAAGAAATAAGGAATTATTTTCAACGACCGGTGGAAATACCGCACACAAATATAATTGAACACGAATTTTAGGAATGATCCAAAAATGCATCAAAAGACTGCGATCTTGGCCAATAATTAGTTTTAGGATAAGCGGCCACAAAAGTTTGGAAAATCCCTAAATCGTGTTTTCGCATTTTTTACGGAGTAAGCACATCATTCAGAGTTAAGTGATAGTTTGGGTTTAGCTGCATTATACGTATGAAGTTCTCCAGATATAAGGCGTACAAGAAAAAATTTTCCTGGAATATACTGGATCTTTTGATCCAAAAATATGAATCATCAAGAATATCAACTGTAAATGGATTTTATCACTATAAAAGACATCTCTATTTATCTCAAAATTTTGTGATCCACAACGCCAACTACCCGGATCAACTACCCGGAGATATAGAAATGATCATGTCAGTGCAGGAGAGTTCAACAGCGAAGAGCGAGAATTGTTCTTAAAATATTGAAAAAAATCAGTTTTATCTCTGAAATGAAACCTTTATTGACAGACGTGAGGTGA
This sequence comes from Thermobia domestica, assembly GCF_964235325.1. Lineage (NCBI taxonomy): Eukaryota > Metazoa > Arthropoda > Insecta > Zygentoma > Lepismatidae > Thermobia > Thermobia domestica. The sequence continues at coordinate 61,219,270 of NC_137455.1, read as the reverse complement.
AAATCAGAATGTCGCTATCGAGGCATCTACATTCGAATCTAAGTGCGCTTGCCTTCAAACTTACCTCGTTGTAGAGCTACTTCTGAAAGTAAACCTAACAATATTGGTACCGTTGGAAAGATAATTTAATGCTCTACGAATTTAATTACGGATGTTTTTTCTATATCTCAACTCATTAGGGATATACAGAGCAAAAACGAAAACATTAAGAACAAAATATGTCAGTCTTTAATGTTTATGTTATATTTTCCGAAGAACCAGTGGATCTACCTAAAACACGAATAGACTAAATTATAAAGCACATCCTACAGATAAAACCGGGAAAAAGGCATTAATATCTTGATTACTTTCGGAGATATGGCCTTTTATTAGAAACGCTAATTTTTTAGCTTCAGTAGAGGAAGAGGGGGTGCACGAGAGGGACCTTACGCTCGTATCGAGGGACCGGCGGTCTAGAAATGATCAGAATAATGGACGTGACGATTTAGGACCACCGGTTTCTTTTGAACGAAACCTAATGACCACGTGTTTTCCCTCCCAATTATGACTACTCCAGCATCGTCATAGCCACCAAATACTACATTTTCAGTGATACAGTTTGTACATGATAAGACCTTAGCATTATTTGTACGCTACAGAGCATTCGACACTATGTTTACGATATGGACATCGTGTCGACGAACTGTCAGTTCTATAACTACAGTGAATAACAGAAAAGAGGCGTCTAGTGCTGGTTGCATGTCCGTGAGAACCGGAAGAAATTGACCACTTTGTATTCGCCAGCCCAAGTGCTTCGGTGCCAAAACGGAACTTCCGATCCATTCTCGTACTTGGAAATAAACTCTAAGACTGGAACTTCGCTGAAGTAGATGTTGGTAGTAGTGGTTGTGGGTTATGGAAAACATACTTCTTGTAATTTTAGATGAAAATCTCTTATATTGCAGTTTATCTAATGAATTCGAGAGAGTGCATTATAAAGTGCTATCAGACTTTCTCTCCAGCTGAAATTATACTTTGCACATTAGATGTGCTGCTTTTGAAAATTTTAGTTTGACATATTAGCTCAAGACACTCTTTCAACAGCTTTATTGTACTGCCTTTCCCAACGTTGAACAGTTGCTACGTTGTGTCACAACCGAACAAAGCAATGGGAGGCTCGGACAAAAATCTTCTCCAAGTATGGTTATTTTTACTGTTTCGATATCCCGTAGCCGACGTTTATGGTTGGACTTTGTATCTGGATGAAAAAGCACAGTATGGTTATTGATATTGACATGGTAATAAAGAAGCACCAAGACGTCTGTGTCATCTGCAATAACAGTAACATTGCGTTGTATAGCTGTTTCCACAGCGGATTTTACAATTAGAACATCGGCATCTCCTCTGCAGTGGAGGACGTCTTAACCTGCTTCTTCAAGTATATTACTAAATAAGTGCAAAAACATATGTTTGTTACTTTAGTTTGTTAAAATGTTTCCTTTCTTCTGTTGGCGTTTAGTTTCTGTCTTAAGATAACTATCAAGTGACCCATGTCCTTTACATCTTTTTATATGACCGCATTTTCCGTTAATGGTTTTCCATAATATCCATTGAACATTACAATTGCTCGCTTAGAACGTCGCTGAACATACTGAACGTAAGAATTGCAAATGTCAGGAAAGGTATCCTCTCAACCAGGATATGCCCTCTACGAGCTGTAGCAAGTGTTTCACCAGTAAGCATATGCAGTACAACGTTATTGGCAAAAAGTACCTCGAACTTCACCTGAATTCAAGAATTTGCCATTAAATAGCCAACGCAGCCCAGGAAACATTTAAATATGAAGCCCATCTAATAAAAATACTATATCTTTCAAGTGGCTTTCTTTTGCTTCGTTCCATACAATGGTCAAAACTTTCCACCAGAAAGGTTGGTCAAATATCACTATCGGTGTTGTTTTGCTACCAGTAGCTTCAGAAGCAAGGAATATTAATTTTGAGAAGATGCAAGTCATGTCAGTTGGGTCCATGTCCACCATTTGGTAGGAAAAATACGGAGAATCTTCCAGGATGGTCTCCTTTATGAAACATGTGTAGACCATTCAGATTTTAGAAATGGCTAACATTTCCAGAGTACATCAGGGATGAATTTTATATTGTTTTCGTACACACTAATTCTGTAAGCTCTTGAAAAGACAAGTAATATTATACTTTGTTTTCGGTGGTTTGTACACACTGAGAAAAAAATTGTAAGTAGCGTAATTAAAGAGGTAGGTTACATGCATAATTCCTGTAGTTTTTGGACTTAACGTACAGCGGACGTATAACTGAAAACGCACGTTTTATAATACTTTCCGTATAAGTGTTCCATCTATACGTAGTTTCTGTATGAAACAATATAGGCGGTCAGGATCTCAAATACAAATGGACGTATATAACATATAACTGTGGAATGTAACATAAGTATATGCATGTGATATACGGAAAACTGCTAGATGTCAGACATCCTAACATGATGTGCATGATGTAAGATCTAAGGGTAGTGCGAATGTGGCATATGAAGAACATATACTCCATACTTATTTCTGTAGTAAGCAAGAGGATCCCGTATATTTGTACAATGTACCATTGTCCGTGGAACGGATTTTTTCAGTGCGTGATTATTGAGATTCTTCCTTATTTATTATATCTTTGATTGAAACGCTCTTTTTGCGAACTACACGGGGTGACATCACTGCTGATGTGGGAGTTACTATGACAATTATTTCCATTTCATGAAATATGCCATGCCCATCAAGAGTCCGTATATTGTGATCGATATTATCAGCAACGTATTGTAAGAAAAGACCAGGAATGGCAGATACATCGCACTGATTAACCGATGCACTTCTCTCATATTTTAGATCTTAGTATAAGAAAAACAAAAACCCCTGTCGGTGTAGGGGATCGATGAAAAATTTAGAGCAAAACTGATGATGCTCTGTACTCCAAGTTCAATCTGAAATGGTGCTGTAGTGTTTTTGGTCTTGTGGCTTGCATACATGCTTGTCCGACCGAAGCTACCTTTCGACTTTCTTTTGACCTAATCACTGTTCCTAGAAATTCTCTCAGTGATTCTCGAAGGTAGGCCTACTCGAGACACCTACGAAGAGATGACATTTCTTCTGTTGATTGGTATGCCGTAATATCTATTGGAGTTGATCGTATGCCATTTCTTATAAGCTTTGCAGCTATGACAATGACCTTCATTGGGTCTAGGTCAAAACCCCCACAGCCAAAACCCCCACACTTAACAAATGTCAAAATGCCCACACGATCGGTCATAACTACCACATAAATGGACAAAACAGCCACACATAGCAACGGTCATAATCTCCACATAAATGGGCAAAACTCCCACATGCAGAAATAGTCACAACTGCCACAAAAATGGACAAAAACCCCAAACAATCGGACAAATCCCTCACACTCTGAAATGATCGTGATTGCACGTCTTTGTTGCGGCTCTTTATGACGCCCACTTTAGTGTTTCTGTCATTAGAAAACAGTGCAAGAAAAATAGCTGCAACATCAGTTTAAGTGGTATAAAAAATGTTATTAAAAAGTGCAAGGGCAAGACATGCAACCAGGATCATTTCAGAGTGTGGGAGATTTGCCCGATTGTATGGGGCTTTTGACCATTTGTGTAGCAGTTGTGACAATTTCTGCATGTGGGAGTTTTGTCCATTTGTGTGGGGGTTTTGTCCATTGATGTGGAGATTGTGACCGTTGCTATGTGTGGGAGGTTTGACCATTTGTATGGGAGTTATGACCGTTGGAGGTTATGACAGATTACCAGTGTGGAGGTTTTGGCTGTGGGAGTTATGACCGTTCGTGCATTTGGGAGATTTGTCCGTTTGTGTGGGAGATATGACCGATTGTGTGGGCGTTTTGACATTTCTTGAGTGTGGGAGTTTTGGCTATGGGGGTTATGTCCGTCGTGTATTTGGGAGATTTGTCCATTTGTGTGGGGTTATGACCGTTTGTGTGTGCGTTTTGACATTTCTTGAGTGTGGAGGTTTTGGCTGTTGGAGTTTTGACCTGTTCCCTTTCAATCAATTAAAAATTTCAAATGTTGGGTACGGAACCACTTTGCAGTAAAAACGGCAATGATCAAAAGCAATCAAAAGCAAGTGGAAGCAGAACAGAAAGGTTCTATGGTTAGAAATATCATTCTTACATTCATTTGGTAAAAGTGATGAAGACACCTTGGAGAAACATCCATAATAGACGATCTTCAACCCTAGTACTTTTCAGTTGCAAAGAAGAAACGCTAACAATTAACGTACGTCAAATTTTTGACAACTTATGAGTTCACGTGATACATGCAGTAGTAATGTCAGCAGTTTAGGGCAACTCTTTGCTCCTGGATCTCTGGCTCAAGTGCAATGGTCACTTACCCATTAGCCATGGTACTGAGATGCATAAATCCACCTCTCTAAATATTCTCGGGGTACGTTGGCAAATCCTCTAAATTTAGGAAGAGATACATAGGACCACTCAGTTTAAATTTTGCAAATAATCAAATTTAAAAATGTACTTTGGTAGTATAGGACCGGATTATATACTTTTGTAAGTTTGGGTGGTCTATTTAGTTCCTTTAAAGAGTATACATTTTCAAAATGTAAATTTCGCAGGTTCTTAATCTATTTTATTATCTTTGAGATAATAATGAGATGAGATATTCTTTTTTAGTCTTGTCACATTATTTGGTTATATGGGCAAGTGCAGTAGTCCATGTTCTTCCATAAGAAATGGGGACATTAACATGCACAAATTTTGGGAGGGGCTTTCGTAGAACAAATCTTTACATTTGGTAACTTCCAGAACAAAAAAATGATAAGTGTACTTTTAGATTTAAATATACCGTACAACTTGGGTGGTACATTTCGTTCCGTATAACTGTTTTATGCGTAAAAGCTTGCAAAAAGTCTAATTTTGTAGGTTTATGACATGTGTTATCGTCTTTGATAAAGTCTTACTATCTTACATGGTTACATGAGTTAGTATAGGAGACCATTATCTTTTACAAGATATGGATAAATTGATGTACTTCTTTAACTCCATGGTGAAATACATAGGAATAAGCATTAAATTTGGGAATTATCATAATAATATTTGGTACATCTTCTCTGGATCTCAAATATATACATTTGTAAATTTTGATAGTCCTGTTTTGTTGGTAAAAATATTGCTCTATATTAGTATTGGCACGTGGAAGGTAATTGGCTTAATTTATGTTCTTTGTTGAGCCTTTAACACGTTTTATGATTAAAGTATAAATTCATAAAGTGATTAAAAGAACATAATGGAGAATGTTTTATCAATGTTTAAAGGTATGGAAGCAATTTCACAATTTACTCCAGCATAAAATAAGATTTATATGTTGTTGTATCACATCCTCTGTGGGGGGCGAGGTGGCTTAGTGGTAGAGCGTTCACCTTCGGTGCTTGGGGTCCCTGGTTCGATTCCAGCTCATTACGTGTGGCCTTTTGGTGGACAAACACCGTGCTCATGGGTTTTCTCGGGGATCTCCCGTATCCTCCCACTTTCTTCATTCCTCCATTTCATTCATTCCACATCATCACCGTCTCCTTTAGCCTAACCGGCATAACCGTCTTACGTAAAACTTAAAGATTTCATGTCACTTTCAAACAGGAAAATAATAATGGCCCAAGATAGATGATGAAAGAGTTATATTCCATCTATAATAGAGCACTAAGGAAGACACGTTTAGCAGTTGAAGTAACAACTTTGACAAATCAGTTATATGATAATTGGTGACTTGTAGTCGTAGAAAACTGTGGGTTTTCTTAAATTTAAATGTGTAGCAATACTTTTTAAATAGCCTATAAAATAAAAAAGGGAGAAAAGGAACATAAGTTAGGAAAGATAACAGGAAACCAGAATTAGGTCACAAAAAGTGGCTAACGGTAGCTTTTACTCTATGCATTGTTCCATTAAAATAGGCAATAAAAAACGAATGACATACAAAATCCCGTTCAAGTTCCTTGGAATAAAGTGGAATTTGTTCTCCGTCTCCACGATTTCAGCAGTATGCTGTCTATGTTTAAAAATGAAAGAGAGAAGAAAAGAAGAAGAAGGAGGAGGTATTAGATGGGTTTACAACGATAGGTGTTAGATGTGATATATGCGACCTTCTTGTTACATCTTAAAAGAACGCTGCACAATAGTTTTCTGTTCCATCCACAACTCTAGCAATGGGAATATTTCGCTTCATTCTATTAAAGTACCCTCTTGTGTGCGGTAGAGGAGTAAATTTCTTTCCCACAAAGTAATAGTATCCGTTCCATACAAGGTCAAATATGATGCTTCTGGTCATGTAATGCGCCATATTTCATGCATCATGAACTAGTACTAAGAAGAGCACTGTTTTCGTTCTAAATTTCCTCAGCCGGAAAAAAACTCTGTATTATGAAAGGGTGTTTGCAAAACCATACGAATGAATGAAGAATCCCAAAAATTATGTCCTTTCCCCAGATAAACAATAAATACGAGGGATCAACAATTGTCCTCAATTTTTACATACTCATCTGACATTGTTCATAAAGACTTCTAGCATCGTTTGTTTTATTGCAATGCTGTTGTTGACATGCAATGGACGATTGATCTTAATTTCAACATTTGCTTCTCTTTTGTTGTAGACAAATCATGGCCGCTACATTAGAAGTTTACACTAAAGAGAAACAACGAGCAGGTTCATCCGGTTTTTGTGGTCGGAAGGTGCATCAGGAACCATGAGTAATTACAAGATGATGTGCCACTTTATATATAGTCACTCTCTGTCTAACAGAATCGTGTCACATGCTAAATTTTGACATCATTTGTGGCTGTAGATAGTCGTCTGAGTTCTTTTCGTGCGTAACATTTGTTAGACCATTTTTGATTTTTTCAATCCATGCGTAGATATTTCTTTCCGACAAGATAGTGTTCTCGTATTGTGCCGAAAATCTTTGATGGATTGCGGGTCCACACACAACTTCCAACCACAAAACCCAGATCACTGCTCGTTGTTCACCTGTGGTGCAAACTTCAAATGGAAAGGCAAATGGATGAATTAGGATCAAACTTTCGTAGCATGACCACAACAGCACAAAAATAAAATAACAGATGTCAGTATAAACAACAAAAGCAATGTTATGTGAAAATTGCGCATATTTTTTACTTACCCTGTTGCAAATTCCACACTATTACTATCATTTAACGGGAAAGTATATGTCCAGAGGTCAGACATATATCAAGGGATATATTACACTAACTAGGGATGATTCCATATCGGGACCAAGTACCTGGGGAAAATTATATATCGTCTGAAAGCTCTTTCTATGAGAAGTACGAAACCGTTTGCAAATCACGGGAAAACCCGCAACTTGACCTTATAGGGAGCCGGTTTGTTGGTGTTTATGATCTTATGTATGGCACATTCGATAGAATAAAAATGAATGTTACGCGAAGCGTCTGAAGCCATCATGTTCACTTTTAGTTTTTTGCTAGAACGTGACTCGAGCAAGGGTTTGATAATATCACTTTGCACCCAGATATACCCATTTAGTCAGTGTTGCCAATGAACTATAAATACAATAAGACAGATGGTTTCTGTACCACTGGATGTATATAACACTGACAACCTACAATGGTTGGGAGACGGAACACTCAACGTCTTTTCTATAGTGTAGTGTGATGTTTCTGCCAAGCTTGGTGTATAAACGTCTCATCGTCCGGAACCTGCTTTACAATTTCTCATTTTAAAATTGGTTGGCAACGCTGACGAACTAGGGTACTCGGGAGAGGAATATGTCCACAGTATATTTTCTCTAATGACGAATGATGTTTATCCCACGTTTCATGGATATACATCCAGTGGTACAGAAACCATCTTCCACATTGTATTTATAGTTCGTTGGCAACACTGAGCAAATGGGTATGTCTTTGTGAAAAGTGAAACTATCAAACCCTTGCTCGAATCACGTACTAGCAATGAGCCAAAAAGGAATATGATGGCGTCAGGCGCTTACGCGTAATATTCATTTTTATTCTGTCGAATATGCCATACATAGGGTCACAAACATCAACACCGGACCCTTATAGGGTGAAGTTGCGGGTTTGCCCATAATTTGAAAACGGTTTCCTACATCTCATAGCAAGAGCTTTCAGACGATAAATATTTTTTTCCCCAGGTACTTGGTCACGATATGAAATCATCCCTAGTAAATAGGATGAAAGGGAAAGCGTCAGTATAAAAGTTAACTCGTAACTTTCGAGAAAATTGAAAAAGAAAAAAACAAATTAATTTGTAAATGCAAACATTCATGCTGAACGAAAACTACTTTACCTATTAAGTTGAGACTAATCTAGGAACATACCCTCAATAATCTATTCGCTAACACAGTACCAAGATTACAATACGTAGCATGGTTAATGAGACGTTGCCGGAAATCATGGTTTACTACTAACTTAATTTTATATTTAAATAACATTATGTCCAAAGTTAAGCTGTATCACAGTTGACAAATTACTGTGAGCTTAACAAAATACCATGTTTAGCCCATTGCTTACCCGTGACATCGATACGGATAACATGAAAACGTAGCCCTTATTACGGGTCGTACTAATCCTGGAGATGCTGAAATTTGTTAGTGGTTGCAAGGCAAAACGTAGTTCTACTGTTTCTTCTTATTTATAGAAACACAACACAACAGGTATTATACACAATTACAGTGTTCATCTTTCATGAAATAATATATTTACAGCTTCCGTTTTAAGCCTTGTGAGGCAATCAGCATAAATATCTATATAATTGGTCATTTTTAAGAGTCAGTTGTAGGTTGCACTAATCCTCCATGTTGGCGACTTATTTAGGATATTCGTCCTTGCTTTTGCACAATAAAAGAAGTTATAGTTTTCTGGAATGTTTTTCTACATGGTACGTTTATTTAAAAGCTTGAAAGCAATTGATTGCAGCCTAGCTTATTATTAAGTATATTGTATAAAAATGTCATTTCATACAACGTTGTCCTTTGTTTGAGGGTTAGAGTTTCAAAATTCCTATTTAGTGAATTAGAGTTTTCAGTTCTTGGGAAAATGTTTGTTTCCTTATATACAAGATATCTAAGAAATTTGGACTTGATTTTCTCTATTTTTAGTGAGTTAATTCTTGTATCTGGATTCCCTGCAAGCATCGCGTATTCGAATTTGGATCGAACGTAAATTTGATACAATTTTTGAAGTTTGGTAGGTTTACGAAACTCCCTACTAATTCTTAAAATAAAACCCAAGATTTCTGTTCGCTTCACGTATTATGTTCTCAGTATGAGGTTCAAATGTAAATTTTGTATCATACATTACTCCTAAATCATTGACAGCATTTACAACAGGTGGTTGAGTCTCATTAATTGAATATTTGAGTTGCAATGTTTTTTTTAAAAGTTTTGTAATACTCATGATTTTACACTTACTAATATTTACATTCAATAAATTACTTTAACACCATTTCCCTACTGAATTTATATCTTGTTGAAGTTTATTACAGTCATTTACGGAATTTATACATCTGAAAAGTTTGCGATCATCGGCATACAACAATTCGTGGGAATACGTTATACATCTAGAAAGATCATTTATAAATATAACGAATAGTAGAGGACCCAAATTTGACCCTTGTGGAGCAGAAGATACTTGCAAGTATTCGGCTGACTTGTACCCTTTATATACAACGAACTGCCTATGGTCTCTCAAATACGACTCAAGCAGCCCAATTAAGTCTGTGGAGAATTTAAATTGACGAAGTTTCTCTATTAATACCTTGTTATTTACTCTATCAAGTGCTTTCACAAAATCGGTATAGATAATATCTACTTAACCACCTTGATCGCTTTCAAAAAATCGGTGTAGATAATATCTACTTGTCCAACTTGATCTACACTGTAAAAAATATCGCGAAGGTTTCTCATCTTGGGGGAACGATTTTGCATAGAAAAGTCTAGGTTTCCGGATAAATCAACAGAACGTTACTCCATTTTAACGAAAATAAGACACTTTCCGTAAGAAATCAGGAAAGATTCCGTGCGTTCAAAAATATATAGAATCCTTTCATCATCGGAAACATCTTTTCTTTATTTTAAAGGAATCTTCTCATACATTTCCCATAATTTGATGTTACTTTTCCATTATTTTATGGTAAACTAGCTTTACCTGGCTACTCGGAAAATAGCATCAGGGAAATAAATGAAAATCATATTTTGTTTAAATATGATTAAACGTCCGATGGGAAAAAATAAAATAAAGGTAGAAAGTAAGTAGAAAAGTGTATTACATTTTTTTATTATTTTCATTATTTGACATAATGTAACTTAGGGTTCACTCTAGCAGACAGTCCTACCGAAAAGAATATTTATAGGTAAAATACGATGTAAAACACTTTTCGTGAGAGTGTGAATATAAGTAATTTCGGTATTACTCGTACAGACGATTCTACCAAATTTTCACATATTTCTTACATTTCCAGGTTAGGGTACAGGTTAGTATTTCTTTTAACAGAGCATGCACTAAATGAGAGGCTTCATTACTACTTTCACAATGACTTCAGCAAGTCTCAGTGTCTATACAGTGTACATATATGGAATATTTTTGGAACAGGGGGCCAGATTATTTTGCTTAAATTGTGTACTTTCTTGCTATAGTTTCATGTATTTTTTTATGGTTTAAGTAGGCCATAAGTTAGTTTGGGTTAGTTTAGGATATTTGGGGCGTTATTCGAGCAGACTGTTCTACAAAATTTTCACACATTTATTACATTTTTGGAGAACATGCTGTAAATGAGGAGCTAGTGCATAAACCACAAACCAAATTGTAGGCGGCCACTAAAAAGCACGAATGCTATCTAACCGAGTCAGGGCAGGAGCGCAGCAAGGGGGCCAAAGCGGAGCGAGGTGGTGCGTCCGTAGACTTTCTTGCTGTATTTTCTATAATTTTTTATGGTTTAGGTAGGTTAGGTTACTTTGGGTTAGTTTTGGTCAAGTTGGGTTAGGATATTTGGAGCATTACTCGAGCAAACGGTTCTACCAAATTTTCACACATTTATTGCATTTTTTTAGAACACGCACTGAATGAGGAGCTAGTGCATAAACCACGAACCAACTTGTAGGTGGCCACTAAAAGGCACGAATGCTATCTAACCGAGTCAAAGCAGAACCGCAGCAGGGGGGGCCGAGAGGAGCAAGGGGGTGCGTCCATAGACTTTCTTGCTATATTTCTGTACTTTTTTATGGTTTAGGTAGGTTAGGTTACTTTGGGTTAGTTTTGCTCAGGTTAGGTTAGGATATTTCGGGCATTACTCGAGCAGACGGTTCTACCAAATTTTCGCACATTTATTGCATTTTTGCAGAACATTCACCAAATAAAGAGCTAGGGTATAAACCACGAACCAAGTTGTATGTGACCACTAAAAAGCAAGAATGTTATCTAACCGAGTCAAAGCAGGAGCGCAGCAGGCGCGTCAGCGACGGGGGTATACGCATAAACGAGGATAATGGAAAAGCACACCTACACATGTTATACTTTCAGTATCACTCAAATTTCATTTCAGTATGTTGTGCAGTGACAGTAATTAGTTATATTCAGATTTTTTTTTACGAAATATGTTTCACATCGTATTTGCCTCTCTTTTGAATTTTAACTTCGTTTTCACACTTTGCACAGTTACGCTCGGTTGCACAAACCAACAATTATGATCGGATAGGATAAAGTGTTGATTATTTTTATCTTTGGGTAAGAACCTTACATCGTTGCACCAACAGTTTGTGAGAAGGAATTAACTTATCCACGAATAATCAGACGTTGTATAAAACTATGAGGTTTACGACATGTCATGCAATATCATTTGATTGTCTAAAACAGTGCAGTAACAACTGAAAAAATAAAAATAAAAAATCTGATACGCATAGAACTGATTATAGCATTTCGTAGTAGATATTGGAAGAAAGCGGTCTAAGTTGGCTCTTCGGGAAGGCAAATGTGTTTTAATGCTTCTGGTCAGACATATCTTTAAGAAAAAAGAAAGATATCAAATATTGAAAAGGAAGCTGCATCTAATATTTCAAAATATACATAGGAGCGCTTTTTTGGGGAGGAATAAGCGGGATGGCGTGGGAAATCCACCGGCAGGAGCTCATGTAGTTCGAATCTTACATTAAGCCTCTCTGCTGAAGGGGATGCTAAACTCCAAACCAAACCAAACATGGATATCTAGGACCCAAATATTAAAGGAAAAAAAGCCTTGCTCTAACAGATCACACTTCTTTATCCACCTGTTAAGCGACATGTTCAAGTAAAGGTAGATAGTCCCGTTCTCTTAAATAATGTTTGGCTACAAACTACGCTAAACTTCACAGAAATACTGTCTTCTTAAATTCACGTTCGGTTTATGCGCTAAGTATGGGCATACCATAAGTATAGGGTATGATAGGAAGAGTAGAAAATATTAGGGTAGAGTAGTGTAGATTGAGTTAAAGTACGTTAGCTCAATGCTTTGCCGTTATTTTCAAATGTAGGTTAGGGTAGAATATGTTAGGTTACGTTAGCTCAATGTTTAATCATTATTTTCACAAGTAGGGTAGAAAAATTAAATGAAATAGTTCGGTTTAACGTCCCAAGATTATTTCCCTTTAGACTAAGGGAGACGATGATTGAAGGAAGTGAATGATGATGGTGAATTGGTGGAATTAGAACGTGGGAGAAAAGGAGTACTCTGAGAAAAAATACGGACACGATGATGTCTAAAACAAATTTACGTGGCCGGCATTCGAACCATGGACCCCAGAACCCAGAGAAATATAGGATAAATTAGATAAGGTTAGGATAGATTAGCTCATCGTATTGCCACGCCTAACCATGATACTTTATTTAACCCTATGTCAGCAAGAAATCCCCTCCTGCGCTACTCTGCTTGGACACCTTTTGAAAACACAAGTTTTAATATAGATTTACATTTCCATCGCCGTGCCAGTTCTGCCCAAAACAATAACAACGGTTGAAGTTTACATTTGCGTTAGCAATTGGTTATGTTTTATTCCAGAAAATACCGTAGCATTGGTGTACGTAAATATGACTCTTTTAATTATGCAAAGTTTGTGTTAGTAAATCACTATCGTGTTTGCATAATGGTAGCAATTGGCGATGCGGTACAGATTTATGTACGGATCCAAGCACAACTTCATTCCATATATAGGCCCTAGGTCTATTTCTTTTTCAGCAAATGTAGTTTTGTATGTTCAATAATCGTTCTTGGGGTGTTCCTTAGAATTTAAGTACTAACAGTAACGAAAATATTCTAAAGATACATTTGAATACTAAGGAGGTATTTTAGATATCAGAGAGGTTTCCTAAAAGCGGCTGCCTCATTGAAATGAAACATGACAGAACGGAAGTGAAAAATCTACATGCTGTGTTAGAAGATAAACACGTCACTATTATCAGACGAAGATAGTCCTACCACAACATGAAAGTTATATTACTCCTCATGTGGTCTTGACAGCCGAATATCAACATCAAGAGTGAAGGTTTTGTTGTGCTATTCATTCCCACTGGTCTAACGGTAGCGCGTGCACGTTTTGTGTACGTGATCCCGGGTTCGATTCCCGGTGGGAGAGCCTTTGAAATTTTAAGTGTCATGGATATATTTGTGTTCGTGTTCCTGTCTACTTTGGTAAGGGTTAAAAAAAAATTACGAATAAATTCGTGTGCTTAGGAAGATGAGGAATGATCAGTTGATTTTTAAAAAATCTGGAAGGTGGATCGACTGATGCCGTATTTGGAAAGTCAGTCCAAAGTTCACGGGTTAGATTTCTGGTGTACTCACGTAATTTTCACTCTTCGAATTTATATTTTACTAAATTTGTAAAAATAATTGCATCCGTTCTCTCTAGAAGAATGGGAACACCTTGAGCAAGGAAAACTTTTCTTCTTTTAATGGTTCGCACATGAAAAATATGGTATTTAGAAACTATCAGAAAAATTCCAATTCAAATTAATTTTCTAAATATGACTGAATACTTACAATAGATGTAAATCCAATCACTTTCGACTACATAAAACTCTTCCTCACAGTAAAAAAAAAATGCTTTACGGACCCACATGCTTGTAAACTTTAATTAACAAATTTGTAATATTATTTTAATAGACCCGTGTGTAAATAAACTAAGTACCATATGTTCTTACTTCTGTGGTGCATATCTACGTAGAAAAACAAGAAAAAAATTCCCCATAAGGTAGCCATTAAGCATTGCTATACAAAGTGAAATGAAGTCAAGTATCTGAATTAAGTGTGCTAACTCATGACGCGCAATCTTAGGAGTGTTCGACAGTTATGACATCCACATCTTCGTGAAATTTACGTTTAAAGCAAAATTTAAGAATCAAACTAGAGTCAAAATTACAGTTGAAGTGATTAACTGTATGTGAGATACAGTGTGTGTCGATTTACAGAAAAGGAAGTGTATATAAACAATGTATTTATTGTGTATTTCAGATGTAAAGCATCACGGGCAGTAGCCAATGCTGCGCGATATTTCGCGCGGTGTTGCCGGATTGCGGACTCCCCTTTCCCTTCTCGCTCTTCCTCCAGCTGAGATTATGAAACATAAATTTGCAACATTATTCACAATGTAACAATATTATTCCAGCAATATCTGGAATTTTGACTGTGTATCCTAAAAGTATATATAGGAACTAAATTACTTACCTGTTATCTACTCCAGTAGAACTGCTAAAGGCTCGTCTTCCCCACTACTTTCACTATCGTCTATGTCAGTTAATATTTCGTCATTGTCTGAATCTGAGTCTTGTAAATTTACTATTATGGGTTCCAAAAATTCGTCACGTCCTATTTCTTTCATGAAGTCATCTTCTTGTAATTTGTCTGTGTGTTGTACGCAAGATTCCCAGTCGTTTTGCGTTACGCTATCAATTTCTTCGTTTATCAGTCTTTCAACGTCTGTCAACTTGAATGTCTTATTTCCTGTTGCAACTCCTCTCTTTACTTGAGCCCATATAAGCTCGATTGGGTTGTATTGACAATGATAGGGTGGTAACCTTACTATTTCGTGTCTGTTTTCGTTTGCCAGTTGGTCTAGTTCGTACATTTTAGATTGGTTTTTTAACGGCATTATGCGCTGCAATAGCTCAACCTTAGTTTCTGTTGCCGAAAATTCAACACCTTTTTGGTGTAGCCATTCAACAATGGCATCTTTTCTAGTTGATGAATTTGGAATTTTATTCGTGACGACTGAATGATATGGGGCATTATCCATTATTATAATGCTACCCTCCTCTAAATAATTTAGAAATCGGTTCAAAAACCAATTCTTAAATGTAGCACTTGTCATTTCTTCGTGATAGTCAGAAGTTGATTTAGACCGAAATATCCACTTACTTTCAGTTATAAATCCAGTTTTTGCAGATCCCACATGACAGACAATAAGTCTGCTTCCTTTTCCCGGAGGCACCTTTAATCCACCGTTTTTTGTGGAATCTGGCCAAACTGACTTATGCGAATGATTTTGATTTACCCAAGTCTCGTCCAAGTAAAATATTGGTCTTGTGTCGCCAGAAGTCCGAATTTCATGCATCTTCCGAAGAAATTTTAGTCTTGCCGCCACAATATCACACATCTTCATTAAAACTTACGTCCATCGGTTGTTTTCTTATACCTGAAACCTAAAGCCCGGAGTATTCTGTAAGTGGATGACTTGGAACCTGTAAAGGAAATCTTACTTTTCAAAGCATTTGTGATTTTTTGCAAAGTCGGAAATTCGCCTTGGTCATAAAAGTCATAAACAGTCCTGCGTACTACGTCCTTCTCAAATTCATTAAGGTTTGGGAGCCTTTTGGGAGGTCCTTTGTGTTTTCTAGGAGATAGAAAAACTGGAATATTACTGGGAGGCACCTTTTTTGCCTCCACGCAGATTCGTGACACTGTGGCTCGATTTATCCCGCAAGCTTGTGCTGTTAGCCTTTGACACTTTTTAAAGTTAAGTTTCTTTCTTTCTTCTTGTGATGAGTATTTCTTAAAAAAAATTGTAAATACAAAAAATAATTCTCCGAGCTTGACTTCGAAGCACTTCTTTTTTAGAAAATCCCGCACTTGCACTCGGTTTACTAAAAGACATTGTCAATTTTAGTTTTCGGAGAACAAACGAACTACCAGGAAAGAAAGCAACCCAGATACTGATGAATTCTGTTTATGATAGAAGACAAATTGCGTTCCTACACGAATAGCCCCTTTGTTCCTTATCAGTTTTCATAACAAATAACATTCTTGGGGCTTGGTCTAGGTCTCATGAAAACAATCCGTCTGATTCTCTTAAGCAAGTCCATATGATCGAGTTTGTTTTGGGTTACGATAATTTACGACACCATTCAGACGCTTGGTGCTTTTGAATCCCTGCTTGAGGGGAAAAGAGGGAATAAGTGGTCGCATATATGTAACGTAGTGAAACGTGAAAGAAAAAATAAACAAAACATACTGCTTTTCTTTCTGTCGACTAAGGAAGAATCTATCTGGAAGTGAACTTCAAACCAATACTAGGAACTTCCCGTACTTTGTTCTCGCTCGCTTACTACTCTCAAGGGTGTAGCCACCGGGGGAAAGGGGGCCCTGTCTTTCCAAATTATTTCCAACCCCGAAATGAGGTTTGTTTGGTATATGTTTAATAAACTTATTTAATAGTTAATGTAAATGAGGGACGTTTATGATAAAACATGAAAATTAAAAAAGAAAACATCATCAGTACGGTTTTTGTACCTAATTAAAACAGCTAAAATTAATCATATGCTTTACATTTTCATTTCCCTTTCTGTGTGAAGTCTCTATATTATTGCATAATAATAGGGCCTATCTGAGTTGGTATTTTTTTTCAAGTTTTTTTCCCTTTACTATTTCAACCCACATAAACACAAAGTCAGATAAACAGATTGCCAAAAACAGCATTTGTTTTCTTATGAATAGCTTATTGATTCATATTTTACACTCCGGGTTTTAACTTCAGTACTGTCAAGATCCGTCTTTTGATAAGGTAGCATTGTGAAAATATAATATGTGTATAGTATGTATGTATGTATGGTGAATTAAAATGCTTTCATGTTGTGAAAGAAGTAATTTGTTCTGCTTTTAATATGTGAAAAGTTTGCCTCCCATTGTAAGTAGTGTACCCCTAGAACAACCTGCTGGCTACACCCCTGATTATCCTGTAATAAAAGTTGTGAGTTCTATTTGCAATTCGAAACAAAATCCACTGGAAATTAGACGCGGGACTCAACGCTCGTTTTACTAATTGTTTTATATGGAAACCTTTCAAAGCGTGTATCACGACAACCAGTAGACATAGGAAGATGTAGTTTTCACGTATTTGTTCATAATTCTTTTCTCTACTTCGTAAAGTGAGCAGTTAATGTGCTAATGCAATATTTCTAAGTAGCGCCTGTGATATTGTCAAGATTCGCAGTAGCGCGAGAAGTCAGTGTGCAGAAATGCTTGTCGCGAACTGTCAACACTGCTCAATGCCAATTGGACGCCGTGTGAAGCCAACTCAAGGCCATGCCGCTTATCATTTGAAATCTGCTGTACATATGGATTCATACAATATATATCTGCACGAAAAAAACTGACAAAGACTGTAGTGTACATACAGAATTCTTAAATCTAATATATTCACCTTTAAGGATGTGACGTACAATCATTATTGGTCTTCTATCAATCAACCACCTATCAACCAATCATCAATCAACTTTATAGTTGTTGCACTCTTCTACGTCATATGGACATTTTAAAAAGATATAGGCCTTTTTGAATGAAGGTAATATATATACTGTGCTTCAATAATGCTAAATATATGCTATGGTTTTAGTCTTAAAGTTTTACAATGAAACTTCATTGTTTTTAAGAATATAAGGCCACATTAAAAAGAACAGTGATTTTGGAACAACCTCTAATTTTCACTTTCTTGCGATATTTGACCCGTCTTGGCTCACCATGTTTTCTTACGGAGTGATACCTGATTTCACATTTTATGCAGCACGGAGTCCTGAATTTTGTTATCCATCAAAGATGCAAGAAGCACGTACGGCCGACAACTTCTATTTTTTTTTAGATTAGCGTAAAAGTTTCAATGTTGTTATAAGGGAGACATAAGTTTGATTTGCAGAATCGAAGACAATCAAAATAAAAAAGAGAAGAAGGAAGAAAAAAGATGATATACATTGTATTAGCATCTTTGGTGAATCATATAATTCAGAAGGTCTCCATGCCGTATAAATTTTAAAATCATGCATCACTCCGTAAGGAAAATATTTTTTAGTATGTTTCCGAAAGAAATCGGAAAGGTTTTATTATGAAACCTTTCCTGAAAAATGCGGCAGCTCCGGAGGCAGAGACATTTCCGAACAATTTCTTAAACTGCAATTTTCCAACTCACTAAGAAACACGTATGTTTCCGAAAACTGTCGGGAATATGTTCGGAAACTTTTCCGATCCAAGCCAGAAAACTTTTCTGATCGTTTTCGGAAACCTACAGGTTTCTTAGCGAGTCGGAAAAATACATTTTCCGAAATTCCTCGGAAACGCCTCTGCCTCCGGAGCTGCCCGCATTTTTCCGGAAACATCGAAAAAATATTTTTACACTGTAGGGTGCATGCTATAAAATTGTTAAGAATACTGGGATTTGTGACTACCGATCTACCGTGGACGAAGCCATGCTGGTATACTGAAATAGATAGCTTTATGTGTTTTTTAACCCGTGTATAAAGAATAGATTCAAACACTTTATCAATAGTACTCAATATTGGTACATGCCTATAATTTTAATATCTTTACCATTATTAGGCTTAGGAATGGGACAGACGTCTGTTACTTTCCATTCACTGGATAATTTATAAGTAGAAATAACTAGGTTGAATAAAATATCTAGTGGAAGTAGAAAGTGTTCTTCACAACTCTTTATTATATAATCTGGAATACCATCAGGTCATATCGTTTCCTTCCCCTTCAGCTTTATTATTGCTTTTTTGAGTCTTCTCAAATTTTAGAACCCTTAATTTGTCCAGTGTCTCATATGAGCTTTTACTATTACTACTGCTATTCATGATATCTTAGTTATTATAGACTGACTGAAAATATGTAGCAAATGAATTTGCAATATACTAACTAATTCTTGACTATTGCATATCAGCGTGTTACAATTAAGGTGTTGGGTCTTAAGTAGGGTATGAATGTATGTTCTAGGACACTTTTCCTCCTCAACCCATCCTAACTGTAAAAAGAATTATGAAGCCGCAACTGACTATTGCACTTTAACACAGAGGGATCCCCAAAGTGAGATTGAATATGCTTTTATGACATTGAAAATCATAAAAACTTACATCTAAAAACTTACATCTAAAACTACAATATACTATACATAATTACACTTTTATTCTATCCCATAATGCCCCCAAGCTAAGGTATTTTCCCCATCCTGTAATATGTATCTTTTATCATCTGATGAATCTAATGCCAGCTTATGAACGGTTATGCTATATATATCGTGCTTATAACACCTAATGAGGTTTATGTCTTTATACGTTTTAACATTTTTAAAGAAGCTCTCTTTATAATCATTAAACTGCAACTCCTTTGATATTACAGCTTTAGTTACTCCTTTAGCTTTTTTCTCTTCTTTATTTTCTACTCTATAAGCAAACATCTTTGACCTTAATCCAATAAACTCTGTCATTATCTTACCTTTATTCACATCTTTCATCTTACCTATTACTTTTTTGTTTATTAGTGGCAGTCCATATATGTTATTTCCCCGTATTCACTCGTATCAAAATGGTCAACTATTTCTGCTATATCTTTATAAAAGTCATCAGTTTCAATCTCATATATAAAGCTATCAGTATCCATATAACATAAATCTATATTGTTTCCATATTTCGGCTTCATAGTGTTATAGTGAAAATCATACATTAATAGTTTTGATAGTTCTAATACACTCATACCAACATATATTGGCTTATTAAATGTTAATCGCTCTTTTTTCATATGTATAGCACATACATTCTCTGTAAATATTGTTCTGTATCAAAATTTGGTTTTGCAATTAATTTTTCTACTCTTTCAGGATCACATTCTAATTGTATGGGCTGCCTCTTTCTAATATTTTCCATAGTCTTTCCAAATACTGAGTTATTCATGAGCTTATAAAAATCTTCTTTAAACTTGTTTTTAGCTTGCGTTCTCATATTTGTATTTAAATCGTGGTATTTCTTTAACCAGTCTGATTGTTTGAATTCTAATACTCTATGCACTTTCTTTAATTTCATTCCAAGCGACATATATAGTTTTAAGTTCCTATAGTGAACTACATATCTTTCCTTATTATAAAGTGTTGTTAGTAGTTTTGATTGTTTTGATTCTGGTGGACACATATTTTCTGGAGCTAATGGTAAATCAGAATGTTTGTTGTGTAAATACTTTGGATATTCTAAATCTACTTCTAATATGTAGCCAGTTTCTGAATCATCTGGAATGTTCATTATATCTATGTAAGGTTTAATCCACTTAAAGTCTTTATAAGGCATGTATTGACTCATTGCCCATACATATAAGTTGTTTGCGTCTAGATATGCTAGGTATGTTGAACACTCATCTTTATTATAATCTTGCATATATTTGTTGTTAGCTTTTACATATATTTTACTACATTGTGAGACACCTCATCGTATACCCTTTTCTAGCATTAGTATTTTATCATAATCAGTCAACATTTCTAAGTTAATTTTAGTCATCTTTAACATTGCATCCCACGATAGACCCGGTGCTGTATAATACCAAGCAGGATCTAACCCATATGCCTTTAATCACACATCTCTAAAGTTTTCAAATATATCTGTTAATTGGAGGACATCTGTTTTGTTATAATGTTCAGTTAAGTCTTTCCCTAACTTCAGATCGAATTCTTTACAAACTCGTACATGAAGCTTATGGCGTTCAGGACTCATTTTTTCTCCCGTTAATCTGTTTGTAAATTTGTCTGGGGATAATGGAAGAGGTTCTTTCAATTTTTCAAATGAATCAAAAAAGTCATATGGATAATCACCTTTAGTATTAACTAGATCAAGTTTATCAATTGGGAAAAACTTTAATGTTTCTCGAAATTGTTCTGGTTTTAAATTACTAGTTAACTCTGCTAAACTCTTTAGCATAAATCTAAATGAATCAACAAATCTTAAATTTATTCCATCTTTTTCTGATCCTGCTTTTATATATTTTTCATATGTTATGTACCTTTCTTCATTATTTGCGATGAGTTTAATTTTCTGTGTATCATAAGCTAACTCCTTAATAAACAAATGCGTATCATAGCCAGTTAAGTTGTGAAGAAATACAGGAACAAAGTTGGGATTTTTATAGTATAAATTGCAATAACAGTGAGCTGCACCTCTAAACTTTCCAGTTAAATGAACATGATCTCTTACCCTTGCTTTATTTTTATTTATCTTATACAAACACTTTTTTAGGTCATGCTTCCATTCTTTTATTTTCTCACTCATATCATCTTTATCCTTATAGAAGTGTATTTTCCTTTTTAATATAGTTATTTTTTATATCAACGGCTGGTGGTAAGTCATTCAAGTTTTTCTCACATATATGGCAAGTATCCGAACTGTTATAAGCTTCTATTTCCTCCTCACTAAGCGGGGTCATATCAACTACCCTGTTATATATTTTCTTAATTTCTATTGCTTCCTTTTGTAACATTTCAATAAATACTTTTGCAGCATCTGGACCTATATAACTAACAGGGGCTTTATAGTTCCCATTTGAATATTTGACATAGTAACAAAAACTCATTGGTTCATGCTTTTGATATTTTACTGTTTTACTACAATTATGCTCTATTTTTAACTTACATAAGATGCATTCAAAGTCGGCAATTATCACAAATGGAACTCTTTATGATCGATTATAGTTTTGAAACTCTATTTGATTGTCGTATGGTTTTGGAAGTTCTATTCTAACTGCCTCATGCTCTTTACAATATAGCATTTGGTTTTGCAACTGCTTCTCATTTCGAAAGTGCCTCGTTAAACATCTGTCGCAAAAGTATAACTTCTCAGTATGTTTTGTCACTTGACTTCTTATTAATCGTGATAAGTCTTTTATCCAACAAAAATGATTGTTTTTTCATCTTTTACATATAATAAATTGGTATGAGTTTCCTGCTTATTTTTTGTGATTTGAAGTGGATATAAATATAGTTTTTGTCATAGCTGTAAACATTGATGGAGATATTATTTCTTCTTTCAAATTTTGGAATATCTTTTAATTGTAGAGGAAATTCCATCTTATCACAATACTTCTTTTACAACTCATTAACAAGCTGTTTATAATGTGAAGGTCTTTCAGGATGTATTTCAACATGTTTTAAGTAACTTGCAATAGAATACAAGAAACATTTATTGTCTTTATTTTTAACATTAATCACTGCTTTCTTATCTTTAATTGGTTTACGAAGTTCAATATAGGAAGAAGCTCTTAATGGTACATACTTGTTTAATCTGATTTGTAAGTATTTAATTTGGTGTAGTGTCCATCCTGATCCTCTACCTTCAAACTCTTCCATTTCTTTACGAAGCTTTTGTTTTGCATGATGTATATATTCACTTAAGTCAGTTGATTGTAATATTCTTTCGTTTGATGTTTTAAAATTGCGCTCCTGTATTTCTTTATCTTTAATATAGTCGCAAATGAAAACAAGGTTAACTTTAACAGGGCGAAATTTTAATTCCTCTTTGATTTTGTTAATAGCAACTCTTCCACTTGTATCTAAAAATTTTATTGGGTCTTTATATCCTCCTGTGTTTTCAACTTTAATAGTTTGTAAACGCTTCTTGAGTGCTGTTTCTTCTAATTCTACTTTTATAGGTATACGTATTGGTTTCGGTTCTGCAATTACTTCTTGTTTAAATGGGAATATATCTCTAATCTGTCTTCTGCTTTGTTCATCATCATATTGTTTAAGAAGGTCTATCAGTTCTGCTTTTCTTGATCGGGAATATCTTCTGATTCCCCTCTCCTTACACTGGCGTCTTAACTCTATTACGGTAAATCTATTGTAATTACTCATCTTATTTATTATATAG
The DNA here is from genome assembly GCF_964235325.1 of Thermobia domestica. NCBI lineage: Eukaryota > Metazoa > Arthropoda > Insecta > Zygentoma > Lepismatidae > Thermobia > Thermobia domestica. The sequence goes on along the minus strand of NC_137455.1, from coordinate 61,196,054 downwards.
AAAATCTTACTATAACTCAATTTTTATCTTCGCCAGATTATTTCAGTTCATTTTTGTACTATTTTTACCTCTATATATCCTAATACAACACTTAACATTGTACACTCCTGCCATTGTCTACATATTACGCGTTGTATTAGAACACGACTTTCATGGGAATAACCCATCAAAGTTATATATATACATATTAAAATTAAATCATTTTTGTAAACATACTCATCATCATCATAATCATCACTACCATACTTATATTCATCATCCTACTCAAATCAGATGTTTTTTGCTGTGTTATTAATAATTCTTTTTCCTTTAATAGTATTTGCTTCTCCAGTAGTGCTGCTAAAAGTTTAAGATCTTCATGAATTAGTTTAAGTTCATCATGTAATAAATCAAATTCTTTCTCCATATTTATTATATGCAAAACCAACAAAAATGAAATAAATTTTAAAATCTAAGAATAAAAACAAACATGACTAGTGCTAAGGAAATATTATCTTACAAACCTATATTTGATTTTGTATGTAAACACTTAGATATTGGTGGTTATAATGATGAAGACAAAATAAATTTTAGCGTGTCCATAGGTATGTTAGATCATTTGTTCTAGAAAGCTACTAAAGAAAAGAACTCATTTCTCATACAAAACATTCTATATGCAAACGTTATGGACTTATACGATGAGATATTAGATTCGCTGACTAATGAGCAATGGTTATCTATAGGTTATGATGATTAGGAGCAGGAATATAATTACAACCACATTACAGAAGATTTCATACGTAAATATCAGGAGAAAGTTAATTTGAGCGAAATATGTTTATGGAAAAAGTTATCAGAAGAGCTTATAAGAGAATTAGCTGATAAAGTTGATTGGGAGATTATTTCGGGAAGCCAAGACTTATCGGAAGACTTTATAAGAGAATTTGCTGATAGAGTTGATTGGGGAGAAGTATCGTATAATCAAACCCTATCCGAAGAATTTATTAATGAGTTTATAGATAAAGTTGATTTTGATGCTATATCTTATAGAAACAAACTCTCTGAAGCCTTTATACGAGAACATGCAGATAAAGTTTCTTGGGCGTGCTTATCTGGAAATCAACAATTATCAGAAAACCTTATAAGAGATTACGCTGACAAAGTAGATTGGGAAATGATTTCAATGTCTCAAAATTTAACAGAAGGATTTATTGAGGAGTTTAAAGACAGAACTCATTGGCATAACATTTCAATATATCTGCACCTCTCTGTAGGGTTTATATATTTATTTAGACATTACGTAGATTGGAGAGTTATAATAAGAAAATATCATAATAATCCTCATTTAAATGATATATTGAATTTAGCATTCAATATTACAACAGATGGTTTTGTTTAATGTTTAACTAATTAACTTTTATGAATATTATATCATAAAATTCGTAACCTTAATTATTAGATATTAACCGATCATATAAACAATCAATTTCTTTAATCAATTTTTCTTCTGATAGGGGTGTTTAAAACTCATTACCCTACCTTTTTACAAATATTCATCTTTTAACTCCAATCCTTTTAATTTTTCGATTACTTCATCATCTTGAATTTCTTCTATAACTTCTTTAATCGTGTTGAGTTTACACTTGAAAAATTCACCTTTATATTTAAATTCATCTAATTGTTTATGCACAAGTGACTCTAACTTTTAGCATCGTTTGTCTTATAGGTTTCTTCATAATAAAATGATTCGAAGTCAAGTTTAAACTCATTAAACTGACCTAGGCGTTGTTGAAGGTTTTTTTGTATAACCCACTTTATATATATTCTTCTCTTGGTGCTGATTGGTAGTTGCTATATAAACAAAACCTGACTTATCATTATCTTTTTTCAATTGCGACCATCTTTTTATTTCTTGAAACAAGTCTGGATGAACATATGTACCACTGATTATAATATGTCTTCCTTCTAAAATCATGTAATATATTTTTTTTAGACTGATGCTCTTCTTCTAATCTTTTTATTAGTGTTGTTGATTCTTTATTTTTCAGCCAGCTATCACACCTCTTACCACCACTCTGACACAACTTAGTAGCGTTAAAGTATCCTGTACTCTTATCTATAATCAACTTGAAGTCACTAAACAGACCATACCAGTAATCATCTTTAATCTGTTCATAGCAAATATCATTTAAACTATACGAATCATCCATAGTACTCATATTTATTATATAAAAATGTTGATTTATTTATTTTCGGAGTTTTTGCACACACAAATAAATTCTCATTCATCATCTTATCATATCAAGTATTAACTCTTTCGAGCTTCTGTACCACCAAGTCTAATCTTATATAATGGCTGATGATGGTCACCGGTTTTCCGGGAGCCATGTTTTTTCTCATAATATTCAACTCGTCTCTTAGATCGTTTATTTTCTAACCAGTGATCAAACGTCTTAGAGACGCTGTAAACAATCACGTTGATATTGAAGACAGGCACGAGTTGAAGTTCCTAGAATCGTTGGGAAAATCGACGGCCGTTGTGTAGATGTTAAAACAATCTTCATCAAAGAGTCTTCGCTCATTCTCCAATATTGTTCGCTCATTTTTCTTATTAACTTCTATAGAAGGCAATGTATGGTTCAAAGGTAAAGACGTTGGCACAATTTTAGAGTATTCACACCCCAGAAACGCCATCCAAGATCATGTAGACGAAGAAGATAAGAAAAAATTTTCAGAAGTTAGGGACATTGAATCAATGCCCCGCGTAATTCACCGCCCCACGTTAGTCCACAACAACATACAATCTTCATTAACGAGTCTGGACTGTACTCTTTGGTTCTACGTTCAAAACTACCCAAAGCCAAAGAGTTTAAGAGATGGATAACAACCGAAGTACTGCCATCAATCAGACCAACAGGCCAATACAAACTACATCAATCCATCGAGACATATCCAAAATCAACTCTTAACATACATATGTTCCTCTTATTTCGTTCCATGTTTCACCTTTACCTCCTGCTACTTGTTTGATAATTTCTACAGCCGGAATTCCGGTCCTGGAAATATATGTTTGAAAGAGGTCCAGTGCTGGTAGACCCCAGATCCTGGAATTCTTTTTGTTATTTTTCTTTGTTGTTGTTTTGCCTTAATTATCAGATAATAACCGATCATATAAACAATCAATTTCTTTAATAAAATCTTCTGATAATCTTAAAGTCATCCCCACGAATTCGGTGCGATGACTTCAAAGTAGCCCGAATTCGGTCCACTTAGTTTGTTATTATAAAATACTAGCCTTTTATGGAATAATAGCCATAAAAACAAACATTTATATTTACACTACAACATTACTCTTATCTATCCAGCTATTATGCGAATCATCAAAACCTAGCCATTTAACATATACTTTATCAGCTTTCTTTCTCAACACCTTTTCTACCAAGTATTCATCTTTATGTTTCGTCTTTAATAGTTCTGGTTCGTAAAATCTACCTTGTACATCCTCTTCTTCTAAATCTTTAATTCTATATGTAGGTGGATTAGATGGAATAACTTCGCTAATAACAAATACTTCTGTTGACCAATTAGGTGTATATCCTTTCTCAAATAACCCTTTCGATTTACTTATACGAACATGATCACCTAATTTGTATTTGGGCTTAACACGCTTATATTCTTTCTTATACACCAGCTCCAATATTGTTCACTCATTCTTCTTACTAACTTCTATAGGCTTTAAACCAATTGTTCTATGTACTCTATTATTATACTCACTAACCAATGTTAGTAATATCTCTATCCATTTGTAATTTCCTTGTGTTGTGATCCTTTTCCACATGTTTTGTTTAAGTGTTCTATTGAATCTCTCAACAACAGAAGCTTTCTTACCACTATAGGTTGAGTAATGATTAATCTGATTTTCCTCTATCAACTTCTTAAACTCTTTATTGTAAAACTCTTTACCTTGATCTGTTTGTAACTTACTAGGTTTTCTCGTTCTTAATATGGATTCGAATGCTTCTGTAACATTCTCACCACTCTTATCTTTAACAGGAACAGCAAATGCATATTTTGAAAACACATCAATAATCGTTAGCAGATACTTATAGCCTTTGTTTAATTTGGAGACACTTTTAACACACCACTATCCATTTCCACAAGATCTGCTTGCCAAAGATCATCGATACCTTTTATAACTACACTTAATCTGTCAAAGTTTTTTCTAGATGGTTTGTGAATTTCTTCTATAATGTCTTCTCTAACACCTTTACCTTCTCTAGTCAATCATTCTTTTTAACGAATTGAGTTTTAGTAACACCACATACAGAACAAATACCTTTCTTTAGATATCTTCCATTCTTTGTTTGTTCAATTCTAAGGGTATCTTTCTCCGTATCCGTCAATTTCTTACACTTAACACAATACATCCTGTTTATTATATAGAAAATCAATAACTATCGCTTTTTAGTATTAGGCTATCAACATTCTCATCATCATCATCACTATCTTCATCTTCTCTTTCTACATGCATAATAAGCAATAATAATTTACCATGTTTCAGATCAGAATCTTTAGATGGTCTAACTGCTAATTGATCATTTATATTAAAGTGTAATGGAAAAGTTTCAATTAGAGAACCATTTAAATATATATCTATAAAATGCGTATTATAAGATGATTCTATATACATTATCCTACCTTTATAAAGAAATTTGTATGCGGTAGATAGATTATGTATTAAAAAGAATGGATTTTCAACATTTTCTGATAACAATCGACCTGGAAACTCTATAACATAACTCCGTTTGATGAAGTTAAGCTCTTCTTTTAACATGGCAATATCTTTTCTCACAACTGTATTATCTAACTCTGATATCATTTTAACATTACCAAAGATATCCATATTTATTGTATAGCAAATGTGTTTATGAAAGCTCTCTTTCTATGTACATTACAACAAATAATAATTGTCCTTCTTCCATAGCTGAATTTTTATTTGGTTTAATCGTTATTATATCATTCTTCTTAAAACCAAAAGGTATATTTTCAATCAAAGTATCACCTAATTATATGTCTAAAAAGGTATTTATTCAAACTTAATTCCATGTGCATTATTTTCCCATTATAGAGAAATGTGTAACCATTAGAAAGATTGAATATTTTAAAGATTGGCTCCTTAACATTCTTAGTTCTCAATCGACATAAAAAGGGTATAGTTTCTTTCTGCATAATCAATTTAGTAGTATCCATCTTAAGCTTTTGAAAATCTTCCTTCTTTATGTATGTGTCTTGTAACATTTCTAATGCATCTTCAAATCGTTTTCTCTCGTTCTCTAATTGAGCTTCTATTGACCTAAGTTGACTTACAATAACAACATCATTTAAATTCTCCAACAATTTTAATTTTTCTTCACTAATATCAATATCATCTTTTCTATCTTTAACATTACCAAATATATCCATACTGATTTATTATACAGAAAATGCCCATCCTAATTCTTCAAAACATTTCTTTAACATCTCCATTTGCTTAGATGAGTGTTTAAAATCAATATCAACATGAACATCGTGCTTTTTCAACAGATGGTACAGTACACATTTTAAGTTAATGAACAATACTCTTTTCGGATACAGTTCTTTAAAGGTTTCGTATAAGTTTTCGAAGTCTTTTATAAGTGTTTCTTCCATATGTCGTAAGTTTAATGGTTTTTGATCGGTAAGGTGATAGTGCATTAAATAGACATCATCATAATATTTTGTGTATTTGTTTTTCTTTAGTACTTCTAGAACATCTTTTGTTGATATTAAATATTTTGATATATCTCTAAAATCATCATTTAACACCTTGAACACATCTTCAGGAATAATTCTATCCTGTAAAGCTTGCATACGAGATAACTGTAACTTAAATCATTTTGTAGTATCATACCATGGTTTTCTTGCACAACCAGCTTTCATTTCTTCATTAGTACTGTAAAATCAACCACTCTCTACAGAACAATCATCACAAATGTACATACTCATACCTTTCGTTAATGACTTACTACCACAATTACTGCATTTTAATGGTCTAGAGCTATAATTTGAACAACTCCTCTAAGGTAATTATTGGTCGTAACTTTTTCAACTATTCTTCCGTGTACAAAAATTTAGGTATTAACATTTTCCATAAATCAATAACATTATATACGTTGTTTTTATCTTTTAAGTCTATCTCACTAACATACTCAAAATACTGATAAAAATTATAGCTATCTAGTGCATCTAGTTCATCCTGATGCTTCTAAAAATATGCTAAAAATCTATTGTGTATATCTTCCATATTTATCTTAAAACAAACTTTTATGGATATAAACCATAAAAGCACTTAATCATTTTTAATCATATACATAACGTCACTAAAAGAATACCCTTGATTGAGAAGATTTAAAACCTTAACACAAAGATGACCACATATAACTGTATTAAAGTCTTGTATTCGTTCGTCATTGTAAAATAAGTTTTTGGTACTAGTTGTTTAGGAGGAACACCACCATAAGAATCGAACACGTACTTTTTGTTGTTATCTTTCCAAAAGCATATCCAATGAGTACCAATGTTTTCTGATTTATCAAGGTTAACTACACCACACTCATTTATATAGGGTTCTCGAGGAAGTTCATCACTCATAAATACACCTCTAAATCGTTTTATCTTTAATTCTTTAACCAACCTCTCTATATCGAAGTTGGTCAATGGTTTTAGTTTTTTGACTTCTTTAGTTTACCTGCCCCCTGCTTTTCTTCGATAGCCATATTGTGTCTTTTTTGTTCTTCAAATTCTTGTTTATTCTTCTTAGCATCAAGTACAGATTTAGTAATCGCTGCTGCACCACCTGCTAATGAGCCAACTGCTCCTAAAGCTGCTAAAATGGCTGGAATTGTAAAGATAAAATCGCCCATATTCTCTTTCTTAATCTTTTTCATTTGTGCAGTAGTTAATGTTAAATTCATTCCTTTACCTTCTTTAATTTTCTTAGATTTATCACTAAGTTGTTTCTTTGTTAATACATGATCGATATTTAAATCCTTTAGTTCGTTATAAGGAACACTAAACATACAACCTTTAATAGAACACATCTTCCTATTTATTTAAGAGAAAATCTTAGTTTGTAAAAGCACAGTTGTTGTTGCTCCACCAAAATCAATTAAGGAATCATTCTCATCTGTTATCCTTATCTCAAAATTTTCAACCTTGCCTTTAGATATAGGGAAAAATAATGGATAAGTAGGCTCATAAATAATACTATGTTTAAACTCGGCATCTGTTTTGAATGATGCTATACTCCCTGTTTCTTTATGTGTGTACTCAGTATCTTTAACAAACATACCATCCGCTATATTACAGTGAACATTTATGATATCGAACGGATGAAACTTTGGTAGCTTATCTCCTACATGTTCTGTGTTTCTAACTAACTTCTTCTGACTAAAACCTAATACAGTATTAATGGTATCTAAGGAAAAATCACACAAACTGCTAAATATTTTAACTCTCTTGGTCTTTCTGTCCTCGGTAATTTTAATAGTCCTATTAGATATGCCGATTGGAAGATTTGATTTAATAAATTCTTCTAATTCCTTTAAACTATATTGACCAGGTTGAACTATGACTTGCTCTGAAAGTGCAGAACTATTGTCACAAATTGTTAACTTATTATTTTTTTCTGTAATGTTTGGAGTTAAGTATGTACTGTAAAACCCAACTAATCCTATACTTAATATTTGTTACTGTTGTCTAATTCATAATGGAGTTTCTTCATTAAAACAGAAGTATCACTCGTTAACTTAAATACCTTAGCCATTTATTATATAATAAATGAATGAGTTTGATTTACCTAGAGATATCCCAAAAGAGAAAGTAATCAAGTTAATAGAAGATGTCATTCAAAAGTTAGAATACAGTTTAAAGAAGAAAAAGAGAAAACTACGAATTGTTAAATATGTATACTACACTTTGATTACGTTATCGGTTATACTTTCTGCAACAACTGGGTTTATTAATATTTTTATACCTATAACAATTTTCTCAATATTAACAACGTCTCTTGCAACTGGAAGTGCTATTATAACAGGTTTATCATCTAAGTTAAACATAAGCAAAAGAAAAGACGAATATAAAACCATTGCCACTTGTATTAACTCATTTAAAGAACAGTTAGAGATGATAATAACATTAAATGGTGAAATGGATAACGAATATATAAAAGATATATTGCTTAAGATCAGAGAACAACTTAAAGATATAAGATCATAAAAGAGACGATTTTCTCTATAATAAATGAGTAAGAAAACTATTAATTGGGATGTAAAAGAGATGATAAAAGAGAGAACAGCTAAAAACAGAAATGGGGAACTTATACCTGATGACATTCGATGTCTTATAGTGGGTTCATCTGGGTGTGGTAAGACGTTTTTGCTATTTAATTTTTTATTACAGCCAGGTTGGTTAAACAATAATTACTTCTATATATATTCTAAAAGCATGAATCAGCCAAAGTATGAGCAGTTAAAAGACCGATTTGAAAAGGCAGAACTAAAGTTCAATAATCATATAGCAACGTCCTTAAGCGGTAATGATTCTATTGTACCTATTGATGAATGTGAAAAATACTCTGTCGTTGTGTTTGATGACTACATTTTAGAGAATCAAGATACTGTTAGAAATTACTTTACAAGAGGTAGGCATAGACATTTAGACTGTTTCTATCTTGCACAAACATATTAAAAAAACTAAACAGCTTATAAGAGGTAACGTTAACTTCCTATGCATATTTAGACAAGATGATACTAATCTTAAAAATGTGTATAATGAGTTTGTTGGAGGAGATATGTCTTATGATAAATTTAAAGAGATATGCTCAAAATGTTGGCAAGAAGATTATGGTTTTATAGTAATTGATATGACAAGTAAGGTAAACAATGGTAAGTATAGGAACAAGATAAAACACTTTATAAACGTTTGATGTTTTTTCATGTTTATTGACGTTTATTGACATTTGCTCGTTTTCTGTATAATAAATGGATGAGAAAGATATTAATAAGAATATCAAGTTAAATAAGTTCTTGATAAAGGGCTTCAAATCTTGGAAGAAAGAAAGAGCAGGTATATATGATAAATTTAAGGCACAAGAACAACCTGTAATTGATGCTATTCAAAACTTGGGAAGTGAGATCAAAGAAGTAGCAGAACAAAATAAAAATCTGATAACTGAACTTGTTCCAGTCGTACATAAGACGGCTTCAATACATCCTAGTCTACTAGAAACACCTAAAAAGATAACTTATGATAGTTCTCCAAGTAGTAGTGATACGCCTATAACCGGGGAAATAAAGCAGATGAGAAGACAAATTAGAGACAAAGCGGAAGGAGTAGAGCCTTTAACAACAGCACAATCATTTGGTAAGATTGCAACGAAATATTATAGTAACAGGAATGATAGTGTTTTTGGAATAAGAACTGTAGAAGAAGATGGAAATATAATAAATAAGGTAGGAAATTTTGAAGTTAAAGTGAATGGTGATGATTTGATAATTAATGGTAAAACTTATAAAGGAACAGAAGGTCTATGGGAATTAGTAACGATAAATACTAATAAAACCATTGAAGATTATGATGATGATGATTTTGAACAGTACAAGGAAATAATAATAGAATAAGATGCTGCCTTCCAAAAATATAATCGAGATAAAAAAGTAGCATCTAGTAGAGGTTCTAAGTACATTAATATTATCAAGCCTATTTGGGATAATTATATTAAACCATCTTTACATCCAACTCCTAAAAAGAACGCGACGCCTAAAAGGACTGGTGAAGGAATTAAACAATATACAGAGATACCTAAAGAATACATTTGGATGGATGATGTTAGAAAGTTAATTGATCGGTTAATAGTTATAGATGGTGAAGAAAAGGCTGGTAATAATAACTTTTATAATGAGTAAGTAGGTATAGTGAGTATGATTAATAATAAGCTTTCACAATTTCTTCCTAATGATCAGAAAGGTATGGGTTATTTGATTAAGATCTTAAATACATTACCACCACCATTTTGGAATGATGAGAAGCTTGGAAAAGGGTTAGTAAATGAGTTGATTAATAAACTCCCATTTGAATTACATATTCCTGGATTTTCGTATTGTGGTCCGGGAACTAAGCTTCAAGAAAGGTTAGAAAGAGGTGATGAAGGTATTAACCCATTAGATGAGGCTTGTAAAGAACATGATATTTACTACAGAGACAATAAAGATACAGAGTCAAGACATATTGCAGATAAGGAACTAGAAACTAAAAAATGGAAAAGAGCCTTTAGTAGTGATGCGTCAATTGGCGAACGATTGGCTGCTTTTGGGGTTGGTACTGCTATGAATGCTAAGGTTAAGTTAGGATGGGCATTAAAGTTTTCTAATTGTTATTATGCATGATTCTTTTATGGGTATATCCCATAAAAGCGTTGTTTCAAGATTTTCTTTATAATAAATGGATAGTGTTGAGAGTTACGAGTTACAGAGTTTTAAAGCTAACACAAGAACATTTAATAATTTGAATGAAGCTAACAAAGATATTGAGTTCGATTTCGATGTGGGGGATGGTTTTGTACATCCACACAAAGCAGATTGTCACATGACTTTTGTAGTTGTTGGTGCATCAGTTGGAGGAACATTTGGTGCAAATGATACTATAAAACTTGTTGATAACTTCTTACCATTCTTCTTTTCTCAAATTGAGGTTCGAAAGCATGGAGTTGTTATAGATAAGATTGAACTACCGGGAATAACATCTACAGCTATTGGAACATTAAAGATTTCCAAACCAGAAGTTGAATATCTAAAACAAGCAGGATTTGAAACAGATGATAAACTTGGTCTAAGAAAGGACTTTAGTGTTTTGTACGCATAAAGATTAATTCCAGGCTTCTTAAGTGATTATAAAGAGGTTATGTGGAAAGGTGGATTGAGAATAAGATTTACAAAAGCTAACAACAATAACGATGTCTTGTACAAATGGACTGGATCAGGAGCAGCTCCTCATGATGGAAAAATAACAATAAAAAGTATGGAGATAAGAATGCCTATTGTTGAATACGAATCTAATTATGAAAACAAGTTAAAGTAGAATATTCTTAAAGAACCTAAAACCATGTTTTCATTCCATACTTATCAATGTGTTCAGAAGACCGTTGGAGGTTCTTTCTTGGAGTATGATGTTACTACTCAATTTAATTCTAGACAATTTGATATGCCTGATTTTGTAGTTGTAATGTTCCAAACTGATAGAAGTGGCAAACAAACAGCAGATGCAAGTAAGTTTGATCATTGTAAGGTAAAGAATATATATCTTAAGAATGGGAGGAATGAGGTATTTCCAAAAGAATCAAGAAACTTAGATATTGCTAACAGGGATCATTTTAAGATGTATGAAGATTATACTGCATTTAAGAGAATAACATGTGGCAATACCGAAATGTACTATGACCCTAAAGAGTTTATAGATAATAGACGAATGTATGTGATTAATTGTAGTAAGAGGAAGAATGTATCGGTAAATGGGAGAACAAACAAAGATTGTGGTAGACTTTGCAGAAGCTGTAGCTGCTAATGCTATATGTCATGCGATTTTAATTGGACGAAAGAACTTTACATATGATCCTAAGAATGAGAAAGTAGTAGAAGAGTTTTAGATAGATAAATGTATGTTTGTATTGTTTTATGGAAGTTTTTCCATAAAACGAAATTGATAAAAAATGATGAAGATTGCATGTTGTTGCAGATTAGTGCGGGGGTATTGATTCAATACCCCCTAACTTCTGAAACATTTTTCGTATCTTCTTCGTCTACATGATCTTGGGTGGCGTTTGCGATCTTCAAATGATTACAATATTTTGGTGAATATAAAAATTGAAGAGTGTTCATTGATTTTCTATATAATAAATACGATGGCGAGTCATATTGAACTTTTAAATAAACTTGGAAGTCTTGAACAAAAACAAGTTATTGGATTAAGAGAATTAGAATAAAATACAGAATATAAGATTGTGAAAATGGAAAAGATTAAAACTAAGTTTGGAAAGAGCATTTTAGTTGAATGTCAAGAGTTTAAGGTATTTCTTCCACCTAGATTTACAAAATACTTAACAGATAAAATGATTCATGAAATCGTTAAAGATGGAACAAAAATCAAATACACTGGTTTAAAAGATAATTATCCAACTGTTGAATTCTGTATGTAAATTTCAAATGAGGATCGGTTTTGTAAATCCAAAAATAATAAAAATGAACATAAATATGTCGTCAGAAGTAAAGAATGGAGCGATTAGAATGGATCCCCAAAAGAAGTTTATACTTACTAATAATTTCAATGTAATTGTGAAAAATGTGCAAACCGAAGTTCAAGTAGTTTTTGATATTAACGGTTGTCTATTCAGCTTGAATTATGATCAGTGGACAGAGTTTAAGAAGTCATTGTTTCCTATAGAGAACGAAGATAGCAGAAGATTCTATTATCAATATCCGAACTTGTAATTTTAAGTATGTTTTAAGTGTATAAGTGTTTTTATAGTATTAAGACTATAAAAACTAAGACCTTTGGATATACGGAACATAATGTCATTTGAATTTTAAAGATATATATATAAATAAGAGATATATTTGATTTTTGTAATTATATCCTTAGAATTATGCACCCTGCAAGACATTCAATAGATAGTAAATTTATTTTTCTATTCAATGTCGTTTGATTTTTGAAAATCGGTTGATAAAAAACGGAGATATAACAAATTCGGAATAGTATCCGTAGATGTATGCAACCCACGATACATTCAGAAGATGGCAAATTTATTTCTCCGTCGAATGTCGTTTGGACTTTGAAAATCGGTTAATTAGGGACCTAGCTATTGAATTTTAACGTTATTTGGGGGTGGGACTGTCAATGTTGCCAACTCATTTTTAACAATTATCATATTTATTAGTAATGAGGTGAATTCATCCCTATATATTTTAAACCGTTATCTTGAAAAATTAAAATCCTGGAACGTTCCGAAAAAAATTATTGAGTTGGAGACACTGACTTTTTTCTTTTGTTTTGCAACTTAGGATTTAGTTCTGATATTCTGGTATCGCTGAGTGTTGATGGGAAGGATAGAGAGAAAGGCACTCAAGGGATATTTCGTCACGGATTCAATGACGTTTTGTATGATGTATTCTCCCCGAAGGAGACTACGTCACGGATTCAATGACGTCATGTATGATGTATTCTCCCCGAAGGAGACTACGTCATTGTACAGCGCCATCTCCACTGCTAGCTAGAAGTTCTGTTGAAGGAAGAGGCTAATGCATATATATGTGTGTTTGTGTGAGGAGAAGGAAAGGGTATCGGATTGGATGGTCCTGTGCTGGTACTGGAATCGCTCAAAATGAATCAGTGACAGATCACCTGTTCCGGAGTTGTATGTATTCCTTCTCATTGAGTTTTTAAATTTAATTATTAACGGATTTTCATGATTCAAGTGTCAAATGAAAGCTTATAAACTGGAGATTAAGATGCAATAAATATATTTTGTGTAGGTTTCCATTGTAAGTTTTTAGATATAAGTTTTTATGATTTTAAATGTCATAAAAGCATATTCAATCTCACTTTGCGCTATCCCTCTATGTTAAAGTACAATGGTCAGTGGAGGATTCATAATTTTTTTAGCAGTTAGGGGGGTTGAGGAGGAAAAGTGTCCTAGAACATACATTCATACCCTACTGTCTTAGTTCTAACAAAACTCCAGAGCTGAGAAAGATCTATTTGTAACGTGTTTTCTGTATTCGCAACAAAGTTACTATATGCTGCTCTAATTTATTTTTTAAGTTATTTTCTAACTTCTTACATTTTTGGAAGTGATATACTCTATTTTTCCTATTGTTCTTAATTCCCCTGTGGTGATAAGCCATTGTTTTAATTTTCCTAATTATATTTTTAGTAAACCAAAACGAGTACTTTCTATTTACCTCCTTTTTGATAGGACTACATTTATCAAAAATATTACATATTGTGTTATAAATGATTCTTTAGTCGTATCAAAATCAGAGTAATATCTGAGGAACGTCCAGTCCATCTTTTGAAGTTGATAATGCAGTTGCCGAAAATTAGCTTTTCTAAAATTATATGTGCTGATATTTATTTTTTAAACCTAATAATTTGCTTAATTTTATTGTTATAAACAATGCTGGGTGGTACATATTCTCCTTAACTAAAGGAAATATGTTCCTAGTGACTATTACGCTGTCTAGGTTCGAAAGTACTAAATCTAAAGTTTTCCCAAGATTATTCCTAATAAGATGTTATATTGTACAGCGACATAAAATTATGCAAGCATTGATATTTGGCTGAGGTATTCAGAAAATTAAAATCTGTGCCTGTGATTTCTGGTAAGATAAAATCATCAAATAAGAGGATAGTGCAACCTGGCTGACATTTTGACTCTATACCTTGAACTACCTCTTCATACTGATCTACTTTTGAACTAGGTACAAAGGAAACTATAGAAATATATATGGTAATTTTATCAGGTGTAATATTTACAGACCACTGGAACCGTTCGTACTTTATTTTCTGCAATAGGTTTCGCATGTTCTCGTATGTTTCTTTCATATGTACAGGATCAGCAATAGGGGTGGCTGGCTTGTCATTGTCATTGTGTAGTAATACTGTCTTGAGACTTATCCTAGAGGACTCTACGAATAGCCTTAAATCCTCAGTGTTGTAGTTCAACTTCAGTTGTCTCATAAGCGATGGAATGTCACTGCAATACACCATATCATTATCCTTTGTAAAATTAAGAACTACTCTCACGTCTCTTTTCCTATACATCGATATATCCACATCTTGGTTTAGTAGATTCCATTGTTGAAGTCGTGATGCAAGCAACAGGGTCTTAGACTTGGGAAGGTTTAAGTCTCTGATCTGATTATTCAGCTCTTCCTGACTTATCACACGTGGTTCATTAGTGTCAGGCACTGGAGCGTAAATGGGATCTGACTGTGTACTCGAAGATTGGGCAACATTCTCGCAAGCACCAGGTTCTTCATCGGATGAAACACTACACAGGGTATGAGTCTGGTGGTACGGGTACAGACAGACAAACATCATGTTCCACAGGTCTTCTCGCGGAATCCAAGTTAGGATACTGTATTTTATGCTTCATGTTTTTTTGAGAAACCTTTTATATTAGTCAGGAAGAAGTAACAGTCTGAAACATGATCATGGGGTTGACGCCAAACCATAGGTTCGGCGAACGGCATCGATTTATGTGTACCTTTCAACCATCCTGTGAGAGTACGCGCACATGAGTTACAACTTTGATTCGGAGCCCAAACGCGATTTTGGTAACCGATTTTATACCCGAAGTACAGCTGGTAGGCTGTTTTCAGGAACGGTGACAATGGCCTACTTTGTTCCTTGAAAATCACTTCCTCACATATGTAGCAGAAAGAATCTGTCGAATTGTTGCAAGTTCTCGGCATGTTCGTTTCACACAAACGTCAATATTTCACGCAGAAATATTTTTCACCTACTGTATACACAGACACAGTGTAACACCACCTTCTAACACGAAGATCAACTCGAAACTGAAGTAGTTATTTCACGCGACAACGTGGTGTATGTCTTGGCGCCTTTTTTCAACAATCTGTCTGTCGTCTAGAAATAAGGGAGCCGACGAATGATCGCAAGTTGATTACGAATCCTTTCTCCGTCAATAACGCCTAGGTTGTAGTGTATGCAGTGTGGAAGGGCAATAAGTCTTTGCACCCAAGGGGAGGGGGTATGTTTCTGAGGGGTCGTGAGCTAGAGAAAAGAATGTTCCTGGGATATAGCCCAGTAACAGTTCTTGGATTAAGACCAAAAAAATCAGAATTATGCACTCCAAACACGGAAAACACATATTAAATACGAAAATTACGATTTTTCTGTCAATTATGGAGACAGCACTCCGCCAAAAGAAAAAATATACGTGCCTCGTGGGAGGATTTTCATGCCGACCAGTGTTATCAATCTACACTTTATCAATCTTGAAAAAACGCGCTTACGTTCTTCTCTGGCTTTTTCATGTGCAACGTCAGTTTATTTCTCACTTCACGAACATGCGCGGAAGAGTCCTCAAATATTATAGTGGGAGTCCATTTTGCCTTATACACAATTTTTAAAATCTCTAACTTAGGATTAGATAAGAGAAAGTTCACAATAATGGGACTGTTTCTGCCTCTGTCTATCCTATGCGCTCGCTCAGTATCTTGTTCGGAATGTTCAGTTCCGAGGAGTTCTTGCACAAATCGTCTTACTGTATTCTCACAAACCTCCCAAATCTCATTGTTCTTCTCTTGTAAGTTTGTAAAAATTAAATTGTTCCGTCAC
Organism: Thermobia domestica; assembly: GCF_964235325.1. NCBI lineage: Eukaryota > Metazoa > Arthropoda > Insecta > Zygentoma > Lepismatidae > Thermobia > Thermobia domestica. Next base: position 61,179,641 of record NC_137455.1, on the reverse strand, counting down.
GAAAAATTCTCAAGCCTATCTATTGTATTTCGATTCATTACAATTTCTGCTCTTTCACCTCTCTTGAGTCACTCAGCACACCTTCTAACCGTTTAGAAAATTCAGCATTACTCTCACACAGGCCATTCATCTTCCTTTCCATTGTCTCCAATTTATATCCTCCAGGGTTCGAGGTCCAGGGTTGGTCTCTAAACCAGCTATGACTAGAAGAATTGAGAAAACTACTCCTACATTTTATCTTTTTATCTTCATCTTGCACTTTGGTTATCCTATATTTTGCTTCAGCCATGTTGTGTAGTAATATTTGAGTTCGTGTAATACAGACGATGTAAGTGGTTGCGAGATTTCTCACAGGTTTCTTTTACTATCGTTATTACTTGCACGTGTTGGTAAATACGCCTCTTTGTAACAGTTTGTTCTCTGATCTTGGGCACAAAATAGAAGTGAGTCGCATCGTTGACACATTTCTTCTACGCGCTGAAGGGGCCGGTCTGAAACGCACATACGTTGTTTTTTGTGTTTCATGTAAATTAAGAAAACCAAAATTCCAATACCCTTACCATGGCGTATTTACCTGCATCTATCTTATGTTTGTTACAGCACACATATGTTTGTTTAGGCTATAAACAAGCAGCAACTTCGAGACCGGAAAAGAACATTTGTCTTTAAACTCTAGTCAGTGTTGCCAAGCTGATGTAGTATAATAGATTCAGAACAATAAAAGTTTCATGCTTTCCGTTGACATGTATTACAATGCAAATAATTGTTTTTAACAGTAATGTGAAAGCTCTCCTAACGTGTGCATAATGTGTATGTCCTATATAGCTTTTAGACAGTAAATGAAACCGATATTCAGCACGCACATAGAAAAATTACACCTGGAACGCAATTGGCTAAGGGTAAATTCTGATGTGAAGTTTCCGAAAAAATCGATTAAGAATTGGTGTATGATGCTAAAATGTTTGTCGTTCATTTGCAGTTTCATACAATAAATAACTTCTCTTCGGTTAGAAAAGTTCTTTCTAATTAATGATTTATGTACTGTTTTTAGAACAAATTGAACCTTCAAGTAGAAGGCAGATTGTATCTTTCCTTATTGATTTTCCTTAACAGTGACTTACATACGACTATTTACATAAGTACACATACGTCAAAGTCATTGTTTCAGGGAACGAGCTGCTGAAAGAATAGGTACACCTTGTCTCAAAAAGGTTGAGCGCATTATTTATTGGTGTTTTGAGGCAAAAATTTTCTAAGTCCAGCTTCGGGTATCTTCGGGAAAAAGTAAGCCAGGTTCGAACCTCCAAGCCAGCCTTTGCAATCGGGAAAAAGTTTGCAGATGTGTTTTTCTTCTTTTAAATATAATAAGACTTATTACCAAGTGTTTAAAAAAGCAACATTGATTGAAATACTTAATGATACAATATTTCGAAACCTTTTATTAATATGAGCACATGCTTGTTTGTCATTTAGCTTTCTATACGTAATGGAACATTTAAATACGTTAAAGAATCTTTCCATATGTAAAAGAATGCTCAAAGTTAAGAAATAGAACATAATTATCGCCTGAGTACTAAAATAAAAGTCAAAGTAGAACAGAAACAGCGTTTGTAATGGATATGAATGTCATAATTATCTTGAGATCCGTTATACATCGCTAGAAGCTTAGTTCTAGAAGTCCTTGTGTTAGCTCATTGGTAAGCTGTTGGATTTCAAATCATAAGGTTGTGAGTTCGAATCCCATCTGGGTCAATACTTTTTTTAAAATTATATTTTCCGCAATGCATGAAAAATTATATAAAATAATTACATTAAAATACATAAGTTGTTTATATATAACATAATAATTGCAGAACATAGTAATTATTATGTTTAAAATATAACATCTGAGATAATTTTCACAGTAGGTCGGTATTATATATGAGGATGTAAATACAAGTTAAGAAACTCGTTCAATAGCAATAAATAAATCATGTAGTGTATTTATTTGCAGCTATTTGTCATATAGAGAGTAATTCTCAACATTCATAATATAGAATGTCATTTATGTTCTTGAAAAGTTATTCGATGCATAAACAGAGGGTATAAACAGAGAATCCAAAGTCGGAACGCTCGCAAAAAAATTCATGAACCCCAAAGGTCACGTGAGCAGACTGGAATTGTCCTTATGAAGCATGCCACAGCAGAAAGTCTTTACATAGATTTTCAATTCAATTCCTGATATATGCTTTTGCAATGTAGAAGTGGTGATGCCTTGAGTCGCCCTCTCTCGCTCGCTCACTCTCTCTTTATTTATACAGAATATAAAAGTGGATTTATGTGTGTGTTTCAACATAATTCTGATATATCTAGAGCAATTTTAACTATATTTCTTACAGTCTGGAAAAAGAGTACTGTCGGGATACATATCAAAAATGCTAGAAACGGGTCGATATTATTATTGAATCCATAGTTTCGTGGTCGCTTAGGTGAATAGCTCTACTTTCAATTCAAGTCCAATTAAGCTCCCATTAGCACCCAGGGTGGTTACGTAGCGACATAAAGATATCGAAATCAACCGATATTAGAATCGAATCATAAGTTTTCAGCGCCGCTAACAGTGCAGCCTTTCCCATTAGTCCACATTAGTCCCATTGCCAAGAGGGCAACATATTTGCAGAGTGCAAATTTTAAAACTTCAATAATATTTTAATTTTTTCCGTATGAAAAAGTTAAAATTAAGTGCAAATATACTATTTCACGAACAATCCTCTTTTACTATTCTAATATGTTTAATAATAGCGTAAGAAATGTAATAGTAATTCAGAACTTGTTTCACAGTTGTTATTTTTTCTTACATAGTTGTAGCTGTAGCATGTAGTGAGTGGAATTTAACTGTAATAAATTCACTAATTAATCATATTCGAATTAAGTTTTATTTTTAAGTTCGGAATGAAGGGGCGGAGAAATATGGAGTTATTGGGGGCACCGAGCTTTTCTACATTTTACTTTCAAGATCTCCATTTTTCTTTTGTCATTTGTTCCTAATAAAAAAAGTTCAGTCACTTTTGGATTGTCATAGGATAGTAGGAGTTGGATTTTGGGATGCAGCCTGTGAGATTCTAGAGGAGCTAACTGCTTGAAAAAATATTTTTGAATCATCTGTAACATATGAAATAAGGATATGTATCATAAAAAATTGGAAGTAACTATGTCTGCGTAATCATCACGGTCAAATTGCAAAGTCAAATGAATTGACGTTTGGTATATAATCAGGCTCCAATCCCAACTGGGAAGTTATCATACGCGTGTCACTTTCATTATAATACATATCCTTAGGGGGAGTAGAAGTCCGAATTTTTGCGAAAAATTTAGTATCTCACAAGCCGTTCAACTGAGAGCTGAAATTCAGCATATAACTCTTTATTAAAAATAAAGAGAATATGCCCTGGCATTTTTTAAAATTGTCTTTTATGAGCGGGGGGACGGGGGTGCATTTTCTATATATTGGAAATTGGTAGTGGGTTGATTTGTAAAAATAATCGAAAACGATTGATATTAGTTGAGAAAAAAATTGAGTAATGCAAACTAAAGTTCTTTTTGAAATTTATACCCACTGCTTTCTATTTATAATTGCTGAAGCTGGTGTTTAATATATGGAGCGTTCCGAGCATAAGGCAATCAAGCCATAAAGTTAGAGAAAAATGGCCATAAAATTTGTATTCTAAACTTAATTACATGGGCATTTCCAATTAGTACGGCATGCTTAATTATATAGAAAATTAGTTTTTCTCTCTCTCTCTCTTTTTTTTTTTTTTTTTTAACGTTGGTCTACTTTTCCTTGATTCGAAACTTTTAAATTTCACCCTATTTTCTACTGAAATGTGTCTGTAAGGCAACAAAGAAATAATTACATATGATAAATTTAAATTCATTTTAATTCCGAAGATGAGAAACACTTTGCCATTATATATCGTAAAGGTCAGACCCACCAGTATTGTAACAAAGAGGTGCTTGAGCCAATGACGGTAGAAATTCAAACTCCGATAAGTGATAATTTCACAGTCTTGTTTTATTACAAGTGTAATCTCTTTAGTCAATGGAGAGGAGGACGTGGGTCAGCGATCAGAGTTGATGTCGATGGGTTTTGGTGGGTCGCAGTTGGTCGCAATGGTTCAGAGTGGTTCATAGTTGGTGGTGGGTCAGAGTGGATCACGATGGTTGATGGGTCAGAGTGGGCCAATGGGTCATTTGGGTGGTGGGTCATAGTGGGTCATGGTGGGTCGTGGATCAAATTTTCATTGACCCACACCATCTCTGGTTAAAATTGTACTAAAGATAAGAGGCACCGAAGATGTATGTCGGCTATTATGCTCAAATTTTGCGCATGGATAGTACTCCACCAGAAAGCAATAAATCTGAAACGGTTCACGGTATGACCTCCTAGAACTCGAGATGTAGGGGTTTGTCTGATTGGCTAAATTAAGACGTCAATGATTTATCCTTCAACAAGCAAGCTTTTTATGATCGTTTCCGTGGGGAAGTCAGAAGAACACGTGCCTAGTAATCGTAATATTGATAGTTCGCGTCCACCCCGGGGTATTTGTTTAGTGTTTTTTTGACTCATCTAAATATAAACAAATCACAGATATAGGCAATTTAACATATTTTGGGAGAGTAATTTTGTGGTTCGTTGGCGTTTCATCGCGTCTCTGCCAATGGTAGTAAAGTTTTCAAAATGGAACTGGTGCCACAGCTGATCGTCACTGCGGGGCCACCAATTTCTGGCGAGAGGTTAATAGTTGACCATCTGTAGTCCACCGACGCTTACAGCTTAGGGTAATGAACGATGTCCTTGCCTTGTAGACTTCATGACTACCGACGTCGGCAGTCAACTAGCTTTTAGTATTCCTTTACTAACCATCTATCGTTCATGTTTGTACACGGTGTTGTAATAATAATAATAATAATAATTATTATTATTATTATTATTATTATTATTATTATTATTATTATTATTATTATTTGTAGTAACAGTAGTATAATTGATGATAGAATAATTATTGTCTATGTATTGTCTAGGTAGGACTACACACAGGATTTGGCTTGTTTTGGTTCGACTTGACTGTAATCCGAGTCGAGTTGGAAGATATTTTTCGCGCCGAGTCCAAGAGTAGACCTCAAAGATGTCTGTTTCGAGTCGAGTCGAGTTTCAAAGAAAAGTCGTTCGTGCCCATCCCTACTAATGAGAGCTTAATCGGAGTTAAGCGAAATTGAGAGTCTCACTATTTATCTAAGCGACCCCGAAAACTATGAATCTAATATCGATCATTTTCTAGCAATCTTTTATATGTATCCCCCTCCCATTCACCATAGCTAACCCGACAGCACTCTTTTTGAAACTATAAGAAATGTGGTTAAAATTACTCTAGGCCAGTGGTTCTCAATCTAATTCCTATCACGATCCCCTTTTATCACACGCTCTTGCCAGCGACCCTTTTATAATTAGTTTTATAATAAGCTTTTGTGGGATTTTCAACATACCTATTTCTATAATAGTAGAATCCTTTTTTTTTTTTTTTGTTTGTTTGTTTATAGTGAACAGTGCCATGGAAAATCATTGCCCGGGGCGAGAGTATAGTACGATGTCACCGTATATATGAGTGACGTCGACAGACTAGCTACGAAGCGCCACCATGGTTGGCACGAAGCTCAATAACATTTTCAAAATAAACCCTACCTTTCCTTAATTTTGAGCACATTTTATTACGTTTTATCTTCTATTTTACACATGTGCACATGCACTTTCCTAACTTGAGTAACACACTTCCTCCGAAATGTGTGGCCCCTCTTTTCGGCGCCCGGCACTGACAGTGGATACAGTAACTGTAATATCTATATTCCCAACGACGAAGGTGCTGGTTCAAGATGGATGTTAAACTCCTTCATTGAAGAGGCCATTAACGTATCCGATCTAAGCCCACAACTTCTTGACCAAATAATATAATGATCATGCGACAAGTCTTTGCAACTGGTTTTCTGTAACGAAGACTTGGACAAGTTCTGCCTGATGAGGAGAGAAGAATATCCTGGTCTGGTGATTGCTGCTTTAAAAGTAATAATTCCATTTGCTATATCGTACTTGTGCGAAAGTGTTTTTTTTTTTTTTTATGGTAAACATTAAAACAAAGATAAGAAATCGTTTATCAGTTGAAAACGGCTTGATAATGTTTGTCATGAAGATTGAACCGGGCATTGCTGCACTAGTGAAATTACACCATGCTTAGGTATCTCATTAGGTTTTAATTTTAATTGTATTTCAATGTGCAGGTTTTGTTTCATGTGTATTTTTCTAGTATTTCTATATACAGTTCTCATTAGTTTTATATCATACCTCTTTGATTTAAATTCATTTTTAAACAACTTTACTAACTAACTATCTCTATGGCCTATGGAACCCGAAGGTTCAATGCCGCGTTCACAAAAGCTCTACACTGACTTCTATCCTTAGCCAATTGGATCCAGTTTCTACTTTGTATTCTTATCTCAGCGAGATCCATCTTAATATTGTCCTCCCATCTGCCCCTAGGTCTTCCTAATGGTCGTTTTCCGTTTGGTCTTCCAGTCAAGACTTTCAAAGCGTTTCTACTTTCTTCCATTCTAGCTACCTGACCTGCCCACCTAAGCCTCCTAGACTTGACGACCCTAACAATGTTGGGTAACCGTATAAATTATGTAGTTCCTCGTTATGAAGTTTCCGCCATTCCCCATTCCCGTTCCTCTTGGGTCCGAATATTCGTCTAAGGATCTTGTTCTCAAATATTTTATACTTTCAGTCTATGTTCTTCCCTCAGAGTAGGCGACCATGTTTCACAACCATACAGAACAACAGGCATGATTATCGTTTTGTATATTTTAAGCTTCAAATTTCTCGACAAAATTCGCGATGACAAGAGACTTTGAACCGAATAGTAACACGAATTCTACACCCTTTGAAAATGTTCAGTAGACTTATTTTTTTATTGTTCTTTACAGTGTGTATAAAAAATAAAAGTATGCCTATCAGAACAAAATTAAAAATAATATTTAAAAATAATTTCTGGTATTAGATTCTAACTATATTTATCTCTTCCGCCTATCTTCGCGATCCCCTAGGGGCCGCGACTCCCAGGTTGAGAAACCCTGCTCTAGGCATACATGAGTTATGATGGAACATACATACATACACTTTTATATATATAAATGCAGATAAGAGAGACTTGAGAGAAAGCGATTAAGGAATTACCGCTCTCAATCTCTTCCCTTTACTTTTGCGATTCGTGAATTTCTTACGTGACAGTTTGGGGCTAGCTAGTTTTTTGTCTTGAACCACGATCCGATTTTCGATATGCTCTACCTAAATGCTGTAATGCGAATATTGAGAAGTTATCTGCGATGAAAGTAGCTGCAAATAAATATATTACATAACTTATTTATTGCTATTACACGATTTTTTAAATTTGTATTCAATATTCACACATAACACACCGACGTTCTGTGAATACCTCAGATGTTATATTTTAAAGATAAGAATTACTTATGTCGTGAAATGATATGAATATATATATATTCAACTCATATATACAACTGATGATATGAAAATATATATACAACTGATGAATTGTAATGTAACTATTTTACATAATTTTCATGCATTGAGGAAAGTAGAATATCATAAAGGAATCTCACCTGAACGGGTATCGAACTCACGATTTAACGCTCGGTGGTGTACCACTGAGCTAACATGACCGCTTTTCGGAAGCTGCTTCTGAAATATAACTGAGCTCATACGTAAATGCTCTTTTCCGTATGAAAATCACAATGACGAAATTAGAGTGTGAATACATAGTTTCGAAATATTGTTTCATTAAGTATTTCAATCAATGTTACTTTTTTCTACACTTAATACCATTTCAACATGTCTTATTATATTTACAGAAGGAAAAACATATCTGTACATCTTTTCCCGATTACTAAGGTTGGCTTTGGAGGTTCGAACCAGCAGCTTTAGTTTACTGTTTTCCGAAGACACCCGATGTTGGACTTCGAAAGTGTTCGTCTCAAAACAGCTATAATCATATCGCTCAATCTGTTTGGTATATGGTATATGTTTTTATACGTGTAAAGTCAGTATAACAATTCATTCTTTAAACAGCTTTTCGCATGTATTAATATTCCTTTATAAAAACTGTTTTTATTATTATTATTACGGCGCACCATTTTCAGATTTCTTTCGCGAGTCGTTGACCAAGTCGTTCGCCACCAGCGTTGCCAGACTCACAGCTCGGAATTATTCCAAAACCTGATCGAACTTATGCTAGATTCGGTCAAATTATGCTAGATCCTCATAATTACTAATTCAGGAGTTAAAAAAAAAACAAAGTTGAGGTACGATAACGTAACTTAAAATATACAGAGAGCAAGAATGCATGGATAGAACTCAATACTTCACGCACCAAAATTTTAACTCAACTAAATTACTGCAGTCGTTGCCAAACTCAATGGCGTATATATCGTATAAATGAATGCAAAGTTTTTGTTTACATATTTTGAAAGAAAATTACTTCGCAGCATAAGCGGAGTTGGGAATCGTCTGCTGGGGGAGGGGCAGATTTTTGGTCGGTCTCGGAGCTGTCATTTCAGGAATAAATATGATCATGAAGTCAGAAGTAAAGATGGTTAAGTTGTCAAAAAGTTGGGGGGAGAATGGCCCCCATAGCTCCGCCCATGCCTCGGAGTTAAAGGATTAGAAAATCCCGGGTGGAGCCGCAAAAAAAAAAAAAAAAAAAGCCCAAAGCCGTTCCGAACATACTTAGGAAAATAAGACTGCCTGTATGGTTTACCGAGTGTATGAATCAATGGAAGAGAATACATTTATGCCGTTCTTTTTCTTCCCACGACCAACTTCTCCAGGTTTTACGGCTTTTTGATAACTTGCTGAAATTATGCTAGATTTGGGCAGGATGCTAAAAGCAAGATGCTAGGTGCTAGAGACATGCAAATTATGCTAGATCTAGCATCATTATGCTAGATCTGGCAACGCTGTTCCCCACAATAGGCGTGTCGTGCAAGTAACCAATCACACGTCAGGTACTAGCTTTTACCTATTGCTTTCTTCTCACAGCTCAGAACATTGGTAACTATGGATAGACGTACAGCAGTAATTACTTTATGGGAGTTGGAAGGTTATTCTGCAACTGCAGCTAGCAGGCGAGTAGGTGTCCCGGCCTCTACAGGAAGGCAATGGATTCGGAAATATGGTGCTACAGGTCAGACTGGTAATTTACGATCTCTTGGTCCTCCGCATGTGTCAACCGAAGCCCAAGATGCGAGATTAGTAAACGAAGCCCGGTTAGACCCACTAAGGACGTCTAGACAGATAAGGGAAGCTTCTCTCTTTCCTGGTAGTAGGCATACAGCTCTGCGAAGGCTTCGTCAACCTGGGTTACGTGGCCGTGTTGCTGCCGTGAAGGAAAAACTCTCAGACGACCACAAAATTTACCGTCTCGCGTTTGCACAGGCGAATGTGGGTCTCAATTGGGAAAACGTAGTTTTCTCAGATGAATCCATATTCACAACATCAAAGGAGGGACGCCGTTTTGTGTATCGTCCGAGAGGCACCCGATATGACCATGGATATGTGGCTGCTTGCAATCGCAGTGGCCATGTATCTATTTTATGTTGGGGTTGGATTTCCAGTCGCGAAGCAGGACAGCTTCATAGAATTGCAGGACATCTGGACAATGCTCAGTACTTAGACATTATCAGTAATATCATGGTGCCATCTGTTTCAGCCTGATGGTGTAATTCAGTTCCAGCAATACCAGTCGCCAATACATAATTCCCGTGTGGTTCAGGAATGGTTCGCAGGGCACCCTGAGATTGATTTAATCGACTGGCCGCCTCGTGGAGCAGACCTCAATCTCATGGAAAATATGTGAGCAGAAGTGAAGCGTACTCTAAGGGAAAGTTGGCCTGAGGCAGATCCACCAAGAACTCAGGATGACCTGTGGCATCTTGTTTCCGAAGCATGGCTGGAGGTAGGGGAAGAAGATAGATTTGTCACCCATGTAATAGATTCCATGCCCAGAAGAATGGAGCGTGTAATAAATTCAGAAGGGTCTTGGACACAATATTAATGACTCCGCCTTAACTCCCGAAAACAGCCCTTTTCAGGGCTACCTAAACGCTTCTGAAAATATTTCTAGAAGTAAACCACTCCTTGTATCCGATTTCTGTGCAATCCTACTAACAAAAGAATGATAATTAGCTGTAGGCTTTGAACTCAAGACTTCTTCAGTGGCAAGTCCGTACTCTACCAGTGAGCTAACATGAACACGCAAACCTAACCTGAAGAAACACGACTTTCAATTTCTGGTATTCGATGACAATGATGCTCATATACTTTGCAAATGTTGTATTCAACTTGGGATATTCTGCAACACACACACACACATAAACAAAGCGAAAGAAAGAAAGAAAGAGAGAGAGAGAGAGAGAGAGAGAGAGAGAGAGAGAGAGAGATGAATACACAAAAGCATATTCAACGTATTCGAATGAGACTCTAAGTAACGACATTCCGTTCTAAAGAGAATTTGTGTTTCTTCCCGTGACGTTAAGGGGATCGGGAAAAGCTATGTGTCTTGAAGCAGGATACGACTTTGGATACTCTGTTTATACACTTTCTATATCCGTAGGAATATACTGTATTTCACGAATATAAATAACATACTGTAATGAGAATATTGAGAAGTTAAATCTGTATGACAAATAGCTGCAAATAAATACACTACATAACTTATTTATTGCTATTAAACGATTTTCCTAACTTGTATTTAACATTCTCATATATAATAACGACCTACTGTGAAAATTATCTCAGATGTTATATTTTAAACATAATAATTACTATGTTCTGCAATTATTATGTTATATATAAACAACTTATGTATTTTAATGTAATTATTTTATATAATTTTTCATGCATTGCGGAAAATATAATTTTAAAAAATGTATTGACCCAGATAGGATTCGAACTCACAACCTTATGATTTGAAATCCGACAGCTTACCAATGAGCTAACACAATGACTCCTAGAACTAAGCTTCTAGCGATGTATAACGGATCTCAAGATAATTATGACATTCATATCCATTACAAACGCTGTTTCTGTTCTACTTTGACTTTTATTTTAGTACTCAGGCGATAATTATGTTCTATTTCTTAACTTTGAGCATTCTTTTACATATGGAAAGATTCATTAACGTATTTAAATGCTCCATTACGTATAGAGAGATAAATGACAAACAAGCATGTGCAAGGTTTCGAAATATTGTATCATTAAGTATTTCAATCAATGTTGCTTTTTTAAACACTTGATAACAAGTCTTATTATATTTAAAAGAAGAAAAACACATCTGCAAACTTTTTCCCGATTGCAAAGGCTGGCTTGGAGGTTCGAACCTGGCTTCCCGAAGATACCCGAAGCTGGACTTAGAAAATTTTTGCCTCAAAACACCAATAAAGAATGCGCTCAACCTTTTTGAGACAAGGTGTACATCCATGCTCGTGCTGGCCCACCGGGACACCGAGACGTGTCCCGGTGCGCCCTCCGAAAAATCACAGTATAAATAAAGGTACAAGATTTAGTAATCAATTCGTACAGTTTTATTGGTAAAGAACCCGTGAAAGGTGCAGTGCACCCTTTACATTAGACGTCCTTGCGAGTCCACATCAAAGATGAACGATTTTATTTACTCTTCTGTATACCACAGTTCTGTACAATAAATAGATACAGTTACTATTGGTAAAGAATCCGTGAAAGGTACAGTGCGCCTTCTACATAAGGCGCCCTACGAAACATCACATTATAGATAAGTGATTTTAGTTACTTTGTATACCAGCTTTGTATAATAAATTTAAATAATGATTTTTAATAATAAAGAAGCTGTGAAGAATACAAGGCGCCCTTTACATGAGATGCCCTGCAAAATATAACATTTTTTTTAAATATTCTTCTGTATTCAAGTTTTGTATTATAAATTCATATAGTTGCTATTGGCAGAGAACAGGTAAAGAGTATAATCACTTACAAAATATTATAAAGTTATGTAGCTATAAAACGAAACAATGTAATACCTCAAGAATAGTTCGGATAGTCAAAAGTACGATGCATTCATGAAACTACATTGACACTAGTCTCTAATTTACGATTTTTAGGGTCGAAGCTTTCACAGTATTAATATGCATAGATATATCCGAGTATATTGATTGTTCCTGTGTGTTTTAAATCAGTGTTCGGATAATCAATATCAATTGTAATTCTAAAATATAGCTATATTAATTTCCGTAAAATGTAGCCTTCCTGTCACCAAGGAGGATCGAGGAGAAAGCCTCTGGGATATACAGGTTAGCTGCGAATATACTGCGGACAGACAAGAGAGATCCTCCAGTTTGCGGATTTGGTGTGGGGCTAACAACTCATCCTGTAGAAAAAAAGGCTTGTTCAGATATATTCGCAGAATCCTCGGATCAGAACTGATAACTTGGCACGAACTCAGCAAAGTAAAATAGACATGAGAATTGGAAGATAGAAGATAAGAAGTCTCTATAGGACAGACGCGTTAAAATGTGTAACGAATGAGTTTAGAAATATAAAATGGACCTAGAGGGATATCAGGAAATTATATGAAATGGAAACGGAGGAGTTAAGTCGGGAAATTTTACGTTCTTTTACGGGGAACGAATTAAAAATTACCAACTAGGTTCAGAGCTTTTCGTTCATAAACGAATACGTAATATCAGCAATTACATGGGTTGAATTTGTTAATGATAGATTTTCTTTTACTTCTCTTAAGGGCCGGTGGTGTAATATTATTGTTTTAAATGTACATACCCCAACAGAAAATAAGGATGACAATAAAAAAAGCTTTTATGAAAGAATAGAGCGGGTATTTGATCATATCCTGCAATACCGTATAAAAATTCTGTTAGGTGGTTTCAATGCGGAGGTGGGACGAGAGGGTACTTTCAAACCGATTATAGGCAATAAATGTCTGCATAAGGAAGGTTGTGACAACGGTGTTAGTCTCGTGAACTTTGCAAATCCAAAAACCTTATCGTGATGATTACAAAATTCCCACATGGCGACGTTCATAAATATACTTGGACCTCACCAGTCGGAAAAACACATAATCAAATTGATCACGTTTTAGTAGATAGAAGAAAACAGTCTATCACGACTGATGTTCGGTCGTTCAGAGAAGTTGTTTATGATAATAAGAGAGACTATCGTTGAAGAAGGGAAATATTCAATATCTGAAAACGGAGTGGTTTAATTTAAAGAAATTAGAGGAGAGTCAGGTGAGAGGGGAGCCAGATTGAAGTGTCGATCCGGATACTTCAGATTCCCGGTTTTAGAAGGTTCGGAGTGCACTAGTGTTCAAGATACTTGGTTGAAATTAGAGATAACATTAAGATTTCAGCAAAAGAAATATTGGGACACGCAGAAATACGTAGAAACAAAGCATGGTTCAACCAGGAATGCAGTAAAGTAGCAGAGAAGGGAAAACAGAAGAAACAGCGTTGGCTACAAAATCCGAACGAAATAACTACATGAAATTTCACTGTCATCTGGCGGAATACTTCCAAAACTTTTAGAACAAAGAAACGCAATTTTTGAAAGCTAAAATTAATTAACTTGGAAATAATAGTAAAAATAAAAACATTCGGGACATGTATAAATGCATTAAGAAAGGCTATCAATTTCGTGCTTATATATTAAATAAAGCTAAAGCAACAGTTCTCACTGATCAGGATAGCATCTTAAATAGATGGAAAGATTTGTTTGACGATCTGCTTAACACATAGCGAAAAACTAATGTGCGTGGAGAAAGTGAAATGCATACAGCATAACCGTTTATTCCAGAACCTAATCAGACAGAAATGGAAATTGCTATTTAACACTAGGAGCATCATAATTTTGCTTATACTAGAAGCATCAAAGGGGTCAGTTTGACCCCTACTTAAAAATACACCCATTAAACAGTACTATTCCTTATTGTTTGTATACTTTTGGTGTTATTGTTGGGTTTTTAGTATTTATAAATTAAAATTTCATTATTTTCTATCTTAAGTTTACATTTGTTACTGTTCTTGGTGAATAATTTTAATATTATAAGTTTTGTAACCTATAAAGTTACTTAAAATGAAGTTGCATAATATAGCAAATATAATTAACACTACTTATTGTTACTGTAAAAATTCTTAGTTTCCCTTCAAACATCATAAACAATAGGAATTAAAATAAAATATAATAACAAAATGAATTAGAACATGAACTTCTTTACAAGTAGGCATGTTTTATAATGTTTACATCTACATGCCTACTCATCACATTTTGAACAAACAACGTACTTTTTGGTGATCTTTGTCCAGGATCCACAGACGTGCCTCTTACAGTGGAAACATTGATCTTGTGTTTTGTTTCCATTGCACTCAGATACTTGACATCTCTTCCGCTTGGTTCTTTGAAGCAATCCAGGTACACACTGTTTGGAACGAGTACCGTCCTCCTTTAGTGTCTTCACTTCCGAACACAGTTCCTCTCCTAATGCCAAAAGAAATTGATGGCGAGTGATCTTTCTCCTCGTTACCAGCTTCTACAGGACGAAAGCATAGATAGCTGCCAAATCAAGGATGTTATAGACAATCTGTACTAGCCATTTTCTACTCGTAGCTTTCACGGAGTACTTTTGTGCCATCTGTTCGATTACATCAACTCCAACCTTTTCTTTATTGTAAAATAAAATTGTTTCAGACTTTTTCTTCTTATGGCTGATATCGATGTCAAAATAAGAGTGAAGGCTATTCAAAAGATGGACATTTTGCTCTTCTTACAATGATATGCCATGAGCGTGATATTATGCATACAGAATTTTACGCCATATTTGTCTGGTTTGTTGCCCATGAACTGTATGAATTTTCACCGCGTTTTCATTGGAAACAGTTGTTCACCAACCTTACAATAAGGTTATAGATTGTAGCACTCTTGAGAGTTTCAATAAAAGCTTTCCAAACCGTGGAAATCATACAAAACTTGTCAGATTGATACTTTTCCATCCTAGTACTTTTTATATCGAATCTCAGAAACCGCATGATTTCTCTAAATCTTCTTATTGACATTGTATCACTGAAAACTCGCGGTCCCAATTTCTTTGAACAAAGGCTCTTTATGCTAATCCCCTCCATTCCTAAAGCACCGAGAAGATATAACACCCCCATGAAGGCGTCTAACTCTTGAAGTGAAACTGACTAAGTTGGGTAATTCAAAACTCTTTGAGCTTCGGCTTCCGTAGATTTCTTTATGCCGCATAACAGGTTCATCTATTATAAGTCTGACAGAACTAGAACCTGTGTCGTCGATATGCCGGAAAGCATATGTGTTTGGACCTGGAGTTTTACGTAACACTTTATGATGTTTAGCCTTTCCGCGAACACTTGCACAGGATTGTTCGACCCAAACTGTCTGATCTCTGGATAATTCAAAATTTTCAGCATCCGTCTCATCTCCATGCTTTCGCTGTAATAAAATTCTTCATAACTCGCAGAAATACTTTCCCCATCTGACAATTCATCAATGCCGATATCACCAATGCATTCATCGTCACTTCTATCACTATAGTCACCACCAGAGTCGATTCCATCAATAGCCTGTAGTTTTGTAGTATTTCTTCCGACGAAGGTTTTTTTCTCAGCACTCATCATGCACCACACTAACAGCAACCAATTAGAACACACATATAGTGAATTATATCAGCCACAAAAGTAATACTAATTAGTATGTTAAAAATATGTATCAAAATGTTTGCAACTGTCAAAAATCCGCATTGTAGACATGAGGGTCAAAATGACCCCTGTGAGGCTTCTAGGTAAAATGTAAAAAATATGGTATATATAAGTATTTTTAAGTGTCAAAATGTCATTAAGTTAGAGTATTGGTTGAGTGATAAAAAGTCGGGACATCTGGTGGCCACATTTTCATTACTTTAGAAATTATAACAAAATAATCATCCAGTTGGGTCAAAATGACCCCTCTGATGCTTCTAGTGTTAAAAAATAAAGAAACACACATCTCCGGGTGTAGACAAAATTCTGGTTGACTTAATTTTAGCTGGAGGGGAAAAATTGTAGTGCAAGATACACAAACTCATTCTCCTTATCTGGAACAAGGAGTAATTACCACAAGAGTGAAAAAAATCAATCATTGTTCCAGTTCAAAAGAAAAGCAACAAAACTGATTTAATAATTATTGAAGCATTTCTATTCTATCAACATCCAATAAATCCTCTTAAACATTCTACTAACAAGATTAACTCCATACAGATATGAAATTATTGGAGTTGGGATTATCAGAGCGGATGTAGGTAAAATTGATCAAGTATCGACCAGATATTTACCATTCAACAATACTTGAAAAGAAATTGAAATACAATATCTTGGCAAATAAATTATTGACTTTAGACTCGATAAGGAGGGCAACATTGTGCAACATGTTTACAGAATTTGCAATACCGAAAAAGGTAGATTAATTAAGATGTGTTTAAATGAATCCCAAAGTAAGGTTCGAGTAGAGAAATTCTTGTTCACGAGCTATCACGTTGAGAATGACCTGAAACAAGGAGATGTGTTGTTGCCATTATTATTTAACTTTGTTCTGGAGAACATTATAAGGAAAATCAAAGACAGTAATCAGGTCCTAGAGCCAAATTGTATTTACCAGGTTATGGCGTATGCTGATGAGGTAAATTTAATAGGGGTGATAGAACAATAGAAAGGAATGCAGAAATCTTAACTAAGCTTGCAGGGATATGGGCTTAGAAGTAAATGCAGAGAAAACTGAATAAATGGAAGTATGTCGGGATTGTAATACTGCATTTTATAGATGCGTTAAAATACCAAATAATATTTTCTTTCGACAAAGTGGATACTTTCAAATATCTAGAATCATTATTAACAGACCAAAACCATAATAACTAAAAAAATTGATGTCAACTGTAAGCAGGGACTTCGTGTTATTATTCAGTTAAACATGTTTTCTTGTCGCGAATTCTGTTGAGGAATTTGTAGCTTAAAATTTAAAACGATAATCATGCCTGTTGTGCTGTATGGTTGTGAATCATGGTCACTGACTCTGAGGGAAAATCGCAGAGTGAAAGTATTTGAAAACAAGATTCTCAAACCAGTATTCGAACTTCAAGAGAAACTTGAATGGGGAATGGCGGAAACTTCATAACGAGGAACTGCATAACTTTATACCGTTTACAAAAACATTGTTAGGGTCATCAAGTCTAGGAGGCTCAAATGGGCATGTTATGTAGCGAGAATGGAAGAAATTAGAAGCGCTTCCAAAATTCTAACTGGAAATCCAAATAGGAAAACGAAAATTAGGAAGACCGAGGCGCAGATTCGAGGAAAATATTAAAATGGTTCTCACAGAAATTGAAATATAAAGTAGAAACTGGGTCCAGTAGGCTAAGGACAGAAATCAATGGAGAGCTTTTGTAAATGCGGCACTGAACCTCCTGTGTCCATAGGCTATAGAGCTATATTAAGTTGTTGATACATTTAGCTTCTTTTTATTTTACGGAAATGTTATTAGAGGAACTAAAAAGTTTTTCCTCTAGTAAAGAGGATTTCGATTCAAGGTGTCCACAAATTAGCTATTTACGTTAATACCAAAATAAATTTGGTGGTGATTTTGATATAGAAAGGCATCCAAACTTTCTTTCAAAGTATATATATATATATATATATACAGGGGTAGACAAAAAATCTACAAACACTTCATACAGGACACGTAAGTTTGGCCCTCCACTGTACAACACGTGTTGCGGTTGTCGATCGTTTGTTGTTTTCAATGTGTCATGTGGACCTTCCTCTTCCGTCAGCAGTAACCAGTTCACCTGTGAGTGTCGTGGTGTGAAAGTGGTGCGGTAAAATGGGCGACCTGACAGACTTCCAAAGAGGCATGATCGTCGGTGCCCCTCTGGTTGGAGCTTTAGTGGCAACAGTGGAGAACATTGTGAGGGTATCGAAAGGCACTGTGTCCAATGCCACGAGGGTATACACAATTAATGGGCAAACGACTTCTGCAAAGCACAACAGTGGTCGAAACACAATCCTGTCAGATAGGGACCGGAGGGTATTAAAACAGATTGTAGCAGCTAAAAAGAAGACCACTGCAATGAAAATTAAATCTAAACTCAATTCCGGCCTACAGAACCCGGTTCCATCGAAAACAGTGCGACTGGAACTTCATAAAATGAAAATTCACGGTAAGGCCGCTATCGCCAAACCATGGTCACAGCAGTAAATGCGAAGAGGCGTATCCAGTGGTGCAAGGAGCACAAGGCATGGACTCATAAGCAGTGGAAACACGTAATGGGTTCGATGAATCGGCCTTCACCTTGTTTCCAACTACCTGTCGTGTTTACATATGGAGAACACCGTCGAAGACCTGTGATACAGACTGCTCCCAACTGTAAAGCATGGGGTGGTTCTGTTACAGTATGGGCTGTGATATGGTGGTTTTCTGCAGGTCCATCATAGCCCTGCATGGAATGACGAATGCTAAGGCGTATGAGGCCATTTAGGGGGAACAGGTTCTATCTATGGCAAAATATTTTTCCCTGATGGTGATGACATCTCCCAAGATGATTTGGCAGCCTGTTACGCTGCAAAACGGTAAAATCATGGTTTGAGGATAATGACCGGGAGCTATCACACCTCCCCTGGGTCCCACAATCACCAGATCTAATCATCATTTAGCCATTGTGGTCGTCTGAGTTAGAAAGTCATGTTCGGTCTCATTACCCTCCACCAGCTTCTCTTGAGGAACTGGAGCATGTTTTGGAGGAACAACGGTACAAAATTCCACACACCACAATTCAGGGGCTGTATACGTCCATTCCTTGTCAGATCCAAGCTGTTTTGGACGCAAAAGGAGGTCCCACACCATACTAGGTATGATTTTCACACTTTTGCAAACGTTTTAGATTTTTTGTTCCTCCCCTATATATATATATATATATATATATATATATATATATATATTCCCGTTTGTATTGGCGCCCTTTTAGTAGACTTGTCCACCGCCCTGATTAGTATCCCAGCAAGGCCCTGGGTACAACAACTCAGTTTATAATATAACATTTTCCTGTCTCTGTCAGACTCGTTTCTTGAAGGAAGTCACATCGATAGCCGATGGTAATTATGCCTACATTTTGATACATTTCTTCTTAATATTTTTTAATAATTTGAGAACGTAAAATGCAAGGGAATATTGTAGAAAATACACATTCATGGGATCGTAAGCAAATTGCCTCAAAGTTAGGATCTAAAAGTATATATCCACTCCAACTTTATAGCCATTTTTCTCGTGAACTCATGGAGCTATATGTTTCAAAGGTGTTCCATTAGATTTCGCGTCCACAAATTAGTGTAAATTATGCAGTGAAACACTTATCCAAACGTGGGTGTTTTACTATTGTTATGAGAGATAGTTCCTAACTGCCACAAGGGCAAAATAACAAGGATTTATACAACTACAGAAAGATATATGCAAGAATCAGTAAATTCTTTTCACTTGTTTTTAACAAATGTAACCTCCTTCAATAGATGCTCAGGAATGAACAGCACATTTCATTGATTGTAGTGAACTGTAACTAATACAGCACATATCTTCTTTCTGTCAATCCATTTTATTGCTCTTCCTTTCTCCCTGACTATCTTCAAAATTTTCGTTCCTAGTCCCCTGTAAGACTGACAAGGAATATTCGCGAAGTGTCTCCTCGGGATTCGTGTAAAATTGAATCAAATGCAAAATTTCCCAATGTGTATTGTACTAATTTTTAGCGGATCATACAGGTTATTTGCATATTTCTGGGCCCTCATATCTCCGAAAATCAATAATATTACTACAATGCTCGGCCACAACACATGCAAAACGAATTGAACCTAGTACTGCTTCTCCGACACATGTTACCCACACCGGTCACCATATTGGATGCAACTTTCGGTTTTCCAATTGGGAATAAGTGAAGTGATACATAGAATTCATGTACAATTTTCTCGAAAATTCACTGCTATAGTGAATTTTAGCGTAGCTTGTACCGTTTGGAGGTCATTGAGTTTGGGCATTGATCCAATTTGTTTTGCAAATGTTCACATGTAAGTCCAGTTGCATCTAAAGGAACTAAAAGCAATTTTGTGTGTTATAGTAGTGTGTGGTTGAAATCTGGAAATATGAAGGCTAATAAATATACAAATAACTAGTATAGGCCGCTAAAAATTGTACAATACACGTTGGAGATGCAGGCAACTTTGCATTTGATTCAATTTTATACGAATCCCGCGGGGACACTCCACGAATATGTCTTGTGAATACAACGCTAGTAAACCCATTTCTGCTCTTTCACTTTTTAAAACTAAATTCGTACCTTGCAGTATTAGTTTAATACAATACAACAATATTCTATTTTTCAATATCGCATAACATATTCTAACGATCAAAAGCTTGATTTAAACTTGCTGAATAAAATAATACTTTTATAATGTATAACAGTTTGGCTTCATCAGACACTATGAATACAGAGTGACGAACTCAATAACTATACAAAAGACAGCAAAACATCTCTGAATCCTATTATTTACTCACTAAGTAGTTTATATCATATTCAAGCCTATAAAAAGGAAACCGTGGATTACGGAAAACATTATGGTGTCAAAAGGTAAATAATAGGTCTAAAGAAATAAAATGTTACGTGTATACCTGGCATACCACACTGTAAAAATGGGATGTTGAATATCAATACATGCATTGTTTCCTTCCAGTACATGCAACCATAATAAAATTTAATTATCTGTTAATTAATGCAATGTGGAGAGAAATACTTGTATGTTATGGATTAGTATAGAGAACTCTCCGTTTTACGCTAATGAAAATTTTAAATTTATGCAACTGTTAATTAAACCACTGTCGACCAGACAATGTTATTCTTTTCTAAATAACGAATTCGAAAGGTTTTTCTATTTGTTTTTTAAATCTTAGTTCATTATTTGTTTTATGCTTTTGATTTCACAAAACGTTTGGTTCTCTTATTAAAATGTTGTTGTTCTGAGAATAAATGAGAAAAATCTACCCGGTTTTGCAGTTAGAAAAAGTATTTGTTTGATACGTTTGGACTGACATAGAGAAATAAAAAACGATATAACCATAATATTGTTAAAGATATGTAACAGGCACAATCTAAATTACAATTGAATCTCTGGTTCAACTGCTTTATTTTCCCTCCTGAATACTAAATATGAGATTGTTTTTTTCGTATTGCAATCACATATTACTCGACTCGTGTAAGTATTACGTAAGCATAATCATTTATCATACAGTGGGTGGTTTTCTTTATTATAGAGCCTATGTTTTTGCATCTGATGAAATTATTCACCAAATGTAATATACGTCAGGCTCACAATTTGGAATTTTATATTGTAATTGGATACACATGTTGATTTGGGATATAAGAACTTTTCCCAGCACCGATGTGTTGTGAATTTTGGATGTGGATCTGGAGCTTAGCGTGGATTTGCCTAATCGTCCAATGGGAATGGAACTAACCATATTTACTAACAAAAAAATTGTAAAATAGTTAGATTCTATAAAAACCAAATCCCAATTTGTCGCGTAGTGGTCTACAGGGCAGGTGTCATAGTTATGCCGAAGAGAGCCACGTAGAGGATCGTAATGAACCTAATTTCTTTCTCAACAGTTACTCATAGGCTAAAAGATTTTACCTAGCATTAGTAGATGTATCTGCATCTATGGACCATTTTTGACCTTGAAAGTACTTATACTCTATGTACATACTGTCATTGAAGTAATGAATATTGTAATTACTCTAAGTACTCTCATTGAAGTAATAAATGTTTTAATTGAACTTGAATTATTACCGGTACTTTAGGAACAATTACTGACGTGTAATTATGCTGTACCGGACTGTAGTCTCATTACTTCAGTGGCGCCTGTCTGCGTACGTAATAACGACCTACGTATTTTTTGTCCACTTTTCTTTTTATATGCGTTCCTTTGTAGAGCATGTTAAAGTGACAGGATGAATTATTTTTTCTGATAAAGGTTTAAATATGAAATTGAACGAAACGGTCGGCTGTGCTTGTACTTTATGTTGATTAATTATTTCTTGTGTACTTTGTAACATTTTGAATGTCTAAACAGAGCTTGCCCATATATAAAGTGATAAGTAAATGCATTTGTAATGAGGGTGTGACATTAGATGGATTCAATCGGCAGACTTTGTAGTGCTTTGAATTATAGCGACAAATTTAAATAAAACAACATTAGTTACTGAAAATAAATTGTTTTGGGTTTAAATGAGAAAATAATGTTAATTTAGTTCTAAGTAGAGTGGAACACACATACATTAATTCTATTTTCGTTTTTTTATTATAAACATGAACATGCAAACCATTTTGTTTATACAGTTAGTTTTAATTATTTGATATTGTACTGATTGGTATATTATTTTAATTATTAGAAGATAGTTGAAAAGTTTTGTGTAGCTAGACGACTATGGAAACCTTAGAGTATTGTGATATGAGCATGTTTTAAGTTACAGAAGAAGGGTGAAACAGAATCATAATGAAAATTTGTAAAAGGAGAATGTGTAAGGAAATAAGAGATTTGTGAATTTAGAGAGACAATTAAAATCATATTTAGTTATTAAACTAAAATATTTGATAAAGATTTTTAAAATGTTCTATAATTTTATTTGACATATCCAGTTAAAAATGCGCACGTTATTCACAAGTAATGTAGTTAGACACTATTTGAAGTCATTTAGTGGCATTTTGATACATTTTTATAGATATGCCTGAATATTATTTTTAACGATATATAATTGTTTTGACTATATAGCTGAAAAGCAATCATACTGATATGTATTTTGGCTATATGTTTTGTTTTCCAAGGTCCTGATACGTGATATAAGCTATTCAGCATTTTATGAACTTATTTTGTTCATCCACTACTAAATTACATCCATCAGTTGCACATTTAAATCAGTAATTTTTTAACTTACGAACCTACTAGTTATTACTGTGAAGACTACGTTACATTATAATAAATTATAATTGAGCATATCAGTTATTTCTAAGTTTTTTAGCAGTGGAGGTTTAGATGTTAACTATCTCAATTGTTCAAAATTGGATTCCAAATGTAAGTGCACTTGTTATGATTACTTATTGATATTTTAGTTTCATATTTAAGTATAAAGTTTGTTTGTTTATTATCTATATAAGTAAATGTTTGTATTCATGCTATTTAAAAGTTCCTATAATACATTTTCAATGAAAGGAAAATTTTCTGCATTTTAGTTTATCTGAAGAAACAATATGTAGTGTATTCCCCTGCAAGAGAAATGTTTCTCAAAATTAAGTTTAACAGAAAAAGTTAGTAACAAAATATGTTAATAAAAAATTTTTAGTGCAAAAGTTAATGTATATTGTAATCAAAACTTTTCTACATTTTAGTTTCTCAGAAGTTAGAAAAAAATGAAGTGTCAATTTTCTGCAAGAAAAGTTTCTGGAATTTAGATTAACAGCAAAAACTAAAGGTTTGTAACAAAATGTTAGTAAATCATTTTTAGTGCAAAATTTATTTGTATAGTGTTGTAACAAAAAAGTTCCCGAAAAGTTTATTTATTTTTACTTTATCAGAAAAGTTAAAAGATAGATAGTGTAATTTTCTGCAACAAAAGTTTCTGGAATTTAGTTTTAACAAATTGTTAGTAGCATAATATGTTAATAAAAGTCTTTAGTGCAAAAGTTAATGTTTAATGTAACAATAAACATTCTACATTTTAGATTTTTAGAAATGTTAGAAACAATATGTAGTGTAATTGTCTACAAGAAAAGTTTCTGAAATACATTTTAACAAAACAGTTAGTAACATAATGTTAGTAAAAAATTTAGTGCAAAACTTTATCTGTATAGTGTTGTAGCATAATTTTCTCAAGAAAAGTTTCTGAAAAGAGTTTAACAGAAAAAGTTGGTAACAAAATATGTTAATAAAAATTTTTAGTGCAGAAAGTTAATGTTAACGTTGTAACAATAAACATTCTGCATTCTAGTTTATCAGAATCGTTAGAAACAATATGTGGTGTAATTGTCTGCAAGAAAAGTTTCTGAAATATATTTTAACAAAAAGTTATTTAACAAAAAATGTTAGTAAATTTTTTAGTGCAAAATTTATCTGTATAGTGTTGTAACAATAAACATTCTGCATTTTAGTTTATCCGAAGAAACAATATGTAGTGTAATTTTCAGCAAGAAAAGTTTTCTGGAACTTCGTTTAACAAAAGAGTTAGTATCATAATGTTAGTAAAACACTTTTAGTGCAAATGTTAATGTTTAATGTTCTAACAATAAACATTCTGCATTCTAGTTTATCAGTAACGTTAGAAACAATATGTGGTGTAATTGTCTGCAAGAAAAGTTTTCTGGAACTTCGTTAACAGAACAGTTAGTAACATAATGTTAGTAAAAAAATTTTAGTGCAAAATTTTATCTGTATAGTGTTGTAGCAATAAACATTCTTCATTTTAGTTTATCCGAAGAAACAATATGTAGTGTAATTTTCTGCAAGAAAAGTGTCCTGGAACTTCGTTTAACAAAACAGTAACATAATGTTAGTAAGTCACTTTAATGCAAAAGTTAATGTTTAATATTGTAACAATAAAAGTTTTGCATTCTAGTATATAAGACTCATGCCAGAATAAGTGTTTTCGCTTTGCTCTCAAGCCAGAAAAAGAAGAAACTCGTACCCACGAAACTTGTGAAATTTGACGAGTACCAACTCGAGAAATTTCACTTCGTCAATTCACTTTTAGTTCATGTAACGATTTCAAACACGAATAAATCTTCTTTGTGGCTAAGTGGTTAGCGTACGCGCCCTTGGCGTGGGGATTAAATTCCTTGCTGGAGCTCAAGGATTCTGATTCCACGTTAATCAGTAGGTCCATGTATCACATAACTATGGTGCTAAAAAGTGACACTAAACTCCAAACCAAATACAATTACTTGTACCTTCAAGGAACGATAAGAAAAAAATCTAAATTTTCTCATAAAATGATTACAAAAGTATCACATACCAAGCTTTTATTCAGCTCCTGCATTTCACAAAGTTAACATTTTTTTTCAGGTGCGCCTCAAAATGAAAAAGGATGGGAATCACTGACATATGCTAACAAATATAAAAATATTATTCGTCATCAAAATTCAAACTTATGTTCAGTTCAATATTACAAAAAATAAAAAACAAGCAAAATTCAAAGCAGGTGTAGGCTACCCAGTTCCTTTCCCCTACTGTAAAATGTTAATACCACACACAAAAATAATAAAATTTAATACTATATTACATAAATAATCAGTTTCGCCCATCATTTAATGGTCTTTTCATGTAACACTAATTTCTTATATTTTGAAGAGGTGTTAGGGTCCTATGAGCAAGAAAATAATCGCATATTTATTATGAAATTTATCTGTCTGTGTGTCTATGCATCTATTCTTTTAAAATGTAAAATAATAACTACGCCTCGTCCTGACAAAGAGGTCCGAACAATCCAAAATTCCTTGCTATTTGTAATAATTTGTGTTTGGTTTCGGCGCGGAAGATCATGATTCGATTCCCGGCAACGTCACAGTTGTGTTCAATTTTAGTGCCATATAAGTAAAAATTTCATCGAGCAAAAGATTTAGCGTACTGTTTTCCACGTAAGAAAATCTTGGTTCAAATCCAAGTGCAATGACCAATATTGAATCCCTGCAGCTTCCATATTACAATACACTACACCTTAGTTAATTTATAATTCCATATAAGTACATCGAGTCATATGGTTTTCGATGTAAAATCCGCAATCAATTCCCGATAAAAAACAAGCACTTCCGTCCCCCTTATACTCCCAACAATTACAAGTGTTTACGTGTATTTCATTTCCAATGTCCCTTCTCATATGAAAAAAAAAAGAAAACATAAAACAAGAAGAAAACACAAAGCCAATACTTACAGATAAATTCTTCTTCTCTGTTAACTTCTATAGAATACAATCCCCCAACTCAAACGCATCGTCCACTTTTATTTCTTCAAATGTAATCACTTGATTTACATCAAAGGTTATATGCCAACGAAAATAAATCCAGAAAGTTCTACCAAATTCTAGAACCTTCTCACTCTCCGTAACTCATATATTACATCCTCTGTGTCGCCCAACCTCCCCTGCGGGCACTTATGTTAAAACAGATGACGGTCTCTTTCCTTAAAGAACCCTTGTCGCGTTAAATGTTTCGTTCTGAATTAATTTTCCTGTCACGTTGCAGTGTTTACCTGATTTTTACCCAAACAATTAATCTTTCAAGAATTGCGTTTCCGTTTCAAAAAGTATTTTAAAATCAAACGGTTAACATTAATTATACACTTCAAGAACCATGCGTGAATTCTTTACATTATTAATTACTTCCTTTATATTAAAATGTCCACTGTACTTAGAACTAAATTAACATTATTTTCTCATTTAAACCCAAAACAATTTATTTTCAGTAACTAACGTTGTTTTATTTAAATTTGTCGCTATAATTCAAAGCACTACAAAGTCTGCCGATTCAATCCATCTAATGTCACACCCTCATTACAAATGCATTTACTTATCACTTTATATATGGGCAAGCTCTGTTTAGACATTCAAAATGTTACAAAGTACACAAGAAATAATTAATCAACATAAAGTACAAGCACAGCCGACCGTTTCGTTCAATTTCATATTTAAACCTTTATCAAAAAAAAATAATTCATCCTGTCACTTTAACATGCTCTACAAAGGAACGCATATAAAAAGAAAAGTGGATAAAAAATACTTAGGTCGTTATTACGTACGCAGACAGGCACCATTGAAGTAGTGAGACTACAGTCCGGTACAGCATAATTACATGTCAGTAATTGTTCCTAAAGTACCGGTAATAATTCAAGTTCAATTAAAACATTTATTACTTCAATGAGAGTACTTAGAGTAATTACAATATTCATTACTTCAATGACAGTATGTACATAGAGTATAAGTACTTTCAAGGCCAAAAATGGTCCATAGATGCAGATACATCTACTAGCATTGCTACAAATCTATGCTGATTAACGAAAATGATTTATAGTGTTGTAATCACATTGTCGCTGGTAAAACTAACGAGGAAACGGTCTCGAGTGTAAACAACCGATTTAGTTGGGGTCCGGATATGTGTTACGGGAGAACAAAGTAGGAGACACGCATTCTGGCGTTTTGGCCCATACGCAGAAATTTCCGAAATACGGGGCCCCAAAGTGTCCCCACATGCTATAACTAGGAAGCGAATGACGTTACTTTTACGCAACCGATTTGTCTGGGTTCCGGATATGTGTTACGGGAGACCAAAGTGGGAAACATATATTTTGGCGTTTGGGTCCACACGCAGAAATTTCCGAAATACGTGGCCGCAAAGTGCAACCACATGCTATAACTAGGAAGCGAATGACGTTACTTATACACCACCGATTTGGCTGGGGTCCGGATATGTGTTACGAGAGACCAAAGTAGGAGACACGTATTTTGGCGTCTGGGTCCATACGCAGAAATTTCTGATATACGGAGCCCCAAAGTGCTTCTACATGCTATAACTAGGAATCGAGTGACGTTACTTGTACACAACCGATTTGGCTGGGGTCCGGATATGTGATACGGGAGACCAAAGTCGGAAACATGTATTTTGGCGTTTTGGGCCCATACGCAGAAATTTCCGAAATACGGGGCCGCAAAGTGCAACCACATGCTATAACTAGGAAGCGAATGACGTTACTTGTACACAACTGATTTGGCTGGGGTCGGGATATGTGTTACGGGAGACCAAAGTAGGAGACACGTATTTTGGCGTTTGAGCCCATACGCAGAAGTTTCCGAAATTTCCGGTTGTGTACAAGTAAGGTCATTCGCTTCCTAGTTATAGCATATAGGGGCACTTTGGGGCCCAGTATTTCGGAAATTTCTGCTTATGGGCCCAAACGCCAAAATAAGTGTCTCCTACTTTGGCCTCCCGTAACACATATCCGGACCCCAGCCAAATTGGTTGTTTACACTTGAGACCGTTTCCTCGTAAGATAATAATCCCTACTGCTATCAGCAAATTGTCCAATGTCCAGCAGGCGTTTTTCATTCAGTTTACTAAAAATTATCTTGCACTTCTAGATTCATAAACAGTTCACTATCAACAGGCCTACAAACGCAATACGTTAATAATTTAATAAAAGTTCAAATGTAAGCCAAAATACAGCATGCAACTTGTTATGGGAATAACATAGGAATAACATGGGAATAACATTGTTGGCCAATTAGCGTCTTAATTACTTCAATCTTAGTACTCTCAAAGCCTTGTGTTAGCAATTTATAAAAACAGCCACAGTGAAATATATTATGTGAAATTTAATTTATATTTACCTGAACAAGGAGTGAATATAACTCTTCTGGCATTAGACATCTACAAAATCGAAGGATGACTGGAGGTTTGACGTGTAGTTATTGATATCTTCCTATTAGCTGTCTTCTTTAGCTGTCTTCGTTAGTTGAAATATACACTAGAAATTAAATACATCGTATTTTTTCCATTGTTCCAAGATTATTAGAAAGGTTTCAAAAGCTCGCATCACGTTTCCGCAATGTAATTTAAGGTGAATCAGCAGATGTTCTCTGTACTATGCTAAACGCTGCTTGAATAGAGCGGCATTGTCATATAGGTTCGAGTGTTTACTGATGCCAGATAATAAAGGGAGTAATCATGAAATTCTGCTTATTTACTTATTGGATAATTTAGTTTGCAACCCTTACCGCGATTACGTTTCTTGAACTGCAACACTAGAGTGCATAAATTTTCTTATTGCGACTACTACAGTAAACATACCAATTTGGCAACAACACATTTGGCGTTCTGCGTAAGTTTCGTCTCAAAATCTATTTACTTAAATATAAATTAATATCTTAATAAAATATAAAACATGACACAAAAACGGTCACACAATATATATATATATATATATATATATATATATATATATATATATATATATATATATATATTTCGTGATAAGATTGTTACCTTAAAATACTTTACACAAACAAATAAACATTTCATAAAAAGGAGCACTTCTAGTAAGATCTAACAGCAAGTGCCATCTTCTGTGCTCATTGTAATGCGAATCAAATATTTTCTTTTCTTTTCAACATTTTCGATATCAAGAGACACAACCAAATGAATAATTGTCTTGTGTTATAGCTGAAAAATACTCCATCTTATAGTACAATATTTACAATATTTAACATTTCATTGCTCCCTAGTTAAGGAAATGAGCTAAAATATGTACTGACTTCTGCGTGGCGATCCACCCTGAGAAGTGGGGCAGTTTATAACTAAAAGAGGATTGAAACTACAAGCGGCTCAATCGGGGTATGCAGTAAGAGAACCGTTAACAGTTCTATGCAAGTACAAACGTGTTCTTAGGTAATAAATAAAATCTGAAAAGAATACCCAACTTAAAAGACGAGACTGAGACATGGGTAGACAGTATCACTAAAGACAGTGGTACTCACAAAAGACTGTCCTGTTTTGAAGGGAAGGGAGTCTTGCGTTCCACACCCTCCACTGACCTTATAGGTGAGACGGTTAATTATGGCATAGTAGTTGACTGAAGTATGGTTCTCAATCGTTGAAACAGCAATATGCAATATTGAAGTTATTCGCAGACTAAGCTGTAATAATGTATGTTTGGAAAGAGATTCTATGACCAGACAGATGTCTAACAACAGATGAAATGCTGACATGAGATTACAACTAAATATATAGTTGCAACGCAAAACTGACGCATTATAAAGATGCTAATTTGTGATGAAACTCAAGTATTGAAACTTAGAGCTCTATGACAACGCCCAGATATATGAAATTAGAATAATTCCACGTTCTCCATGCTAACAATATAGACGGCTGTAGCAAGGTGCTGCTACTGAGACAAAGAGATTTCAGCATAGCAGAAAGGGAAGAACGTGATATTCTTCTATTCGTTAACCCCAATTAACGATCATAAGAAGTTCATTTAATTATATTATGATATGAAAGGATTCTTGTTAAATTATCTGAATCTCAATAAAAACACATGTTCGTTGTTGGGTTTTCGAAAATTTCCTGTACATCCCTTAAGACGAAATGCTAGGAAAGTACAGGTTTGCAATATCAACTCCAGCTAGTATTGGGTCCTGCAATGCAAAATAAAATTATTACATAAAACTGGATTCAATACAACTAACTATACTGTATATGGTTTCCACTGTTAATGATAGTAACTTCAAAAATAAATGAAAGTCACAAAGCTTGTGACCAAAAAATATACATCCCTTACTACGAGCAAATAAAGACATCTTCGAACTTCTTTGAGACAAGAAAGAAATATCATATTAGAATTTACATTTATTATACTCCAATTATTAAACCAATATTTATTATTATTGACAATATATGAAGAATTAGATCGAAAGAAATGAAAATAGTAGTAACTGAATATAGGGTAATCATCTGATAAAAAAGCAGAAATATAAGACAAATTTTCAAGCGCTTCAAATTATAAGGGGGGTACAGCAATAACAGAGATTGGGATCCTATGTAGTGAAAATATGACGAGAAGTCAGCATACACCTTTCATATGAGATGAGTTCTTTCGTAGTTAAGTGACTTTAGTGCTTTCATGGTGGGTGTGGTCCCGGATTCTTACTCCACTGCCAACAATAATCTCGAATAAAATTAAAAGAAATGATACCAGTTCCTTCTAATCACAAGCAAAATTTTCATATAATCTCGGTACTGAGAAGAAGCTATATTCCTCAGTCAAATTAATTAATTGATCACTCTCAAGAGTGAATCCGAATCCAACCTTGTATTTAAGTGTTTTAAGATCTTGAACTATTCATTACTGAATGAGGTATGCCCGATTCGCACAAATAAATGCTGAAATGTATTAGCAGTTAATAAAATTGTCTAACACGCATTTGTTGTCCACAGTCCAAATTCTATTCTCAGGAAAATAATTATGTACATTTTGTTGACGGCCAAGAATCGTTGAGCTATTGGAGAGTTGATAAGAATGTATAAAATGTAACGTGAACTTTGTACGGAAAAAACGGCATCACTTGACTGAAAGTGTTTGTAGGCAGGAGCAACAACAACTTAAAATTTCCAAAGAGTAGTTTGTTGTAAAATTTGTATACTTGTCCGTTTTTCGAAATAGTTGTAAAATAGAATGTAATAGTATAATTTGGACAATATATTGCACCAGTCTATATTCAGAACTACAAAATAAAACGATTGTTTGGACTCAGTACGTCAGTAAATCAGTATAAGCTATTTTGTATCAACGATATGTAAGAGGTAGGCAAATCACATATTTTTTCAATTGTCCGTTCATGACCCAATTTGCTTTCCTTATGCACTTATACTTATGAGTTCGATCCCTGGTGACAGGTTAAGGTACTCAGATCAAGCGCAATAAGTAGAATTTTGGTTCGAATCTACATAATTCATAATTTCCACTCATGAAAATGTAGTTTACAATATAAACTGAAAAGTTACTTGCTGTAGACGAAAATGGTTATTGAGGATTTTTATATTGACGAAAATGGTTATTGAGGATTTTTATATTGTATGGAAAATATTATTTTTTTGCCAGCCAGCTAAAGGATAATTAAACGAAATGTTTCAAGGCTGATATGATAATACATATTGAAATAAGCACCCCGGACAAAAAAGATTCATTCCCGCGCGAGAGCAAGGCTGCGTCGGCAAACAGGTACAGATGGCGTATTGGTCGAATCACATGGCCAAACGTGCCTACACTGCTTCGAGGCGATCAGCGGGGTTTACTGTGGAGTTACACAGAACAGAGCGAAGCGGTGTGTATCCGCAAGATGGGGAAGAGCGCGGACGTGACGGAGTGGCAAAAAGACAATCGTGTTTGGCCGTGCCCATGGCCACACAGTGATAGTAGTTGCCCGATTTATTGGTGTTTCGCGGCGGACTGTTCAACGTGTCTACAAGCAGTGGTGTAACATACGTGGTCATGAAACACGACAGCAGAACTGTGGTTGGAAAAAGATCCTCACAGATCAAGCCCAAAGACGGGTTACCAGATTTGTGAATCGAAATCGCTTCCAAACCCGCCAGAAATTACAGCAGTTCATGAATGCAAGCCCAGTCCAAATTGTCAGCGAGAGAACATTGCGACGGGAAACTCATGCAATGAACATACGGAGTCGGGTACCTCGCAAAAGGCCACTGCTCACACATGCACATAAAGTTGCTCGTCTGCAGTGGGCCAATAATCATTAAACTGGCGCCGTGTAATATGGTCTGACGAATCATGGTTTTGCCTGTATTCGAATGACACCCGGCGTCGTGTCCACCGATGGCCACATGAAACATTTCATCCGCAGTGTGTGGAAGGTCAGGTGAGGCCGGGAGTGGGTCTGTCATGCTTTGGGGATGTTTCTCATACTATGGGGTGGACTCACTCAATGAGGTGTCCATGAACATGAACCAGCACGTTTATTTGAACATCCTGGACGAGCAGGTGTTCCCTTCAGTCACTTTCTTCCCGATGACTTTGCTATAGACACTCCTATTTTTCAAGACGACAATAGCAGGGTTCACAGCGCTGGACCCACATGTGACTGGTTTGAGGAAAACTCAAGTATCCTACCACACCTCGAATGGCCAGCAAAATCGCCTGACCTTATCCCAGTTGAGTATCTGTGGGACCAGTTGGTACAGCGGGTGAAACGTCGACATCAGCATCCCCGACGTTTGGTAGAATTGCGTGATCTTATCCTCCGCGAGTGGGTTAAAGTGGATGTGACGGCCTTGCAGACCCTTGTGGACTCCCTTCCCGACCGAATTCAGGCAATTTTCCAGGCCAGGGGCGGCGCTACACGGTATTAACGTAAGTACCAAGGGGGTGACTATTTTTTTTCCGTTTTGTCTGTATTTAGTATAAATATGTACGGACCGTCACCTCTTTCTATTTTCAGCGTTGAAGGTCAAAAACTTTCTTTATTTTTATAAAAATATTTTATTTTGTAATACAACAGCAAGAGGAAGAATGTTAAAAATAGCATGCACTGAGAGTGAGAATTTGCCTATCTCCACAAATTTATATTATAATTAGTTGATAAATATTTTGAAAAATACTAAGATGTAACCATATTTCTGAATGACTATAAATTACACACTAGCTATAAACTTATATGGTAATTTTACATTATATTCTTTACCATACGAATTTTGTTTACAATTAGTAATTAGGTGTTTGGGTTTTCTGTAACTATGGATGTGTTAGCCAGTTACGTATGAGGACGACGTCTCTCAGATATCTCACTATCCGAAAAAGTGAGAAAGAAGAAAGTAATGAAACGACCTGAGACTTTTATAGTAGGTACCATCCTGGTATGTGCCTGCTGTGAATGATTGATCCCAGGAAAACCTAAATAATGATAGCTGACCTGAAAAAGGCGTTACATCTTTCCGACCGGACTACTGGGAATCAAACCCGGGACCCCTCATATTAAATGGCTAGTACAATAGCGACTATGCCACCTGGGGCCTTTACAAATATTGCCGATTCTAACTTTGGAATTACCTCAAAGTTAAATAAAAATAAAATCTAACGCTACAAACACTATTATTATTTATCTGTGTTACAATTTTGAGAATATACCATTGGTTTCACAACTGATGCATTAGTGTTACAATTTTGAGAATATACCATTGGTTTCGCAACTGGTGCATTACTGTTAAGTTCAGTTTCTATTTATATATTTATTTCAAGCTTACAGTGCTATCCATGATGAGAAGAGCAAACATTAAAGTGAGACAACTACAAAATGCATCGCATTCTAGGATTATTATTAAACGCTCGCCTCATCAATTGAGACTGAACATGCACATAATAGGGCATAAACAGAAACATGAAGCTCTCCTTTATTCATTTTTGTAAGATTTATTTCATCCTTGAACCAAGGATCATTAATAAAGACGGGAAGAAAGAAAAGTATATTTCGGTTTATTAGAGGAAAAATTTAGAAAAATGACTTGTTCGATGCAGACAAAAAGTGGAAATTAACAGTTTATATAGAGTATGGAGGTCTCATGCACTTAGAAGCAATTATGAGTTTAAATTGAATTATTATCTTTTAAATATTTCTTTTATATGTACAAGAAAATTCATTGTAATAATAAATACAGTTACATGTAAAAGTTGTACGTCCATATAACATGTAAAAGTTGTAGTTCGATTGACCAATTTTATCTGTTATTTAAAGTTTAAATTTACAAAAATGTTTAAAGTTACATTTTCCTTTACAAAAATGTACTTTCTCTGAAAGAATAAAACATTTAGTTTTACGAAAACAGCTTAGTGTTAGTACTACTTTCTGTTAGAAAGGTTCATATTTTACTTGCCAAAAAATATTCAACTTGATCGCCCAAGGCATTCAGGTGCCACGAGCATAGCTTAACTTTTGGACAAATGTGTGGCAAAGGTAACTTCTTTCAAATTTTGTAGAATTAAGTTCCAATGCTCATTTTTCTCGTAACCTGTTAATTAGGCAAGTAACAAATATTTTTCATCTTTAGCTCTTAGCTTATTTTGAGACATTGATGGTGGGGATAATCCAGAACTAAACACGAGAAAGTGACTGAAGTTTGATTTCTGCCCACCTATACATACTAATGTTATATGTGGTAGTGTAGTTTGATATCGTCTTCTTCGGTTTTTCTTTCAAAATTCTGTCATATTCTCTTTTGATTGTAGTGTTGCTAAAAAGAAAAGGACATGAACCTGTCATCCGAACATACGAATCAAACCTAGCCCATTCGATATACATAACAAAAATATGATGATCTTGAGGTTTTGCTACGTCTACTATTAATCCAATATTCTCGGGCTTGGTGCCACAGTGAAACTTCCTGTGCTTAGTTTTTGTCACCATACAGCGGTAACACCTTCAGATCATTTTGAAGACATTCATTCGTACACACAAGCCCCCCCATCAACAGAAACGAAGGTTAATATCTCACTGACATCTGGCTTCAGCTTCTCAGTACGAAAAGAACCAACAGCCAGTCAAGCCAATCAGAGAACAGTTGCCACTGGCAACTTCAAAGCACTCTATTGGTCAATAACAAAAGCCAATATAAACACAGCAATTCCTTAAGAATACAAAATAAATTGTATGACCAGCACACTCCAACACATAGCTTTTAAGATATTACCGCTGTATGGTAACGAAAGATCAGCACAGCAACACCCACTCTGACAGCAATCCCGAAAACAGTGACTTAATAGTAGATGCCAGAAAAACTTCAAGATCATCGTGACAAACCTCTCCGGTTGGACATTTACCGGAAGATAAACACACTCCAGACACTCCTCCACACTAAAGGGAAGTTGTTTTGCGGTTGTGTTTTCTTACTACGATGCAGAGACCAAAGTACCTTTCCAGACTTCGCCAAGGTAACCAGTCACATCAATTCACAGAAGGCACAGCGGGTCCTTATCAGGGCCAGACATGGTCTAGTCAGGAAACAGATACAGGTACTTCACAGAAGACTAGACCAGCACGAGAAAGAAATTAAGCATCTACTTCTGTATCTACCAACGGTGCTCCATACCTCGCACTGGGA
The DNA here is from genome assembly GCF_964235325.1 of Thermobia domestica. Lineage (NCBI taxonomy): Eukaryota > Metazoa > Arthropoda > Insecta > Zygentoma > Lepismatidae > Thermobia > Thermobia domestica. Next base: position 61,143,761 of record NC_137455.1, on the reverse strand, counting down.
ATGGGTAGATTCCATCACGTATGCATATGGCAGCAGGCAGCATGAATTACTCACAGTACATCTTAAGAAGAGATTCGAAAAGATTAACCAATGACAAAACTCTGAACCATCACACCCGAGCAGAGAAAAAGTAGTGGTGAACCTCTCCAGCAAAAGACTAAGTCAATCAACTACAAGTATTCTATGCAAAGACCTGAATTTCGCCCAACATCAAAACTCTTCCCATCATAGAAACTGTAAGTAGTATTGAATATTCCATAAAACACTTAGCACAAGAAGCAGCATACCATGTACACACACACAAGCCGTCATGGGCCTTATGAAGGACAAGCAGAAGAAGCCAAAATATTCATACAACCTATCCAGAGAAGGAATGGAAGCCCTCTATGACTTATGAGCAGATGAAATCATCATGATATTACCAACAGATAAGGGGAATGCGACCGTCATTCTCAACAGGGAAGACTACCATTCAAAATTGACATGCGTACTGGAAGATCCAGCATACAAAAAATTAGCAGATAGCCAACCAAGGCCATCGAAAAGAAAAATTCCATGTTAATACAAAGTTCCAGTCTGAATGAAGAAGAAAAGTAGAAACTTAAACCTTCCGGTTCAGTACCACCAAGGATCTACGGCCTTCCAAAGATACACATGAAAGAAGTTCCATTGAGACCCATAGTTAACACCATTGGGAGCCCCACGTACAACATGGCCAAGAAATTAACAGTACTGCTATAGCCACTAACATAAAAGTGTCCACACCATATCATAAACTCGCCATTTCGTACAATTACTATACAGCACCAAGACGAACGCAAAAGACAAACTCGTCAGCTTTGATGTTGTGTCACTTTTCACGAGGGTACCACTAGAAGATTCTATTAAACTCCTGGAATCGCACTTCAGCAAGGAAATAGTACATGTCTTCAGACACACTCTACCGTCTACCTACTTCAGTTATCACGGCAAATTCTATGAACAAAGCGATGGAGAGGCAATTGGTTCCCCTCTCTCTCCAGTAATAGCAAACATCTATATGGAGCATTTGAACACCAAGCACTGGAAGTGGCAACAAATAAACCTAAGATATTTTAGAGGTATGTAGACGACACATTCGTCAAATGGCCCCATGGCAAACAGAAACTCGACGAATTCTTACATCTGAATTCCATACACCACAACATTCAGTTCACAATGGAAACAGAAATAGAATCAAGACTCCCGTTCTTGGACTTACTCGTATAAAAGAAACCAGATGGAAGACTAAGCCACTCAATCTACGGGAAACCCACGCATACTGATCTCTACCACGATCGTACTAGTTTTCATCATAAGGCACAGAAGATGGACGTATTATAAACTCTAATACACAGAGCACACCGAATACGAGAATATGGAGACAGTATAAGCATAGAACTCTCTCACCTGGAAATTGCACTTAAATTCAACGGATATTCGTTGAAATAGAGCGAGAAAACCATGAGAAAATACAGTAACAGAAAGTGCGCCATAAAAGAGGACAATACGACAGATAAGGAAAATATTGCAGTTATTCAATACATGAGAAAAACATCCAATGAACTGGCAAAACTACTGAAGAAATTCAACATCAAGACGGTACACTACCATCCACCGAAGATCAAGAGTTTACTACCAAACGCAAAACACCCATTGGGATTAAAGGCACCATGCGTCTATAGGATCAAATGTGAGTGTAACGCCACTTAGTTGCGCGAAACAGGAAGGAATATTGAAGACAGAATGAAAGAACACCAGATACACACGAGACTGCAATAACCGAAAAAATCTGCAATAGCCTGGCACTGCATACAATACAATCATACGCCTATGTGGAGCCAAATTGAAGTTCTAAAAAAAGCAAACAGTTCTGGGACGAAAATACATGAAGCTCTATTCATTCGTATACATAAGCCCTCTATCAACGGAGACTAAGTTTATCATTTATCTGACATCTGGCTTCAGCTTCTTAGTACGAAACGAACCACCAGCCAATCACAGAACAGTTTCCACTGTCAACTTCAAAGCACGCTATTGGTCTATAACAACAGCCAATAGAAACACAGCAATTCCTTAAGGTTACAACATAAATTGTGATACCAGCACACTCCAACACATAGCTCTTAAGATGTTACCGCTGTATGGTAACGAAAACTCAGCACAGAAATATTCACTCTGGCAGCAATCATTTGGAGAATATTTGATTAATAACAAAGATATGTTCATGTACAAACAATAGGTGCCGTAGACAAAGAAGTAAGTCCCTGGGACCCATTAACCCTGTTAGTATAAAGAAAATCGTAAACTCGCCTTGAAATAGCTATTACAACAAGATATGTTTATTGGAAAGTCATGGATTTAGTTTATTCTTTTCAGCATGAAACAAGCTGTTCACAGGTACTATGTATTGGAGTTCATGACGTACTTGAACAGGGAAAATTGGGAGAATGTTGGGCAAATTTCCTCCAGAAATCACTTTCATCAACTTTGGACCCCTCTGGAGTGTCCCGGGAAAAAGCATCAATCCAAATGTATGTCAAAAATACTATAGGGAATAAGAAATGAGTATATCTTTTGTTTCGATATCCGGAATAGATATGAGGGAAAAGTTTGTGTGGGCTGTTTCACGGTGCAAAGTTTGAAGGTGCAAAATCTGAAAATTTATCGGAGGTTCAATGCTTGTTTTCCTACATACACCCTATATATAAAGTAGCAATGTCACCTTGTACACGGCACCGAAGGAACGTTTATATTTTCTGAGGTACGTGACAAAGTTTCCAAGCGTGTTGATTACTTTGTCCTTACCGTCACACGTTTCCAAATTGTCGTTTTACTCCGTATTTTCTCTGTTGAAAAGGCAGTATTATGTTACAAATTGTCAAATGGAGGTGTAAAAATATTTTACAATAAAAATATAAAAGTATTAGTAATTTTTAGTACTTTATTGAAACAAAAATACATTATCGTGACGGTAACGACAACATGTAATGGAAATGACTTATGACACACAGGATGTAATTATTGGAATATATTTGACAAAATACTCTAACACATTAATATAATTCTCCTATATCAGTGGTCTGGTTCAAAAATGATGAACCCCACTAATACAATTTGGAGCTCATATTGTATATTTGTTCATTAGCCAAACATTGTTTACTGTTCTAACAAAATATAAAGATATTGTAGTAAGTTTTATTTGTATTTTATATTATTTCTGCATAAAACCCCTATGAATACTAATACTCTACATATTAAGTTCTTATAGCTAGTGCAATGACACAATATAATACAATCATTATACAATAATAATACACACAATAATATAGTGTGTGAATATTGCCTTCAGTTTGAGAATAATACAGTTCGCATAAAAGATTTAAAAAAAACATAATTTTCTGCTGATAAAGCAGATGAAAACTATGCAATTGTTTCAGATCAACAGAAAAAATAATTATGTATTTATGTTATTTTTTGTACTGCTGACCTGTTTAAAAAAACGAAAGTATTCCCGCATTCAAATAACCTTCATTTCTAACAATATTCATAAACTATTCATGTATTTTTTCTGATAATACAACTTTTACAGATTTGTCATGTCCACTTTTTTGGGCCTGAAACAATTGCACACTGTTGATCTGTTACAGAAACAGGAAATAATTATTACATTCAAAGAACCCTTCCTCTCTGAGACTGCTTGGTGCACTTTCATCAAATCTGGTATTTTTGGCAAGTTGTTAGGTACTAAGGAATCAACAGCCGAAATTGCAGAAGTATCAATGTAAAAGAACTTAATGTTTGAAGTTTTAGACCTATTTAACACATTGAACGTTGCTTTTGCATCAGTTAAGTCGTGTCCATGCGAAACTAAATATTTCAGCTTGTCTTGCGAGAAGCACCGAAATGCATCTGCTGTATTTCTTGAGAACACTCACACTGATAGTTCTCAGAAAAATCAACGTAGAGTACACATTCTTTCTGTGTAAGTGTCTTAGTGTCTTTACTAAATAATACTGATGATATACGTTGCAATTGTGTCTAAGAAGAGGCAGCATATCGTTTTCAAACGCACTTGCTGTCTATCACCGAATCTCTTACCTTTCTTTCTGTAACTCGTACTATAATTGTTTCGGATGTACCGTTCGCATTGTACTTCGTTCTTTTTTCTTTTTTATTGTTCCAACAATACCAAAAAGTCTGCTCTTGTGGATTTGGAATTGTGATATTCAGCGACTTGCTTTTGCATTTCAAACATTCTCGGTATGAACAGGATTGTTTTTGGGATTACAACTTAAAGTTTAAGCAAATTCATGGAGATTATTTGTATGAACCACTCACAAAGTGTCAATTTATCTGCTTTGAACTGTAAATTGGAATGCATTTGGCAAGGTATCACGTCAGAAGGGCCCCGACAAAAGGACGAGAACAAAAAGGCCCGAGTTAAAACGGCCCCGCGTCAATAGGGCCCCGGTCATAAGGACCGCAGTCAAAAGGGCTCCACGTCAAAACGGCCCCGCGTCAAATGGGCCCGAGTCAAAAGGGCCCCGCGTCAAAAGGGCCCCGGTCATAAGGGCCCGAGTCAAAAGGGCCCTGCGTCAAAAGATGCCGGGTCAAAAGGGTCCCCTGCAAAAGGGTGCGAGTGAAAAAGGCCCTGCGCCTAAAGGGGCCCCGAGTCAAAATGATCCCGCGATCAAAGGGCCTCACGTCAAAAAGTCTGAGATAAAGCCTGAAAAGCATGAGAAATATAAAAATGCTTATTAGATTAAAAGTATTCAGTGAACGCCACCTGATTTGTGTTGGAAGAACGTACATGTGAATCTGTGTACAATGTTAGTCAAAGTTATTACGACAGCCCAGTTACGATTCATGTTAAGAGAGAAAAGTGTTGCAGGTAGGTATTGATCAGTGCCGTGTCACGGTGCGGGTGAGCGGGGCAACAACCCTGGCTGCCGAAGTAAGATGGCGCAAAATTCGGGAGAAAGAAATAAAAGGAAAGAAAGAAAGAAAAACAAAGAGAAAAAGTTACTTGGAATATTTTAGATCAATAGCATATAGTGTTACTCGTGTTATGAAAATCTATGTACACCCAACAACAAAAGTCTCTCCACCCTAAGTGCTCTAATACCATAACTTGGGTTCCAGGTAATTTGCAGTTGTGAGAACGACTGGACAGATGCTACCCAATTAACACGTAACTTTTCTCGGCACTGACAACAGTTGGTAGCACTGAATCCAGTCTTTATGCAAGTAAAATTGTGAGTAGGTGACGCACGAAACATTTCTCCATTCTGAGATGAACCTCTCTGGTTCAGAGCGTGTTGTCCAATGAACATCATATGTTAATCTCAGTATTGTTGTGTATGTAATGTATTATTTCACTATATACTGTATATTTACAAAAAAATAGAAACACTGATCACACATGAATCAGAAAATGCTTGAAAGTAGACGAAAATATCAAATCTAGAACAACTGCTGGAAATAAGTTAGTAAATGATTGCCTTCATTGAGAGACCTTCTCCAATTCTCCTCATTCCAAAACTTTTTTTCTCGAGGAGAGAAATTCTTGCTTGTCACACTGAGTATGTATTGAAATTGAAATTGAAACATATGAAAAAGTTAGAACCTTACCGCGATTTGAACGCGAGTCCGACGAATATAAGTTCAATGCGCTAAACACTTACCCACCTCGTCACTTCATCTTCCGTCTAAACTATTAGCTAGTTAAAAGCATTGCATGTAAGACTATACATAAAATACTCGTACTAATACTCGTATAAGGAGACGTTCCTTATGAGTGTCACAATGACCTACTCGAGGTTTCCTTCTTTAACTCAAAAACAAGTGATATAGACCTTCGTCAATGAGGAAAATATCGCAAAGCGTTCTTCAAGATGAGGCTACCTCATTGTTTTTAACTGGTCTGGATATATATTACTGCAATTCTTCCTCACCGTAACTTCTAATTTCTAAAGAAGAAAAGCCGGCAGACATTATTTTCGCATTCTTTGAATTGCATCAACACGTGTAGAAAGTGTGTGCTACGTTTATGTAACATAGCTACTAGTTTATTTTCTTATCTTTGTATCAAGTGTGAAAGCAGAGAACTGTCATTTCAGTGACTCGATTTCGAATCCCAGCGTGATAGTTATTTTTTCTTTATTCGAAGGTATTGTTTATGTAATTGATATTGTAATTCTGTTATTATTATTATTATTTATATTATTATTATTATTATTATGCTTATAACTGTATGAATTTCGATGGCAACTGTCGCCGAATATTAAAAAGTGAATATGGTAGAACTATGAAATAAAGTAAAGAGATGCGCGTAATTTTATCATAAAATTATATTGCGCAACGAATTTTATCTTATCGCAAACGGTTATTGTCGAATATACACGGTTAAAGGAGCACTCTGTTGATCAAATTAATAGAAGTTGCTAGACAAGTATTGGCCACCAGCAGAAAAAAATACAGAGTAATAACAAGTCGAGTACGTACTATTGTACAGGAGTATGCTCAAGGACCATTAGAGAACTATCTTCGTGACTTGGTTCACAATTTTAATTTGCAATCCACGCAAGCAGTTTGAGACAAATGTCAATCGTATTTGGCATTTGGAAAGTTAAGCAAAAATGATAATAAACTTATGTCCAATATAAGTTGGAAGAATTTGAAAACAGATTAAAGTAGCCAGAATTTTTCAATGTAAGTTCACATACTTTATATATCTGCGACTTGGGACTAAAATGGCTAATGTCAACACGAAGTAGTTTGGAGTATATATACTATTCATATTAACATTTGCTTTTCTTTGGAAAGAAAATATCCATTTATAGGCGTTAAAATTTGACGAACATCTCATTTTTTGCAAAAGTGACACTGGCCCTTTTAGACCCGAATCACATGTTATATATATATAATTTAATCGACAAGATATGAAGATTTTTCTTTCTAAGGATTCATGTTAAGTAAGTTCTTTTCAAATATAATAAATGTAATATGTTTATCCCAAAAATACTTTTTGTTAGTAATGTCTTTTTTTCACTTTTTTTATCTTGCAAGGCTTTATGCAACATTGGTACTTCTAAAATATAATGATCATAGTGTAATGTAAATCGAAGTCAAGTTGTTCAAAAATATACTGTAATGTAAAATAATTATATACTTATAAAATCTGATCAGATGCAACAGAAAATATAAACAAATGCTATTTGTTTGTAATGTTTGTCATTTGTCTTTCAACTGTTTTCAAATCCTTATTATAAGGCTTCGTGTTAGGTTAGCACCTTTAATATATAATAAGAATTATGTAATGTTCACCGAAGTCAAGTTGTTAATATTATATATATCTATATATATAATTTGATGAGATTTAGTGGAGAAAATATATATATAATAGTTCTTAGTAAGGATTTCTTGTTTATAAAATACTTCTTGTTTCATTATTTTTTGTTTGATTACATGTCAGTAAGGCCTAGACAAAAATGACGTGTACAGAAGGGGTCGTCCTCAATGCAATATCGTATATCAGTGGCACCCAATCATGTTTACCTGGCACCCTCAACGCAAGCCCTTAATGCTTCACACATTTCTTACCGCTTGTTGGCTACACGTAATTTTATCTGATCTTTTACCTGATTTCAGATGCACCATTGAATTTTCAATTCAATAATAATAATAATAATAATAATAATAATAATAATAATAATAATAATAATAATAATAATCTCAATATTTTTATATTTCCTCTAGCAAGACTTCTGAATACCTTTGTAGTCCAATATTATTATTTACCAGCTGTATTCCTAATTAAATCACAGTTCGTATTCAAAAAATATTTTGCATTCCTACTTTTAATTTAACATCTCTCTTATATCATTCGTAATATTTCTAATTAAGAATGTAGTTTATGGCGCTGAGCTCTGGGAAATACCTAGCTTGTTAGCAACTCTGGTTATCAATGAATGCTTAATTTCCACAAAAGATTGTAAATTAAAAGAAACTGCCAAAGTGCTACATTGTTTCGGCCTTCCTGATCGCATGCGGTACCTTTCTGCAAAACATTCAATGGCCTCTTAGGCAGTTACGATCGGAAAATGTAGCATTAAATAACTGTTGTACCTCTGTATATGATCTCTTGCTATCCTATAACCGGTGTCATGTCAGAAGGGCTCAAACAAAAGGGCGAGGACAGAAAGGCCTTAGTCAATAGGGCTCCAGTTGTAAGGGCCTGAGTCAAAAGGACCCTGGTCAGAAGAGCCCCGGTCAAAAGGGCCCCCTAACAAAAAGGCCCCACGTCAAGAAATGTGAGATATAGCCTGCAAAACTTCTGAAGTATAAAAATACTTATTAGATGAAAAATATTACGTGGACATACTTGTTTATTTGTGTTGAAAGAACATACATGTGGAAAAAATATAGGATTAGTAAAAATGTTACGACAGACCAGTAATAACGATACGCGTGGACGGAGGTAAAGTAAATATTGCAGATGGTGGATTCTGCAATATTTGATATCACACAATATCTTTTGAATGGAAAGAGGTGGATTTGACACATCAATTTAGGCTAGAATGTTCCCACAGATGGGAAGAAGAACTCATTTTTTTAAAATCCATCTTCATTCGTTTGCGAGATAGGGTGCTACGTTTGACATTTGTATCTAGTAGACCAAAGTATCTGGACAGGCAAAGACACACGTAGACGTAGAAAAGTAAAAGGTTAGGTTGATGCGAAAACGGCACTGAGTGAGGGCGTGAACATAATGACAGCCATCCTAGATTCGCCATATTGGATATCACATAATATTTTTAAATGGAAAGGAGTATGTTAACACATCAATTTAGGATTGAATTTTAATACAAACGAGAATATGATTCATTTTTACCAATCCTCATTCTTTTACGAGGAAAGTGTGCTATGTTTGATATTAGTGTGTAGTAGACAAAAGTATCAGGACAATAAAATAATAATGTGGCGGAGAAAAAGCAAATGTTGCAAGTGTGTGTTGTTGCAAAAACTACATTGAATGGGGATTTTGACACTGTTGATCACATAAATATTCAGATATTATTAAAAAACTACTATAAAATGTCCTCTAAAATTACTTTATCCCACCAAGTTAATACAGTTAGTATTTAATAGCAAACACACAATGATTTACAACTTTTATTAAGCATTTCGGCATAGTTGTTACAATTTTCCTGGTGTAGTGTGGGGAAATATTGTTCCAATCTATACGTAATGCTTTTCTCAGACCTTCTTTCACCGTAACTCATATATATTGACCTTACGTTACAATTTGTTCCAAAGATTCTCAATGGGATTAAAGCCGGTACTGTGTGGTGGGGTTTAGCGAACTTTTGGGCAGTTTTAAAGCAATCTTTTCTTTACAACATATACTTTGTTTGGGATCAATATCTTGATAAAATTAGAAGTCCTTCTAAGAACGTTATGATATATTTCTTCTGTATTTTAAAGCAGGCTGGAAGTTCTTGACATTTATTTCTGTATTTACTTGTCGAAACACTATTATTCTACCATCATATTCATGCAGGTTTAACTTAAATTCGTCGATAAAAACATTCCCACCAGTTTTTTGGGTTTATTTTCAAAAGTTCTAGAAAATTTAATTATCTTATATTTCTTAATTTGGGTAATACATGGTTTCTTTCTAGCAATTCTACCATTATATCCTTCCCGTATTAACTCTATATGGTACAATACACTGACCAGAAGAAACATCGTTATCACCCACTACTATTTGAACGACGTTGTTGAGCTCTACCAAATATTCGAAACTGCACATCAAAAGCATTATATTGCTTTATAATAGTAAAGTAACAATTAATAACAAATATACTTACTATTAAAATATGTTACACATATGTGGTAACTTCTCAATATTTTAAAAACGCAAGCAAACGAACAAAAACGTTAAGAACACAATGAAGTACTATTTATTAGTTACCTGTCTAAATACTTTCTTCTACTAGAAACAAATGTCAAACTTAGCACACACTACCGCGTAAATGAATAGAGATCGGTCAAAAGTCGACCCAGTAAGGGATGCGCACTAGACGAGTCGAGACAGAATTTTCCTGAGAATATCCGAGTCGAGACAGCTCTTCCAATAGAAAAATGCACATTTTTCGAGTCGAGACATCACATTTACAGTACATTTTTGAGACGAGACAGTCTCAAATCTTGTCTCGTGCGCATCCCTAATTCAGATTATCTTTTGTAGCAAGATTCTAGCCTAATACCTCTGTCTATTTGAAAATATTTTATGGTATATAATATGCGAAATTCAAGTTGGGTGCCATGATCATTTAACGCAGTTTTAACACCAATACCAACCTGTAACATTTACTTTTCCTTTGTCCATTTGACTCTTTGTTACTGCCCTGTCATGATACTTTTTTTCTATTAGATACATATGTCAAAAACCCTGTCTCATAAACAAATGGTAATGTGTCAAAAATGAGTTCACCTTCACATTTGTGGAAATATAAATCTTAAACTGAAGTGTAAGATCATAGCCTTTTCCATTAAAAATGTACGATCCGCAATATAGTGTAATTCAAAATGGCTTCCACGGTGACCACACTCCAAGCCAATGCAGTTTTTGCAATAAAACCAATTGCAACATTTGATTTTCCCCCGTCCACGCGTGTCGTTATTATTGTTCTGTCCCAATACTTGTGACTAACCCTGTATGGAGATCCAGATGTATGGTCTTACACCAAAATTAAAGAAACGTTTTCAAGATAATATTATTCATATAATACGTATTTTTCTACTTTGATTCAGGGGCAGAAATTGAATTTTAGAACTAAGGGAACAATCATTAATAGATAGTCTGATTTGGCTAGGTCTCGAGAATACAAACTCAGAGATATTATATCCCTTTCAGCAGCGAGGCTGTATGAGATGTGGACCTACTGATTAACGTGGAATTCGAACCACATGAGATCCCGCCGTTAATCGAACCCGGGTCTTCCACGTCTACAAACTTAGAGAGACGCGGTTGAAAGCAAACTTTCATCGAGAATCGACTTAAGCGATAGGGATTGTTGCAGAACGAGCAGCAACCAAACAAAATTAAGATCACCATTCAAGTTTCCTTTTTGTCTCTAATAACCACTGATATTCTTCTTTCTATTGTACAATCACTTCTACTTACTAAGGTGGCACTATCCCCTAGTGCATCTTTAATTTCCACTTCCGTTTTGATTACAGACTTTCTGGCCGTGGGACTATTTCTAACCGGGCTCTTTCCACTCAAGCCCTTTTTCGCGGAACCCGTTTGACATGAGGCTCTTTTGACTCGGCCCTTTTGTCGCGGGGCCCTTTTGTTGCGGAGCCCTTTCGACCGGGCCCTTTTGACGCGGGGCCCTTTTGATCCGGGCCCTTCTGACGCGGGGCCCTTTTGACCCTGGCCCTTTTGACGCGGGGCCGTTTTGACCGAGACCCTTTTGAGTGGGGCCTTTCTGTCCTCGCCGTTTCGTCCGGGCCCTTCTGACATGGAATCATTTGGCAAGCGGATTGTGCTGTGGGAGAAATAAACACACAAATGGAATGATACAAATAAAAAAATATCTTTAAGATAAATACGTACGAAAAATCTTTAACACTCTTAACTGAAAATTAAAAAGAAAGATCTACAGCACATAACGTAACAATTTACGTGTTTTCGCAATTTATTTTGAAAAATTATGCGTTGTCATTGATGTTGCATTTTGATTTTGAAAATATTGCATACATGACATATCATTTTCATGGTTCAAAATTCAATACAAAATCAAGATTGTAAAAAGTTTTTTGTCATCACTTCAAAATCAAATATGAATACTGATAATCAAGCTGATAACTGAATTATTTCTATTTGTTAAATTTACGTGCAAAATAACAGTACAGCACGTTTTGTATTGTTTTTCATATTTTAAATATAGCATAGCCTTCTGATTGTCATTACCAAAACAACAAGTCATTTTCGTAATAAAATTTGACGTAACGATAAGGACCGTTATGAGAATGACGTTTCTTCGCATTACAGAAATTTCTAGAAAACCTTGCATAGGTAGGAAGTCGAAATGAATTAACCAAGAACCTGATCCATAAGGATTACAAAACAGAGGTTATATCATTCAATTATATATTATATTTATAGCATAAAACTGTGTTACGGTTATGACAATGAGAAAACATAACTCATCTCACTTGCAGACAAGAGCAACGATAAAAGTCTTCAGACCGCTATGCGTTGGATCCCATGTGCCTCCCGTATATACAAGGGATACGAATTACGTTGAGCATTTCTTTCGGATGCAATATTCCCAAATCGATAGCAATTAAGAACAAAAACGTAAGTAGTGATGTACTGACACTAAAAGCTAGGGACATAGCTTTCATCACCAAAATGTAACCTCAAAACAAAAGAAAAGGAAAATACTGTTATTTATTTATATAAATGGGCTCAAGTTCTAGGCGGCGAAATAAACAAATACATTTTCGCACTTGTATATACCAGAAAATGCCATGAATGTTCACGTACCTGTTGCTGGGGACACGTTATGGTAGTGACATTTACGAATAAAATAATAAGTTTTTTTTTTAAAAAATAAAAATAAATAATTCAAAGTTACGTATTGACAGTACATTAGTGTGATACTAGTTACTTATGTCCTCAAACACAAAATCGTATTTCTATTTAGAAAACGACATTTTAACACGGGACACGAAACTTGCCCCTAATCGTGAAACGACCCGTATACCAATACACGCTTTCCCCTCATACCTAATTCTACCAGCAATACAAAACTTGGTATGCACTCTTCTTATAACCTACGGTATTTTTGTGGTGCATTTGGATTATGTGCTTTTATTCGGAGCCACTCTATAGGGGTCCAAAGTTGACGGGAGGGATTTTTGAAAGTAATTTTCCCTACATTCTCCCAATTTTCCCCTTTCAAGTACATTATGGACTTGAATACATAGCACCTGTGGAAAGCTTGTTTCATGCTGAGCAAACTAAATGCGATGACTTTCCAATGAATAGTGTTAATATAGTAACTATTTTACTGCGAGACTACGATTTTTTATACCCACAGGGTTAATGGGCCCCAGGGACTTATTTCTTTGTGCATGACACCTAATTTTTTATGCATGAATATATATATTTGTTTTGTTTATTGAATGGATTATGTTTGATTCGGATGTCCGGATGACAGGTTCATGTTATTTCCTTGTAAGATAAGTAAATATCGCGCTTTCTGCGCATACAGTGCTAACTCCACCGCTGTCACGAAGTTGTGTTCTTTCAACAGGATGAGTGTGACAGAATAAGAATGTAAAAGATTCGAAAATCATTTTAGTCATCTTCCCATTGCCCTTTAGTTATTTTCGAGCAAAGGAATTTAAGTTAATCTTGTAGTCCAATTCTATCGTTGTAAACATTTTTGCCATATCTTATTCGATTTTGTTTCAAGCAAAGCCCATTAATATTACATTTCATATAGCACATTTAATATAGCTATATTATTTTTAGGAAAAACGGATTAATACTTTAATATTGTTATGAGTAAATTATTACGCAATGAGTCATTTGGTTCTGAAAACTGAAAAAAAAGTAATCTCTGTTCTTCTTTTCAGGTTATTTTATAATGTTCTTCCGTCCATTTGTTAGTATGAGGAATTATTATTGTTTTGTTTGAATTGGGTTAGAATTATGTGATTTTACTGAATATTATATAAATCAATTGGCTAAAAGTAATACAAAAATAAGATATAGTAAGGAGTGCACACAGTCAACACAGGTAAACAGAGAAAAGAAATTGAATGAGCAATTATACTTATCTTTACCCATGATACAATGTGACATGTTAAATATCATGCTGTATCAAAATGATCAAATCAATAGCTGAGATGACAATTTTCTTGATAGCACACAGAACCGAGTATTTAGAGAGTAAGTAGGCGACCAATTATAGTTTGTGCGCTTTCTCTACAGGAAAATGTCATTCTTTGACATAAATTGTCTTGATGATAACACTCCTAGAGTGATGTGTGCCGTGCAAGGCATTATGATATTATTACTACGGTGTTCCAAGATCATATTCCCGCTTTACACAAATGCATAATGCATATAAGAAACAGGCAGAGTATCTAATTGAAAAATATTATTTATAATATGTGATGTTGTACATCAGTGAAAATAACGTAAATTTTCCTCTTAATCAGAGATTTTCATCTTCTTATTCTTTAAAAATATGACTATATTTCATTTAGAAATATGCAAGTATCTTCGCCCGAACCGTTCATATATATCCTAATAATTCTAGAATTTTACTTAAAGTTTCTTGAGAAAATTGGGTTTAATCTGCTTTACTGTGCCAACGATGGTGATGGTAATATGAATATCAGAGTGATATTTTTTTAATTATTTATCTTCCCATCTGCATTACCGATGTAGACTGGCTTAACGTTTTCAGCACTCGGCAGTTTCCGGGTTGCCATTCGTCCTGGAAAATCCGGAACCGCCCGAAAATATTTCTCAGGACGCTTAAATGTACCGAATTTCAGCGAATAAGAAAGGAAAGAAATATTATAATTTACTTTTCTCACAGGATTAGGTATATAATTATTTTCTTCAACTTCTGACTATGACAATGCAACGAAAACTTGAATACATAAAACATGGATTTAATTAAGTTCACGGTTTAACAATTTTTGACATTGAAGGAAGCATTCGTTTTATTTGGGCAGAGACAAAAGTTTTAAAATAAACTAAAAATTAAATGAAGGAAGTTCTTTGAAGACACCACCAGAACATATTGCCAATGAATTAACTGTTCTAAAAAAAGATACAACACGAACAGACAAACGTGCGAAAGGAAACATCATATTTTGAATGAACTAAAACAGAAAAATGAAATGAAATCTTTAAATTTTACGTTCCACGACTATGCCGGTTAGTCTAAAGGAGACGGTGATGATGAGTAATGAATGAAATGGTGGAATGAAAAAAGTGGGAGGAAACGGGAGAACCTCGATGAAACACACACACACGGTGTTTGTCCACCACAAAGTTCACTTGGCGGGGGCTGGGATCAAACCAGGGACCCCAAGCACCAAAGGTGAACGCTCTACCACTGAGCCACCGCGGCCCCGAAAATGAAACAGATTCTGAAAGCCACGAAACGTAACAGATTGTGTGAAATGTAAGAAAAAAAGAAAAAATGATTACCAGAGGGGAGGGGGTAAATGATTTGTTTACGTTTGCTTAACTAAGGAGGAGAGAGTCTATTAAAACGTCAAAAATGTGATTATGTAATACTTGAAATGAAAAAAATATATATGTTAGTATTAAATATAGGACTTCTTTTCATTCTAAGCATCTCAAAGATTCTCGTAATTTAGTAGAGTCCCGGATTTTCCTTTTTGAAATATAGCAATCCTAGGGAGTTCGAACTTTAGAGAACTCTGATAGTAGTACTACTTGTGTGTTCCAAGATTGAAATGAAAGAAATCTTCATGATTGGGCTATTTTAATCGCGTTTACTTGTTTATACTCAACTGATTCAACTACAACTAAATCGATTAATCAGGATTTCTTGATGGCAATATATATTTTCTTTTATCAAAATCGAAATTTGTACGTGGTTCATATAGGCAAATTGTCTTCCATATGCAAATTTGTAATAAGGGATGACGTTTATCCTTTTTAATCTTTTATTCTACGTAGATTGCAGTTCAAGTGTTGCATTTGGGGGCGCATGCCACATTTAGTTAAAGTCGATACTATGGATATCGCAGAAATGGTAGATGGATGAACACAAATATTGATCGAGTCGAATGATAGAAGCTATGCTGCATTCTTTCAACTACTGGTTATTTCACTTAATTACTACACTTAAAGTACATCCTAGAATTGTGTGGACTTGGTTTAATGTCAGATAATTGTGGATCTTCTGTTGATGTTCCCTTTGTTTTACAGTTATTTCTTCTCAAGCGTCTTTAATATAGGAGGTTCGATTTCCAAATAAAACTAATCAACGACCTGAAATGTGATTCAGATCTTAATTTAAATACCAGGTCTTATCCTATGAAGCATCGCTGTTGTAAAACGAGACAAATACATATGAATGAACCAACCAATTGTCTATAGTAGAATTATGTATCAAGTAACCATAAAAAATTACGTAAGATCCGTCTAATAAAGCGTTTACTGTACAAGGAAATAGAAAGGGCCGTATTTATAGCTAGTGTAGACAGTTCGATCTGACACCATTTTAGCTCTTCGTATGACGCATTTAGTTTCATTAAAGTCACTATTGCAAATCCTAGTATTACATAATCGTGACACTTAGCGAAAGCTGTACTAGAAAAGCTTCAAAAAAGAAGAAAGGAAGGAACGTCTACCAATTTTAAGCTTTTTTCTCCCTAAGTGAGATTCCTTAATCTCATTTCAAAGAGCTGGACTCCATGTATCACTTCCCAGTTTAAAAAGGCTATGGTTCACTTAATCTGATTAAGGAAATCCAATAACGAAAGCAGTTAAATAATGCCCTTGTTTTAGTACTAACTCGCAACATTGGATCAGGGAAAAAAAAGGAAGAAAAATTAGAAGAAAAGTTGAAAAGTGGACCATTTTCGTTTTTTTTCTAAATCATGTTGTGATGTAGTTATTAATTAACAATTTTCTTGAAAAATCCGAACAAAATTATAAGACGTTTCAAAAAAAAAAAAAAAAAAAAAAAGAATCATCCCCAAACGTAAATTACCACTTGTAGATTTCTTCATAAGAAACATATTAGGCTACATATTCTGGTTATTGATTAAATATTTATTTAAAAATAACAAGATCACATGTATGGTATTTTACAATACTGTAAAAATAAGAAACTCGCCTTAAAAGTAAACTACTGGTTATGGATATTCTCATGAAACTTATGTATGCAACATTATGAGAATAATAAAATATTCATTTATAAAATATAATCAAAAATTTCTTGTGCCATTGTCAGATACTAGTCTGAAAGAAACTACTAGGAACATATAGTGCTAATTTGGTGGGCAAATAACCAACGGAAGATGGAAAAGAACAATGTATTTTAGCAGAGCTTCTCGAAGGACAGGCTCGGTTAAGCTCGACTAGGCTTAACCCGCCTTTTATGTAGTATTTTATTTCTCAGTAACCACTTGCCTTATGGAAACCAAATTTAGTGGGCGAATAGCCAATGACAAAGAGAATAAAAGTTGCAATATTTGTTGTCCGGACTTCTTTAGGGTTTGGACCAGCTTGACTTGATTCGTCTTGCATGCGGTACTTTATTTCTCGGTAACCACTAGTCGGATCTGAAAAAAATTCTGCGGACAAGTAGGCTATATTTTAAGTAATAGCGATCGCCATATTTGGTAGCCGAGCTCACCAAGGGACATGCTAGACTCGTCTTGAAAGTAGTACTTTTCTTCTTCGTAACTACTGAATCTACGTGGCTGGATCTGAACCAAATTTGATCGGCAAATAACGTATGGTATCGTGAATTAAAGTTGCTATATTTGTTAGCCTGGCTCGGCTCTACAAGAGAGGATGTGTTCCAAATCTATTGGATGCCGAGAGTTTGTGTGATCTGTTCATATTGTCTTACGCAATTTCAGTATCTTTATTTCTAGTGGTGCGCAACGGGATGCAGAGTGACATCCTTTTTTTTTCTATTTTAAATTTCGATTTTTCTATTTGTTACTTTTTTATATTTATATGAATTTAACAATTTAAGTTGATTTTGAAACTGGAACTAGTGTATGTCTCCCACGAATGAAAGGGTGGGTCTGCCTTCCTAATTTCCGGTATGTGTTTTATGATACTTTTCGTTCAAAGTGGTCGATTTTATGTAATGTGTCGTACACTTTCTATGAAGCTTGAAAATAATCCCTAACGCATTGGGTTAAAGCCAGAGAGAATTTACCCTCCCATTCTCGCCCATCTATTTAACAATATGTTCCATCATAATGTCGGTTATAATTGTTCGAGTTTGGTGACAAATGTAGTTTCTTTTAAAACTTAGCAAACGTTTACTTGCTGAAATCAGTAAAGAACAAAGTTTTGGTATCATCCCCCTCCGATTGTTTTTAGAGTTTCACAAAAATACATATAAAATTATTTGGTTTTCATACAACATTATTTATATTTTCATTTATTCTTTTCAGTAATCCACTGTGCTTCGGATTAAAATCAGTCTAAAATGAGAACTGCATTTGGGCCACTAATGTGGTATGTATTACTCCTTTCTGTTTTTAAAATATATGATTCAAAATATCCTAAAAATATTACATTTTCATGGAATGTGATTTGCAATTTTTGAGGCTTCAGAATCTTTACAACTTCTTGGATTTAAAATCAATCGAGATAAAGAGACTTAACTTCTGTCATCCCCAGGGTTAAAAAACCATATTCGATGATAAATTTCGTAAATATTATTCGATTTTAACACAATGAAGATGCATATTTTATTGAAGTTTTCACGAAGTTTCTAGTCTTGCAGTTGAAATCAATGAAATATCAGAACTCACTTAACTGTTCTCCCTCTGAAAATTAATTATATAATAACTTTTGTCAAAAGAGTACATTTTTGTGGAATATTGTCTATTTCTCTGAGGATTTCCAATCATCTCAATTGCGTTCAGTTAGAGTGAGCTAACAATGTCGGAGTACTATGACCCCAATTTGATATAATTTAATTTTCTGAATATTTACTGAACGCAGTCAAATGTTTATAGATCATTCTCTTAGCGTTTTAGGAAATGGGAAATTGATGAGAGGGAGGATCGCTCTTTATGTCTCTAGTATAAAAATTATATTCCGAAGTTTATATTGCAAAACTGCTTTGCGGTTAATGTGTAAACTTCTAAAATGGGGTAGATTTTTACTCCTTTACTCCCTCTTAAACTTAATGGATTACAATATAGGGTTATTTATGGACGTAGAATTACGGAACATACTAAGTTTCATCAACAGTTATCGTAGAAGGGACAGAGGAACAGGCGCACTGATGAAGAGGGAAACAGACACACAGATACCCATCGAGTCGTATAATTTAGTAGAAACTTCCCTAACGCTCGCCACAATAACTTTTATTACTGATATTATTTTCCATTATGTTAATTCCTTTCTCCTTTCTTCTCTTCATGTTTTTAATAATATGAAGCTTAATAAACATAAAACTGTAATTATGCATGTTGTGCTATATATTTGCGAAACATTATGGCTTACTCTGAAGGACGAACGTAGAATGAAAGTATTTTAAATTTAAAATACTAAGGCGAATATATATATTTTTAAATACGTTCGGACTCAAGAGGAATGAGAACATGGAATGGCGGAAATTTCGTAACGAGAAACTGCATAAAATACCAGTTAGCTGCTCAGGAGAGTCAGATGAGCAGGTAATGTAGCTAGAATGGAGGAAGCAAGAACGTCCAACACTATAATAGGAAATCCAACCTGGTAAAGACCACCAGGAAGACTTAGACGCAGATAGGAGGACATTGATTAATTTCGTACAAATAGAAATAGAAAATAAACTAAATTACAAATAGGAATAAAATAGATGAGATTAAATTAATGACGGAAGTTAGTCGTGAGCTTTTGTGAATGCCTAATAAACAGATGATACAAAATGTGTCCTCCTAATGGTATAAGCTGCAAAGAACGATGAGAAATAAACTACAATGTCCAATAATTCGAGTAATATGGGATAAATCTTAATCTGGAATTACTTAGTAAGTAATATATGCTCTATTTTAATATCCATATTTTAGAATCCTGGGATAACAGCGCATGAATTGCGTAAAGGAAGGTGGGGCACAGGAATATAATTTTAAATATTAATTAACCATAGGTGTCAAGATACATATAGATGTCATTAAGAACTCGTTTCATTTCTATCAGTAATCCACAATGACTATTATTTTTTTTCGTGTAACAGGCAATATTATTTTCATGACTTATGGAAAAAAAAGATATACTTCATTTTCAAAATAAATCTTCGGAAAGATTCGATTGAGTTTAGCGTTAAATACAGCTGTAAGGCTAGGTAAGACGTGGACCAACAGCTTGAAACTAAGTAGGATTCCGCCCGGAATCCAACCAGGGTGTCCCTCGCCAAAAGTGCATACTATTGAATTGCATTATTTATAAAATAGGATATCTATTTTACTCTAGATAATGGAAAACGTAAAATCATATCGTTGAAGCTATTACTGATAAAAATGATTTTACTCAATACACTTGACATTCTTCCAATTTAACACCCCTTGAACACACATACGTATAGCCACTTTATTGTTAATAAATAAATGAAGGTTTATCGCAACATTATTAGTAACTACTACTACTACTACTACTACTACTACTACTACTACTACTACTACTACTACTACTACTACTACTACTTCCAATGATAATAATAATAATAATGTGTGATGAAACTTTGGATCTGAATATAGGTACAGCATTTACTCAATCATTTTTCTAATTTTAAATAAGAGTTATTAACGAATCTATGAAACAATTTTTAATTTTATCAGTTTTGTATAATATTTTGAATATTTGGAATGTCCTTTCTTGATTATCTTAGATATTTCTTTTTCTTTGTTTAACTAATTCATCAACTTGATAAGTATTCCCTTTCCGATCAGTAATGTATCTTTCAGACATTTCTTTCTGTATCATTGACGTCTAGTTTCAGAACATGAATTTCATTAAGTAACTTTATGGAACGACATTTATTGGACATTTTATGTGAACATTCATGTCTTTTTATTTAAGGAAGTTAAAATTATACAAAGAACTGTTTGTACGGGGTGATTCTTTTAAAACTAACGGATTTCATTCGGGTCTAGAATTTCTAACTGACGTCCAATTTTTATGTGGTTTGTGGCAATGTTCAAAAAAGGATAGGAGATTTATGTGACTATGCTAACTGGTTTAAATTCATCCGGGGTAATATCGATTACGCTTCAAGAAAAACAGCAAATTTTCGCAGTGTACCTTACAATTAGAATGAAGTGAGTTGTGGTGTGGAGATTTGAGTTTTCTTCATTAAATATCAACCTCGTCAAGGTCAATAAGAAACAGGAAACTGGGTCGGCTATATTGAGAATTGTGCTGTACAAGTCTGTGCTAGTGTTTCAGTATGATCAACGCACAGTGAGAACAGTGTACTCTTTGGAACAACATACATTTATCGTTAAAACTTTGGAGAACGGAATCTGTTTTTGCTACGTAAAGGGCAGTCAGAAACAAATTTGCCTCACATTCTTCCCCAGAAAGGAACATAATGTGGTCGCTAGCGAATAAATTGGAAGAAGCAGGATCGGTTCTGGGTGAGACAGGGAAGGATCGGATCCCGCAGACAGGTGTTGGGAAAGATGTCAGTTATCGACTCCTTAGGTCCACCAAAAAATCTCTCCGTCATTTGTGGCAAGAAACCGGCTATAGCTATTCAAGATGTGATTTATGAGGGTTACCACTAACACTTAATTTGTATTCTCATTAACACTTAATTTGCTTTCTGCAGTTTCGCTTCAAAAATCCAAAACCTCATTTTAATTGTAAGGGCCACTGACGAAAATTTGTTGTTTTTCTTGAGGCGTGATCGATATTATCCTAGGTGAATTTAAACAGTTTGACATAGTCCCGTAAATATCCTAGCCTTCCTTGATCATTTGCTACAAACTGCATCAAAATCGGACTTCAGTTAGAAATTCTAGAGCCAAATGAAATTTGCGAGTTAAAGAAAATCACCCTGTATAATGAATTTTCTTGCTTTCAAGTTGTACATTGCACAAGGAACAATGCTATGAAACACAGGAAGATTTAATGTCTGAGGGAGGACGAATCGATTCCTATCTTCCGCATGTTAGTGGTTCTTCTCTGAACAAGAGATTCCTCAAGTACCTAAATCTCAAATTGCCTATGGATTCTCAGAATTATTACATAGTCAACCAACTATTTCCTATACATTTTAAATTAAATATCTTTGAGATTTCAAGAATGAGGAAGACAGTTCCCAGGAAAAGGGGAAATTACACTTCCAGCCCTCTCCAATAAGACATTTAGAAAAGTTATGATTCCAACATTCTTTCGTAATATTTATTTATAGGTAGTGAAGTGCAAATAATAATTATAATTTTAGTTGTTTATTTTTCTTAATAAAGGAATAATGCAGAATTGGAGGAACGTTATGTGATAAACGAATGTTAGTCAATACAGATTTGCGGTTTTGATTCTCTGCCAGTTAAACAATAAGATTTTCTTACGTACATTTCTATGTCTCATTGTGAGCTACTTTACAATAATTTGCTCTTACCATATAATTATAATCATAAGCATTTTCAACCAAAAATGATTCCAAAGGATAAGATGTGATAGATTTCTTTTAATGTTTATTCTCATACATGAGAAAGTTTGTAAATACAACTCTGAAACGTTAATAAAATAAGATCTCTGATTTGAGAAATGTCATAAGTTAGCCATATGCCGAAAATGAGTTTACATGTAGATTTGATTCTTGTAGGGTAACAACGCCGTTGTGTTGTGATATGTCAGAAGTCACGCTATTAGTTTATGCAATATCGAGCTGCAACAAATGCCCCTGAGTTGACAAACGTCAAAAAGTTTTGGCTTACTGCATTGTTGACAATATTGACGTATGACGTTTCTCAAATCAGCGATTCATATATTTAGTATCAAAATTTGATTTCGTTTAGTTGTCAGAAACCTTTTCTTTGGATATAAATATGGTTCCATAACTAGTAAAAATATTCTTGAGCGTTATATGAAAGCGAGAAGCGATAATGGTGAATCCCTATTACTAACAGACAAATGAAATATTTTTTCAACTGTATCTACACGACGTTCACTACTTATGCTTAGTTAGTGCTTAATAGTGCTTCCACGTGATACATCTTTCTTTGCACAATCTGTTGTGATTTTTTCATAACATTCTGAAACGATAATTTATATAAAGCATCCATCTCGCAATTTATATACAGTAAATCATTGTACCACTTATAACAGATTCCACATTTCTTGTCGATGAAGAGAAAGTTCTGATAATGAATGAATCGTATTTCCCTATGTAAAATAACACAGAATAAGGAATAAAAGTATTCCATTGTCGTGCCTGAACCTTTTATCCATTATTCTTCAGATTATTATTTGTTAACCCATTTAGCTAGAATTCACAAATTCTTTGCATAATATAAGAATTATCCATGTTACTTTATACTGCATTATGTACACATCAGAACTCGCAAAAGGACAGGTTTCCTCCATGATTTGAAATTCAAATTGCAGCACAGATGGAATTGAACGATTTTCTTTGGGGTTTAGAAGTTCCTAAGAAAAGAAAAATGCAGAGTTATTAATGGTTTTCCTATTTAAATGATATAGTTACTTAATACAGGAAATAAAGGGTAACACACTTTAAACTCTGAGCATAAATATTAATTTCAGTATTTTGTCCGGGAAGGTAAATTTAGAATGTGTATTAATATCAAAATCCTAATAGTCCTGTAACATATATTATTGTTACATTGCCGTAAATGAGAACTCTATATATTTGTCTAAATCGTGGAGTCACAACCTGGAGGTTTCGACCCCTACAGGATTCGCGAAAAGAATTCATGCAGGTCACGAACGGAGGTAGAAACGATAAATGAAATTAGAATCTAGTAGTAGGAGAAATTATTTTTAATTTCTTATTATTATAGACATGTTTTTTTATTTTCACACTTACTCTCAAACACTGCAAAAGAAATTAAACACTAACTATTGAAGAATAACTAAAGGGACAATTCAAATAAAAAAGAAGTGAAACAACTGAAAATAGACAAACACAATAAAACCTACATATTAAAATACAGTTCAAAATAAAGGCTAAACAAATACATAGCTGGATTCGGAGCAATAATCGGAAACCTTAATAGAAAATAAAAGTTACTTATGGGAATCGCTGGTAAAAGAATATGACAAAAGGAGGTCATGATGTGAAATAGCTTGAGAAATCATTTTACACAATATTCCCCGATGCTTATTTTGTTTCATAACAGCACCAATATAATTTCACTTCTGTCGACATGCTGTAAATAGCAAAGATAGAGTATAAAACTGTATTATTTTAGTTTAACATTAGAGAAAACTCTCCTCCAAAATAAATGAGAGCACAACTAGTGATAAATCACATTGGCTAACAAAATTATAAAAGTGGGTGTAAATCTCCATGCTTAGTTTTTGAGAGAAAGGAGGAAAATGGTTCGTTTGCAAATCTAAAAATTAATACTACATGACAATCTCATCATGTGTTAAGGTGAAAGCTAATCGAAATATGAAGTATGCTATCTTAAAGATATTCAATACGACAGTAGAAAGACGACAGCACACACCATAGTTAATGAAACAAAAATCCAAAACTTTGATTAACTCTAATATTTTTCGTTTCTTTTCCACTGCAATATTGTGAAAAGGAACAATATATATAGTGAGAGATAATTATTAGCTCCTGAGGAAAGTGACCTGTTTGGCGCTAAAATCTCGTGTATAGTTTTCGGAAAATCGCTCAAACTAATGTTCTGGCCCTAAAAAGTATGTTTTCATTATCAAGACAGCAGTAGGGTTCCCAAGTGGCTATGTGGTTAGCGCTCGCGCATTTCGAGTGAGAGATCCGGGTTCGACTTCCGGCGGGAGCTCATGTGGTCCCACATTTGAGCTATAAATCCAAATCTCATATAGCCTAACTGCTGAATGGGACGATTTCCTTAAAATCAAATCAAACGCGATAGTACATTGCGTTGTTATTCAAATAGCTTCAGCCTAAAATCACTAAAACCAATTAAAGGTAAGTTTCTGTTTAAGGAAAAATGTTGTCCTAAGCTAAGTAATTTAACAATCGACACATCAGAGATGCACAAAATGACATGCTTTGACGGTACGTTTTAATATGTAATTTTCTTGAATATTGAGACAAATGCATTTTATAGCGTTACAGTGTATGCATTTGTATTCAGTTCGATGCAGCTGACAGCTTTTATTTTGATGGTAAAGATTACTTATGGACTGAATATGGAAACCATAAAATTGTAAGTACCAGATTAGATACATTGTTATTTGAGTACTAACATGGGCCGCGGTGGCTCAGTTCTTGAGCGTTCACTTCTGGTGCATGGGGTCGTTGCTTGAATCCAAGCTCGCGCCAAGTGAGCTCTTTAGTGGACAAACACCGTGTGCGTGGGTTTTCTCGGGGTTCTTCTATTTCCTCCCACTTTTATTCATTCCACCATTCCATTCATTTCTCAACATCGCCGTGTCCATTAGCCTAGCCGGCATATCTGTGGGACGTAAAACTTGAAGATTTTGAGTACTAACAGTAGAACATTACTCCTAACTTTGAAAGACGTACCACTAGCACTGATGAACATTAATCTTGTAAATCAACACTACCGAGCTCACAACATCTATTATCAGACATTTCGGTGATTCATAATTTTTATTCATTTGTTCTGCGTTTTCCTTTGTTTTCTTAACTTTTTAAGTGACAGTTTCTTCCTATTCGAAGATGTGCGGAATGCAGAATATAATGCCTTCTATGGGACCATGAGCATCAATTTATTTGTAGATTTATTTGGAGACGGGTGTCAGGTTTTTTTTTATTTCGTTTTTGTTTATACATACATAAGAAAGTGATGTGAGCATGGCAGGTAATTTAAATGATGAAGTGAAGTGTACACGACAGAACACAACGTCAACAATTTGACGAAGGGTCGAATCTCAAAATCTCACTTTTTCAGATATAGAGAAAGAAATAATAATTACGTAGAGAGGAAAGTAGTTGAATATGTAATAACTCGTCACCTATTCAGGATAATAATTAAGTGAAATTATTGATCAATTATTGCATATTTAACTTTTTCCTCCTCTCTAGAATTATATTTCTTTCTTTATGTCTCAGAAAGTGAGATTTTGAGACACGACCCTTCGTTAAATTGTTGACGACAAGGACGTAGAATGTTAGTTATGATGAGAGGTCTAATCTTCTGCCCTGGGGTTACTCAGAGTGAGTTTAGACACTTGGAACACTATTAGTTTACAAAAATGGGGTGCATGGATGAATGTACATGCAATGAATTTAAGGGATGGTAACAACACACGCGATTTCAGGAGTTATATAGAACAGAGATATGTTCCTAATGTTTTTTTTCTTGTTTTTTTTTAAAAAAACAGTATTAATATAACCTTACTTAGAGTACCCTTATGCTTCTGTGTAATCAATTATTATTAAACAGATTTGTCGAAAAAAGGAAGAAACTCACTACACTTGACCAGTTGTATAAACATACGTTTAATAATCCATTAAATCGCAATTAAATAAAAAAACTTGTTTAATTGCATTACTAGTATTACAAGATTTACTATCCTCCATTATCTATATAATAGTGCATACAGTAGAAAGAAAAAAAGAAGTATTAGAGGAAACATACTGAAAATTACAAGCAAACAGTAATAACAGCATGAACAAATATTGTAAACAAACTGAAAATGGCTCGTAGTTTCCCTCTTATCACAACTAGGAAAATAGAGATAATTTGTAAATTGAGGAAATTGTGATTTGCAATTTATCAGATCGTTTTACAAAATAATCATCAACTTGTCATACAATTGCCGTTACTAAAGCCAAATCACAAAAGCAAACAGATATTTCTATAGAATCCCCTTGAGGGTTTCCTGTCACTGGAGGAAATACAAATAGTACATAAACTCGGTCTGTATTGATCGAAATCCAAGGGTTTATCAAAGAAGGAAATTTAAATAGTGATTCTCACGAGTAATAACATTAATAATAACAATAACAATACACTACTGACGTTCGCAATAAGGAAATCTGACATATAAGCTTTTACACCGGCCATCCATCATCCAACAAAATCTACACATTCGCTGATTTCAACAAAGATGGCAACTAATTTAAACAAACCAAATTCCAAGACAATTAACACAAACTTGCAGACTATGAGGCTAAGTACAGTTGAGAAAAATTAATATTGCTTTGAGTATCAAACAAGTACAAATACAAATAAACAAATTAGTGGAAGCAATCGGAAGAACGATAAACAAATCTAACACATATTGTCCGACGTAAGACTAATGTATGTTAGGCCGCCCACGCCGTAAGCCAAAATCACTTCAT